>NW_019525225.1:2670718-2764700 GCF_002814215.2 Seriola lalandi dorsalis
GTCCAGATGGAAGAGGCAGTGTGCTGTGTGAATTCTATCACATCGTCTGTGGTTCTGTTCGGCCTGTAGGCAAACTGGAGCGAGTCTTGTGCAGTGGGCAGGGAGGATGCAAAAATGAGTCTGTTCAAAGCACTTTGTGACAATGTAGGTAGTCGACAATGCCATCCGATTTTACCCACCATTCACTTCATTTCATTTAAAGCAATTTTCAAACTTAGATGGAGGAAAGTTAAATTGTACCTCCTCCATTAAGGCTGCATTGAGCCTGATGTAGGCCTAGACCTGCCTACCTGGGGACCATGAAGCCTAAACAGGTTAGTTTGGCCACTCTGAACTTTGTGAGGACCACACTGTGGGAAGACAAGGCCCTCATCACCAGACCTCCTCCGTGGAGGTACTGCAGACCTTCGCAAACCTGCAACATCACTGACAGCAGCCATCTGTCCTGCAGCACTGGGAACTCAGCACGCTGCAGAGTCAGGGAGAAGACACACACACACACACACACACACACACACACACACACACACAAAAAGACACAAGACTGAGTCAGTGGAGATTTGAGTTCAAACTATACAGCCTTATCACATTAACACTAGGACCACCAAGACGATCTGAAGGACCGTTTGAGTTTTTATTATGTAAATCACTTTGTTTAAATAAAAACTACAGGTCCCTCACTCCATGACCTTTCCAAATATATGTTTCTGATGTTTTCTGAAGCCTAAAAGGTATTAAAATAAAAAATAAAAGATTTCTGAGCATTTATTCCTCGGACCGCCAAAGCGGTCATATAGACCGCTGTGGCCAGCTGTGGCCATAGGAATTATTACAATATTTCTATTTCATGTTTTTTGCGCATCTTCACTTATTGTTTTGATTTATCATTAGGCCTACATTTTTATATGCGGATCTGGAGATGCGGATCTGGAGATGCGGATCTTTCTCAGGACCTTAGCGAGGGGGGAAGCTGATGGTTTAGTGATGAGGAAAGTCACAGTCGGCTGGCACATCTGTCAGCATGTCCACTCATGACGCAGCCACTTCGCAAACTTTATTTTGTGAGTACAAACTAGACCTTGATTTTGTAAATAGTCGGCCTATAGGCTATAAACAGTAAGCAACATCTAAAGTCACCCTCATTTATAATGAATAAAGAATTATAATACAGCCTAATAAATCTCCACTGTGCTGCCGGCGGCTTTCTAGTCCGGTACACAGACCACACCGGTCTCTGTGAGAGCTTGTAGGCTAGGTCAGATCCAGGTGGTACGATTGCAAAAAAAAAAACCTCTGGCTGTTGATAATAAACAATTACAAAAAATAACAATCCAATAACCCTCAGAGCGAAAAGCGACAGTTGCTCTTGACATGAGAGCACACACACCGTCTCCAGATTTAGACTTTAAATACAACTCTGAGTCCTGCCACATCCAGAAATACTCGGCTGACACAGCTTTTGGCATGTATCAGCAACGGGCAGGAAGAGGAGTACAGGGATCTGATGATGGCCTTCAGTGAATTGAGCAACAACAACTGCCTCCGTCTGAACACCTCCAAGACCAAGGAGATGGTCATAGACTTTCGGAAGTCTAGACCCATCCTTCAGCCAAAAGATTCAAGGGAAGGACATTGAGGTGGTGCACACTTATAAATACCTAGGTGTGCACCTGGACTGTAAACTGGACTTGTCTCTGAACACGAATGCCATCTACCAGAAGGGGCAAAACCAGCTCTTTTTCCTCAGGAGGCTCAGGTCCTTTGAGTGAAAGGTCTCTGCAGTGAAATGCTGCACATTTTATCAGTCAGTTGTGACCAGGGTACTTTTTTATGCTGCAGTCTGCTGGGGCAGCAGCATGTCTGACATGAACACAATGAGACTGGACAAGATGGTCAAAAAAGCTGGGTCCTGTGCTTGGCAGGAGTGTGGACTCAGTCTTCCCTCTCTGGTCCATCTTGGACAATACCAACCACCCTCTCCACAACATTCTGGCAGGACAGAGAAGCAGCTACAGCTGCAGCCAACGTCTCATCTCGCTGCCCTGCAGAACAGCAAGGTTCAGGAGATCCTTTGTCCCCACTGCCATCAGGCTGTATAACACCTCAGCCAAAGGGCGCCTGTGTCGTGCGACATGGGGGGTAATAATCATCTCCCAGTCCTCACCTCAGCCTACTCTGCCTTAGTTAACTTCACAGTTCAACCTACTCATCTGAGTCTGTATGCTGTTTCTGGGTCCAAAGTTACTGGTTATATAAGAAATTTAAACTGGCACATTTAATGATAAATTTCTACATGCTTTACCAAGAATTGTCTCAGACAGCTTAATTTAAATGTAAAAACTACAGACTGGTGTTTGTAACATGAATAATATGTTTTCTGTGGTTGAAAAGCCACTGAGACAACCTTTCACAATGTTTTTGGCTTAAAACTGAGCAATGTCTCCCTGTGACACACATGACAACTGCAGGATGATTATGGTATCGCTAAGGCAAAAATAAGTATTCATTTTCTGGGAACTATGAAAACATCAGTACATAATTAATGGTAATCAATCCATCTTTCCCAATGACTGGCCGACATTGTTATTCCTAAAGCCATAACACTAGTGTGGGTGAAAAGCCAATATAAGAGGTTCCCCAGCAGCATGATGGTAAGGTTCATACCATATAACCACAATGTGCAGCCTGGGCCTATTGTTTCTAGGGACTACACTGTCAGTTATCAAACCAAAAAGGTCCCAACAATCTTAAATAAAACAAAAGTACACAAATCACATGTATTCTATGTGTCTGAATGGGCTATAAAATTACAGGCGTGTCTTGTCCTGTTACCCTGTTGTGTAGCAGATTGTGCAGTGTGCCGACAGTGACGCACTCAAACACCAGACCGGTCCACTGGAGGTCATCAGACGGACTCACTGCCATCAGCTGCAGCAGCTGTGGGTGGAACAGCTTGCTATGTAGAGAACACACACAAACACACATACACACACACACACACAGCAAAAGGTTCATTAACAACTACAGGGGTCAGTGATCATTCATTGAGCAGACAGTGACAATGTGCAGCACTGGCTGCAGCAGCGGCTGGAGATGCTGTTTCCTGTTTGCGAGAGCTTAAAGTAACAGTTCAGGTTAATTGACATGAGGTTGTATGTAAGGAGCCATTTGCATTGAATATTTTGACCACTTTATCCGCCATCAAACAGCCCTTTTTTCGAACTACACTTTGTCAACTGCTGAACTACCGTATTCCTACTCACAAGCACACCTATGCTTAGCTCTTTCTGACTCAAACAGCTGATCTGTGGAGTGATACAGTGTGCTTTGTAGATAAATGTTAAAACCAAAACCCTAATTCCAAAAGCCTAAAAATAATTTGTAGACTGTATTGAAAAGAGATGCTTTCATGAGGCACAATCCATACATATCCTTGGTTAGGTCCGAAAGACATCTTATGTTTCAAAATTCTTCAGTAATCTGGTAGTTTAGTCAGTTGCGTTATATGCATACTGTACGTTTAATATCACATATTTAATGTTTAAAAAAGAGACATTAATGTTATTTCTTTAGGGCCACTAGTACCTTCACACACTTACGTTTGCTGTTTCTCTTAGTTTGCTACAGAGTGCAGGAAGGGACACTGAGAAAAAGTATTCATCCATGGGAGACTTTCATAGTTTTATTTTAGAGCTTGGCCTAAAATATAAATAAACAAAATCATGGCAGTAGGCATGGTTTTCTGAAGACAATACAAGCGAACTTTCTCATCACAAAGTTTATGATTTCATATAAAACAATAGCACAACATTAACAGCTTATCTTTCATTAGACTCCTTGCTTGGTAAATACCCATATCTTTCAAACGCCATATGTTCAGTTTGTAATGCAGTCTTTCTTTTAAAAATATGATGTCTCTGATCCCAAGCCAAATTACCCCTGATCACTATGATAACACTATGACAACATAAGAGTATGTTTTTTTAGATTTGGTCGAGTTCCTCCAGAGCCACAAAGGACATCAACAACTGTTGTCACAGGCGGCACAGAGTACTAGATATCATATGATCTTTTGTGTAAGATTGGTGGAGTATTCCTTTGAATGATTATTATGAGATGCATGAGTTATATAGGATAATGTTGAACACAATCATAGTGAAGATAGTGCAGTACTTCAGCTGAACAGACAAAAGTGTTGCATTCAGGATTTCACTGGTGGATGTGTTTCTTTTCCCTTGCCTTGAATCTATGTATCTAATGTCAATGACTAAAATTTCTGTTTGGTGGTAACATTCAGATACCACTACTTTGTATTCAATTGCATGGTGTGACTCACAGTGGAGGTAGTGGTTTGTGTGGGTGGCTTTTCTGTACCTGTCATATTTCATTCATTCATTCTCTGTCTGCCTTTGCAATAGCACTACCTCTCCTTTCTATTTCAGACCTGCCACTTCCTCCTGATCAGCAGTAACCCCTGCGCTCCACCTTGCAACCACATAACTGTTCCCCAGCCACTTCCTCACCTGTTCCTAATCCGATAATCAGCTCCTAGTATATACACCGGCCCATTTCCCCTTATTCCCTACCATATTGTCAATGTTGCTTAAGTATAAACTTAAGTATAAACTTAAGCAACATCCATGCTGCCAAACATACAGTTAACAAAACCACAACCAAAAATGTTACTTTTCCACACACATGCTGTCCTCTCTCACCTACAGTAGTCTTGTTCTATGAGGAGCAGGTCCAGATGGGCTTTGTGACAATCCCGCATTGTCTTCACTGTAACCCTGGAGCCTCTCCAGTTGTACCTGAAACACACGATGGCACACGGTTGGTGATCAATGTAATAAACTATGGATTAAAGAAAATGCTGGTACTTTCATATGCTCCTTTCCAACTCCTGATCACATCATTTTATACCTGATCCCATTTGGCTTATTTTAATCTTATTTAATGTGTAGGTAATAAATATAATAATTCATCCTTGTTTTGACTTTATGTCTTTCTGCAGCGTAGAATAATAAATCCGTCAACAGGAAAACTAGTAATAACTTAAGACTGACTGACATATTTTTCAATTAGTTTTTGATAAAAGAAGTTTTGTGTAATCGCTACCAAACAGTGGCAGCTTAGCCTAGCATCTTTAACACACACAGACTGACAACACACCTGTCTATCATGGCCAGGCTGGCCATCGGGGCACCGGAAGAAATCCCACCAATGTACCATAAAAAAAATCTGTCAGGTTGTTACAGGCCCTGTCTATCACTGTCCCGGTCCTCTCTATGTGTCTGTGTGCAGTGAGTGTGCTGTGTGAGCATGTGCCGGGGCTGGGTTCACGAAACACACCCCACCCCATTGCCACAAATAGAATCTAATTCAGTGGATGGCATGGGAGACAGTCAATGAAAAATTCATACCTGAATTACAACAGAATAATGCATGAACAGGCACTTAAACACAAACACAACAACTTTTTGTGTTTTTTTTTTAAAACCAAAAATGATTGAAAAAGTAAAATGTTGTTTTGAATTTCACACTGGCCATCATGGGGTGCTGCAGCCCCCTCAGCTCCCTCTCCCTGCAGTAATGCTTCTCAGGTCTGTGTGATAATATTGAGGGCAACTAGATACTTTATAGCGTAGTTCTAGTGATGGTTGAGTGACTTAATAACAGCCTTACTTGGTCATGGAGGTCAAAGACCCACAGGTGAAAGAGAGCAGAGGTCCATCATCAGCCTGGGTCAGATCACTCTTTCTTATCAGTGGAATAGATGCTGGCAAAGCCAATTCCTGGCATGGCTTGTTTACACACACCTAGACAAACATACAAAGGAGAACACTCAAGCCTCTAGTTTTGCAATGCGATGCAGTGGTCTGTGCTGTATATTTCATGAAGGCAGCAGATGTGTGGACTGCATAAACATGAAACCAGTGTTTTGTAGGGTGACCCAATAAACTATAGATTAAAGAAAATTTGAGAAAATATCTGAAGTACCAGTTCACTTTTTCAATGTTTTTCAATGAAATCCCAGTAAACTTTTCCTATATTATTACAGCTGCTTCAAACATATCTGATACTACATACTAGGAATGCTGTATGTCATGGCAAATATAAAAATGATACTCTAATATTTCAATATCACTACATTATGATATTTAAGACAAAATAAAAAGTAATGAACAGTGAATGAAAATCATGGGGGAAACCCAACTAACTCAACCCTGATGCCACAGGATGATCCAGTGATTTGCACTGGAACCAGGTGCAAGGCTCTGGTATTTAGCTCCAGACAAAGTCCAGCTGGAGGACTTTAGTCTGAATTTGATTTTCTGTTTGGCTCATTTCAGCACGGACTGACCACCAGCATTACGGATGTGTTTTAACAAGCTACAGTAATAGGCTAAAATCTGTTGCCTGTGGTTGGACTGGCCGTGTGTCACTCAGAAAAAAGTCAACCAACCTTTTGTTGCTAGAGCTCCAGAGAGAACAGACAAACTGACCCATTAACATTGCCATCCATTAAGCCATGCCACTGGCACGCCTAAAAAGAGCTCACTGCTTGAAGCATGATATGAATTTGAACAACTGTGCTACTTAAACATTACTGGGAAATTAAAAATTTAACTTCATGCTACATATACTGTCACTACTCCCCAACACTGACTGCACACAGAACCAGAAATGACTGTATCCTGTATTCAGTGATATACCTTTCCAAAGCCTAAACAGTGGGCTGTCATGCAGGAGGACCTGCTGTTCATCCTCTTCTTGAACTGCATGTCCATTCCACTAAGAGTAGTAGAAACACACATAAACATATCAGTTGATAAACACATTAGACAAGACAACAAACAATTTGACTGTGAATTGTTAATTCTAATTCTATTTTTTTTTGTTATTATTTCATATATATTAGATTATGTGGTAATATTTTAGTAGAATAACAAGTTCTTTTAAAGTACACAATATCTATTAAGTTGACAAAATACAATACCAGCCACACAGAATCATTTGATCCTCTGTTCTAAAACAAATCCTCTTCATCACCTTTAATGTGTCTCAGTGGTCATAAGGGAGGGCATGACCATCTCTATGGCTCTGACCTGAGGTCATTACTGCATGCAGTGCCAAGGGGGGAGGGGTTTGCTTGGTTTTCATTTACACAGTTTCCTTTGCATTTCATTAATATTTATTCTAAAAAGTCATTTTCAACACAGCTAAGCTCAACACTGCCATTTTATCATGAAAAGTTATCTGAAGAAATGGCTGAAGATGAAAAGCTGTTTCACTTATATGACCACAATAAAAGCATTGCATGGTCAGACTACTCTTTAGCAATAGTTGTGTGTGTGGCATTAATGCGGTTGGGATACATTTTTTTGTACATATAATAGTCTTCAGTAGAGGAACAAACAGGAGCAGAACCCAAAGACAAGCACCACACACAACCAGGTTCAAGGAAGAATTCTCGATGAAATCTGCATTTCCAGTTTTAAATCATAGTCCTACTACTTCCTGTATAATAGGAAATTGATCATCTATGTACAGTATTTCACTCCATTGAGTTTATGTATTCTTCCATCTAGTTTAGGAATCAGGACCTTTATAGACTCCCAAACAGAAGGGGGTCTGCTTACAGCACTGAATCAATCAATACATTTAGGTTAGAGCATCAATGCAACCATTTCCTCCTATGGATCAACTGGGCTCATGTTTCTTGGCAACCACTTTCATATCATTTCTAGTTATTGGGGTGAGTTTCATGTTTGTCTCTCTTTCAAATTCCCGGCAATTTGAGCTTCTGCAGAAGACAAATAATAATGAACCGACACCAAAATAATAAAGTTCTGCTCCGTCAGGGCTGGAACTTTGATAAAAAAAAAAAGATAATTCTCAAACATATTTCTTAGTTCTAAAGCCCTCTTTGCTTGTTTTGACTTTCCAATGTGGAAGTACACATCTGCTTTCTTCTGTACAACATATTTGTATAGATGTATGATGAATACTGCATCTTCTGCACCATACCGTGATTTAAAGCGATCCAGCAAAGATACAGGGTGCAACAGTGTGGAGGTTGAGATGTGGGGCTGGCCACTGTACAGCTTCTTCATGGCTGAGCTCTGACACAGCTTTTGCATAGAGGACAGGCAGCTCTCCAGGAAATCTTGCATCTAATGAAATAGAATCAGTTTGAGTTTCGGGCCACAACAAAACACTGATTCAAATCAGTAGAACACTGAGCAGTCTAATCTTACCTGGATACTGTACCATAGCCCATTATGGGAAATGCAGAGTCTGACCCATGCTAGGAACTGAAAGTCACTTTATCTCAGCCTCTGCTGCTTCAGTTTTGACCATTTTATAAAAAAGCTGCTCACTTACTTTACTTTATAGAAGTGTAATAACAAATCACGGGAATATCCCTTTTAGCAGTCAAACTGTATGTTCATTTTAAGTTACAGCTGCATCCACTGTTGCAACTATGTAAAAAATCACACTCCACCAACATCCAGAGAGAGGTGAGCTTACCCGGGCATTGCCTTCCTGCTTCACAACCCTGAGCCAGTCAAAGGGGGTCCTGCCTTCCCCATCATGGAGTCTTAGATCTCCTCCAGCATCCAGCAAGCCACTCACCACTGAAGTGTTGCAGGAGAATACACCTGCATGAACTGGGGTGCTCCAGTCCTCACAGCGACTAGATTAAAGTTGATAATATTAATATGTTGTCTTCTGAAATGTATCATTCTCTTTGTTGTAAGACGGTGAATGTAAATACCAGTGGTGGAACTAAGCCAATCGTTTGAAAGTCGCATGTAAGTCTCATGTTTTGGGTAGGAAGTACCCGGTCAAATCCAAGTCCTTAATTGTGCATTTTGTGCTTTAAAAATTATGCACCCTTCACCAACAACAGAAATAATAAATACTTTTCCAAATTTGTATTCAAAAACCTTTATAACATTTAGAAGTATATTATTCCTGGGACTAAGGTTGAAGTTTGATATCATTTTAAGCTCTTATTGAATGCATTTCTCTGCAGCTTTCAACATTTGCAACAACAGTTAAAATAAAAAATAGAACAAAGTTTTAATTGAGATCTATCTCTTTTTCTGGCAGAGAGGGAAGACATACTGCAGTTTTGAGTTGCAAAATGTTATTCTTAATCCATATAAACATGAAAACTAGAATTATTGCCTCACCGTTGCCTGCCTCTGCAGTCTAGTTAGTTTATATCTACGTTTGTCCAGTTTCATATATGTAGTGAAAACTTTAATAAATAGGTACAAAGTGTATTTTGTCATAATTAGTGTATGAATTCTTGCGTTACGGCCAAAACATGTTTTATGAGGTCACAGTGACCTTGACATTCGACCTTGACCACCAAATTCTAATCAGTTCATCCTCCAAGTGAACATTTGTGCCAAATCTGTCTGTACGTACAGATGTAAAGACGAACTAAGAGACAGGCAGAAAAACCAAAAACATAATGCCAGCCATGGCTGCCACAGGTGCAGAGGCATAATGGGATTAGCAGCAGATATGGTGTATTGATTAAATATGTACCTGACACATTGAAATAACAGTAACCTACTATTTTTCATGCATGAACTACTTGCTCTACATCTAAATGACATGATTTGACATTAATGAGACAACAGCCAAATGTTTAATTCTGGTCTTTTGACAAATAACTTAAACCATTAACATGAGATACAGCTGTTATAATTTGCCATGGGAGAGGTTTGTCATTTAAACCTGAGAGAGAGAAAAACTCTAGTTATCAAAATTTTTTAATATTCAAATGTGCAGATGTCGACATCTCTAGGATAAGCTGGTTCTTAGTAACAAAGTTGCTTTTAATACAAAATCATTCCATCAATATGAACAAGACTTCAGAAGCAAGCCTTTTCACAATGGGCAAGCTATATACAGTAAGTATCTTTGCAGTGAGTGCCAGGCAGAGACTGTGTGTCAGAGACTTACTGGTTGGGGTCAGCTCCATAATGAAGAAGCAGCTCCGTCACCTTCACTTGGCCCAAGAGAGCAGCACAGAACAGTGGACTCTGACCCAGGTGATTCACACAGTTCACATCAACACCTGGAACACATCAGAAAACACTGGGACCATGTTTTTGTTATTGTTCTTCATTTTGAAGTGCAAGTGTTCCTTTCACCTAAGGGAGCTATTTGTATGTTTTGGTATTGTTTCATAGTCAACATCAGCATTAACAGCAGTTTACTTACTAGAAGAAACGTTGTGAGTTCATCATCACACTTCATTCCTACTCACCAAGAGCTGTCTGAAGTGGTGGAAAGCAACCCTTTTGTTTTGCTTCTGTTTTTATCACTTTATAATAACCAGCTAGCCCCCAGCCTAGTTGGTCTCTTAATTTTTTGATAACAGCTCACTGTAGCTTCCAGTCTGCCCCGAGGAAGTACCTGCTCAGAGGACATATTATAACCTCTTGTAACGTTTCCTGAAGCTCTTAGTAAGCCTGGTAAGTGAACAGCTGTTACTGCTACTGTTGGCTATGCTGCAATAGCAAAACTTACAAAAAGCTCTTTTAAGCGCTTGGTGTCACATATAAGAAAAGTATGAAATTCATCTTTATTTGCATGATACCAAACTAGATGTTTTATAGTACAGTTACACTACAATAGTTGTAATATTTACTGTAACTAGTTGCATACCCTTTTTAAGCAGTTTCTCCAACTTGGTAAGATTTCCCTCCAAAGTGTATTTGTGCAGTTGAGTTTGTAGGCCTCCAGTGACACCCATATGGACAGGACAGGGGAATGGCAACGCAGTCATCTTGTCTCATCTGGTCAACCAGCAGAGGGCACTGTCAGTGCAGTGAGGTCAAACTTGTTACTGCCTGTTTGTCTTTATCAGTGCTTTCATACATAACACGTTTGGTACAGCTTGTATATTTTAGGCTCCAAGGGAATGTTTGTGCCAACTTTGAAGGGATTCCCTTGTATTCACAAAGTCAAAACGGTGTCTAAACTTACCTCTACCAGCAGTCAGTCACATCAGCAGCAGAGGGAGGAGAGACAGGACAGAGGACAGAAGGAAGGACTGACATTCACTGATGTCTGAAGACAGGGGACAGGAGGAAGGACTGACACTGACTGATGTCTGAGGACAAAGGACAGGAGAAGGGATTGACACTGACTGATATCTGAGGACAGTGGACAGGATACAACTTATACCATCCGCAATGCAGGCCATATACTATGCCAATACTTACAATTTGAATGCAGCCTATGTCCAATTTGAAATCCTACTATTCTTTAGTTTGCATGATGCAACTCAGTTAATGTTCTGATACATATAGCCTTTTATTTATTAGACTATTTGCACTGTTTAGCCTATTGAATGGGCTTAGCTATTTTCTTTTCAGTCTGTTAATAATGCGATGGGACAACAGGGCGAGTGGAGGCAGTGAGAAGGAGAAAAGGGAAGGAAGATCACATGGGGTGACATTGTTAAGGAGGCCAGCAGAATACACTTCCTCCTTCACAGCATCTGCAACGTCCTTCCGAGCCCCACAAACCTTGTCACATGGGGCCTGACTGCAAGCACATAACTTTAGGACATCTTGTCCTCTTGCAGTACAGCACTGACAGAGGGGAGATACTGCTGGAGGGTACAATGTATTAACAACACTGCCAGCATTTGTGGAGGAAGCTGCATGGAAAAGCAGGAAGACTGACAAGACCCCAGGAACGGAGAAAGAGCCCATCAGCCAAATGGAGAGCAATGTGAGGAAAGCAAATACTTATTAAATATTTTGCAGATTACAATTTTAAATATAAAACATTTTATCAGTTTATAAAAACTAATACATTTTTATAGATTGAATTCCCCAACAGTATATAAAGTAGATAATATTAGCCTTACCCCAACCAGCTAACTGACGCCACCAGGGCAATTCATTGGTAATAATAATAATAATAATAATAATATATGATAATATAACACAGAGAGGGGTCAGTGAGCATTTTATTTTCTTTTTGTACTTTTTTACTGCATTTCTCAAAACTGCATTTTGAAAGCCTCCATTTTTTCATCTTTCTCATTTCATCTCAACTGTTCTGTGAGTTGTTCTGTGTGTCTAAAGTTGATCCAATAAAATGTTACATTTGTATCATAGTTTTCTTTATTTTCAAATACTTATCTTTATACTGTAATATTGCTCCTCAGCAAAGGATCAGAATATAAGTTACTTAACATTGATGTTAACTCTGGTTTCTCCAATCATTGCTATCAAAAAGATCGTCTATGTGGGGTCACCTGTTGGTAACAGCAACAGTTAACATTATCAAAATATGTAGTGTATCAAGTAATATGGTGTAGTGGCATTATAGTGTTTGCTAAAATTCATACAGCCAAAGGTCGAGGAATACATGTGACAAAGATAAATTTGAATCCAAATAATTTGGCAAATTAGCAACACTGCTAATAGGATGCTAGCTAGCTAACATTGTGTAACGTCTGGAAAAACCCCAGTAAAATAATAGTAACTCCCGACAATACTCCAATCGTATATGTACCATTTACATGGCTTATAATTAATAAGCCTCCTGACTAGTAAAATCAAGACTTACATACAGGTAGCAGTTGTGTAATCTCTTCTTTTAACAGCAAACTGTTGATATTGAAGGTTTTGCTCTGTGCGTTATTAGAGTCTTTCCCCGAGGCTTTCACCGTCCTCTTCAGTCGCTCCCGCCTCTTTCCACCAAACAGATGCTCAGTAGGACCTGTATAAAGATGGACGACATAACAACGCCAAAGAAGTGAAGCAGAGTTATCTCATCTGGGTCAGGATCAGATATGATACTAGCCATTGTGGAAGGAAGGTCAGATAGCGGACTAGCTTACTCAGGACAGGAGGGCTTGGCTGAAGGATATGGCAAGCTGTTTTAACATTTAATGGCTAAATTTGACTATATCAACAACACAATCAAAATGACAGTTAGAGATGTCTGTAATTCAATTTTGACTAGTCAATAATATGATATATAATTGTTATTTCTTCAAGAGTGAATGACGAGTCCATCTGTTGTGTTTGTTCTTCAGGGCTTTCTTTGGGCGGCTGCAAGACCCCAAACAACAGAAAGACCCAGAGAAACCTAGAGAAGCAAACGATGACGAGAGAACAGGCCTGATGAAGAGATGAGCGAGAGCTCCGAGTAACAAATAGTAAGTCAAAGAAATCAAATGGCTCTACAGATATGTTAATATAAATTAATAGTATTCTCTCCTGAGAAAATGTATTTATTTATCTCCGAATCAATGACAATCTTCCCCATGTGTTTTCTTTCTTTTTATTTAAGGTTGTGTTTGGGAGACTCCAAGACCCCAAATGATTCCAAAGAGCCCAGAGGAGCCCAAAGATGAGACACAGGAGGAGAAACAACCTCAGGATGCAAAGAGAGATGAGTGAAGCAAAATTTCAATCCTGACATGGAAGAGCAAGTTGAGGCACATATGAGGGCAATATGTACAATAACAATGTGTAACCAAAAGAAGTAAACTGGCTTCAGAGATAGTCTACTGTATGTTTATTATGTAGTAATGTATGCTAACGCCACTATATTTCAGTAGCTTGTGTGCAGTGTCTGCAGTGAGAAAGTGTAACCACTAATCTTAAATGGCTCTCTAGATATTGTATGCTTCGATAAGAATATAGTGCTGTTGTAAATGCAGATTATTCATCTTAGAATCAGAGACAGGTATATTTGAACTGTTTGTGTTTTCACTGTTAGCTGGTGGCATGTCTTCTAATCTTATTGTCCTTTCTCTTCAGGTTTCACTGGTCCAGCCTCATTACACAGTTTATAATGAAAGAAATCCTACCATGGTCTCTGTCTCCTCTCCGGCCTCAGCAGCAGCAAACTAACAAAGTGTCTGAGCTGCAGAGAAGATGCTCTTGAAATCTGATGGTTACCTAGCTGGTGAAGGAGAAATCCAAAAAGCAAGCAGAGAAGCAGGAGTCCAACTGTGAAGACATGCAGACCACACTATACTTTACAATGTAAGTGGAAGGTCACATTTAGGTGCACGCCATGTCGAAGTTTATGCTTTTTCATTTTTAAGAACTTTTCTTATCCCCTTTGCCAGGATTGTTTAAGTGAAAAATATGTTGTGCTGTGTAGATTCCTCCCTTAAAGATGAAAACTGTATGATCTCCTGATACATATATTAATGTCGGACTGCACCATCTCTGTGTATTTGTCCACTGAACCTTTGTAATGTCTGTTTCAGCCGAGTGCAAACAGAGGACCTGACTGAACGCTGCATTGAAAGAAGCTGGGGACAAGTTGGCAGAGAACACACAGAGCACTCAATGGAAGATTTGATGACAAACTGTATAAAGCGTTCCTCAAAGAAAAAGTTAATACATGAAAAATCATCTCTGTTTATTTTTTTGATGTTTTCTTCAATATTTTATGTGGGTAAATTTACATAAACCTCCAAAGAGACCCTTTCAGAAACACTGGCAAAAGTGTGAATCCTCACTCAGTATTTTTCTAATTATTGAGATGATGTATCATTTTTCACAAACTTTGAGTTAGTGGCAGCTCACAGTCAAATAGTTTCAGAACTTATCATCATAAATCAGTAATTTAACTTCAAAATGATGAGTTGACTCGATGTGCATCTTGCTAGGTTAAATTTCTGCAGAGAATCTTCTGTCTTTATAACTTGAAGAGTTACACGATGGAGGCTTGTTCAAGAGCGACAAACATGAAGTGTCTTAGTAAACTGTTGGGTGACCACTTGCCACTAGTGCAGCTGCAGTGTGGCTTGGCATCAATTGTACAAGTGTCTGAACTCTGCTGGAGGGATGGACATCAGAGACTGTTTCCAGCTGTGTAGTTAAAATATAAGGACAGAAAAAGTAATATTATATAATCTGTAGTATGTGTTTATGTTTTGCAACTAGTGTCCCTACAGAGGCTCAGGTCAACTTTAACTAGTTGAATAAGTAAGTATACCTCTTTTTCAGTAGTGACAGAAAGCTGTGACAAGATAATGTCATCGTACTAAATATAGCAGCACCCTGCTTTCTTAACTCAACTGGTTTGGTGTTTCATTCCTTAAAAAAACTAAACAAAAAACATCTGAAGTGACACTGTGTTATGCAAGATTATTTTAACTTCAGTGATGTTGGGTTCACCTAAAATTCATAAAATTTGTAGTGGCTAAATTTTATTGATGCAAGTTTTGAAATATCTAGACACTTTCCCTCTGAAAATATAAAACAGGTAATAAACGAGGTCTGAAATGACCAATTTTAATAACATAGCTATGCTTTCGTGTTTCCTAATGATGTCAGACTTGAGCACAATGGTATCCTTATGGTTCCATCACATGGTATCTGTCAACATTACACATCCAGGTCCTTTGCTGCACTGACTCAATCACAATGTGGATTGCATTGTATGTTCAAATATTTGTCATGTAATAATTTATGAAAATTTCTGATGAAAAACATTACTAATAACTATGAATATTATAATTAAAAATTATCTCTTAAAAATTACAATAGAAACATAAAACAAATAGATAAAGAAGTTCATACAAAATCAGATTTATTTTAGAGTAAAAAAAGAACATGAAATCAATTAGAATATAAGCTGAAACATTACAGATCTCACAGACTGACCTCAAGTTTTCATTGGGCATTAACATATTTACAACATCTGGTCACATTTGCATCAGTCAAGAGTTCAGATATTCCCCTTCATACCACTCCAGAGTTTAACCCTTTACCTTCAGCCCAAACAAACCTCCTTGTGTGTTCAGCTGCACCAACATGGTAAAAATCTCCACTACCTAAACAAGTCTCAGTGTGGCGACTGCGTGCTCGCTCCGGGAGACTCGGACCGTTCCATCTTCATCCCTGCTTCTAGTGGGGTTGAGGAAATTGAGGTTGGTAGCACAGAACTCTTAGGCTCCAAAGAGGAAGAGGCAGAGGAGGGCAGAGATACCACTATGTACTTCTGCATAGGTCGTGACCCTGTCAGTCCAGGGCCACTGCCAGACTCCAGTTTTACCAAAGGCTGCAAGGTCGAAGTAGCACTGGGAACAGTGCTTGTTACTGGTGAAGCTGACTGGGAAGAGCTGAGGGTGATTACCTAAAGGGAAGATGCGGGAGATGTAAATTCAAGTTCTGGGGAGTTGTGGATCTTATAAAGAAGGGTTTCAGTAAAGTAAAGTACCTGTTGAGTTGAGGCTGCTCCTGCACTGGTTGCCATGACAATGTACTTCGTAGCCGGAGGAGATGGCTGCGATGGGGTTCCTGGTCGAGGGGACATCAGAGTAAGGGAGCTTGGAACCTTAATGATGCTGGGAGTGCGAGGCCCTGTCGACCCACTTAACCCACTCTGAGAGACTGAAAGAGTGGGACGAGGCTGCAAGAAGAAGTCATCATTGATTATTGAACAGCTGTTTGCTAGTTTACTCACACATCATACTGCAGAGGTTCACATAAACACTGAGCTGTAAGAGGGATGCCTAAATGATATGTAATATATCAATTACTTCATGGCATCTTTATTCTTTTATTGCTGATTTTTCTAAAATGTCATCCCAGCTTTCCACTGTTATTTATAATTTCATCATGTATTTAATGTACCTGTGTGATTGTTAATGTGGTTCTGTTGACTTGCTGAGCTTGCAGTGCTGCTTGAGTCCTGGCTTTCATTACGTGGGAGCAAAGCATGGGTCCGAGGTAACCATAGTCTGTCCGGTACTGCTCCACATTGTCAGGCTGAGGTCGTATCTTGGCAATAACACTTGCACAGTGTTTCTTTGAAAACAAAACAAAAACACATTTTGTACATATGAAACATGAGAACTGGTCTGATACAAATTAAGAAACAATTACTGATTAATACTTTGTTTTAGTTTACAAATGTATTAGTCTGTTTGAAGCTGGCTACTTTTAATGCATAATAATTGCAAAACATCATTCATTACCAGTAAGAGACTTTGAACATGGTCAGCTCCTATCTTATCAATATTGGAGACCACCGGTCCTTCCATCACTGCTTTGATGCGAGCACCCTCTATAGTAAGCCGAGGAAGGATCAACGTCTTAATCACCTACAGAGGACAAAATCAGGATGTTGGTGCCGAACAAAAACCGTGAAAATGATAAAAGGCTCAAAGAAAACAATCACACTCACATCAGGTCCCAATTCAGCAAGTCCAGCGATGCAGCCGTAACGTGTCGTCCACTGGGTTTTTTCATCCAACCAACTCTGAGGAAAACATGCAAGTCTGGTTTAGTAAATGAGGTGTTTTTAAAACAGTGGTGTCAAATTCAAGTGTAAAATTTATGGTCCTTGAATTTAATCACCCCAAACATACAGTATCTGTGGTAAAAAAAAAAAAATTCTCAAAACAATCGGTGAGTGTTTTGACCAGAGAGATATTTGGTCTTTATTTGGCTCATGTTAAATTGGTTGCTTAAACTATGTTTCTATATGTTTTGCTCTATTAACAAAACTTGTCTTTACCTCAATATTTTTGGCCAACTGAATAACCCACCTTAGTAAAAGTCTTGGTAATACGGGACTGGATGTTGTTGGTCGTAGTACTGAAGGTTTTACAACTTTGGGCCATGAGGCGAGCTGCGAAGTCTCGTAAAGCCCAGTGGTTGTCAACATCTGGTCGCAAACACAGCTGCTTACTCACAATACACGTCACCACAGCTGGGATGAGCTCATGCAGCTACAAATACAGACAGAAAAAAAAAATATTAGAATAAAAGTACTTGTTGAGATTTGAACCATCAAAAAGATAACACAACATTTTAATTTGTTTTCTTCACTCACATATTTCTCCAAATACAAGGTGGGGTTGTCCATCAGAGCTTTGACCATACGCATTAGATAGATCAGCAGAGCCAAGTTGTTTTGGACCACATTTACACGAACCTTAGAGGAAAGCATAAAGTCAGTACTCTCAGTATAGACATGACTGGGTGTTTAACATGAGGTGAGTAGTGTTTCAGAACATTAGAAAACATTGGAAAAGATGCTCACTCCTTCAGAAATAAATGTGCTGAATCTTGGAAGCATCTGATACAGCCCAGGATCTGTGGCAATGCTCTGTAGAGCTTCCTGAATGAAACAAGATCGAAAAAATTTATCAAACCAAATTGACACGACAAACAAGGTTAAAACAATAATTTGAAAATTTGGCACAATTCTGTTAATTACTCGAAACTTCCTTTAATTCCCACCTTTCTTTCTTCCTTCCTTTAATAAACAATATATAAAGACAGACAGGCAGAACTTACAGCTCTCTTAGCTTCGCAGGAGCCAACACATGCTTCTGTGATTTCCTTGTAGTAGAGCTGCTGTTCCACAGACAGTTCATGAGTGCTGCGTGGCTTCAACCTTATTAGACCCTTTTCCTTTCCTGAAAGACAAAGACACAAACATGGGATGAAGTGGACAACCATAGTCATAAATGATTTGGGAGTGAGGTAGGAAACAATGCAGAGGCACAGGAGAAGAAAACAGAAAACATGTTGAGTTTTAATATAACACAAGATACTGACCTTTGCCATCAGCAGTAGTTGCCCCCTGACCCTTGCCTTGAATTGTCGCTTCCTCCTCCTGACCAGGTTTGACAACTTTGAGGGGCTCTGTAGATTCAGCCTTTTGTTGCTCTTTTGGTGCTAAAATATAGTAAACAGAATTTATCATCTGTCTGTCCTTAAGATTTTTTTGCATTTTTAGAGAAGAAAATTTAAAAAAACAGGGCTCACCTGGTGGTGGATTTTCTGGAATAGAAGGCTGCACCCCCTCAATACTTAACCAGTGGGCTATGGATAAACAGAAAAGTGTGATGTATGAGCATACTAACCATACAGTCAAAGCACGACAATACAATATCCCGGCTTGTAATACTGATGATCTGGGTACCTTTGAGAGACACGTCTAGTGGAACTCTGGGGAGCGGTGTGTTAATAATGTCACTGAGGTCGACTTCCCTTTCCTCATAGAAATGAAGCTCTCTTCCACCACCACTTGCAAAGCGGAAAGGGATAAACTCTTGCGACTGGAACCCATACAGGGGCTATAACGAGAAGGGTTTACTTTGAAAGTAAGAAAGAAAGACCCACTTCACGCTGTCCTTCAAATAAGTATGTGCTTTAACAAGGCAATAAAAAACAGTTCTCCCTTACCTCCACATTTTTTAGTTTGAGAGCATTATCTATGTCACTGGTGGTTAATTTACGTCTCTTCCCGTGATGCATGAATTTGAGAGCATCCTATGTAAAAAGGGGAAAAGAAAGAGACTGCATAGAATTCAAATATAAAGCTCATGTATGAGATATTATGTAAACTAAGACATTCAAGGATGTTGTTTCAATTTACAGAAGGAAATAAAACATTCTGCTTCAATCATACATGATTTACCTGTGCAATTTCTTTTATTCTGTAGCTGACTTCTTCACTTATGGCTACACAGCTTTCCTCTTGTAACTGCCCCACTCCAACAGACTCTGCCATGGCCTTCATGGACTCTGTGGGCAGGACGACCGAACACTGCTTCTGTCGTCTTTCCTCCGCCATGGCTAACAAAGTACACAGGTCTGTGAATATCACCTCTCACATGTACACACAAATGCATTGCACTTACTCAGGAGAATTTTTCACTGCAGCCCTAATCTTTTGGTATAACATTTTCTGTTCTACTAAATTTGAATGGTTCAATGTCAATAATAAACATTCAGTGGGTCTGAAGTCACAATCTCAACATACTGATGTATTACTGACACCCCCGATTTCCTTATGTGGAGCGCTGCAACAATAATTCAATTAGTCGATCAATAGAAAATTAATCGCCAACTACATTGATAATCAAATAATTGTTTAAGACATTGTTTAAGCAAAAGTTTAGTTTTAATTTGCTGCTTGTATCTTCTTAAATTTGAGGATTTGGTACTTTCCTTAGTCACACATAATAGCAAACTGAACATCATTGGATTTTGAACTGCTGGTCAGACAAAACAAGACACCTGAAGATGTCACTTTGTTGTGTGGGAAATTATAATGGGCATAAAAAATTACTGTCAGATTAATCAATATGAAAATAATCAGCCCTAGTTATGTGATGGTCCAGCTGGTATTATCAGCTTATAGTCTATTTCTATAAACATAATTTTGCTGAATGTAAATTTGCAGTGTGTAAATATGGGAAAGACTATGTCTAATTGCAGCTCACCATTTGGATATTTTTCAACAATATGACACAACCATACATCAGCCTAAAGCAGTGCATTGAAACTAATGCAGGAACCCCAATAAGGAAGCCAATCACATCATAGGAGGAGCTACTGATTTCCACGGCTGAATGTTAAACTGTAGCTTTGTGGGACAGTGACAAAAAACAAGTCAGTGGTGAAAAGCATTATAAGACATCTCAACTAGTGTTTGCCAGAGGGCATGTAGGAAACAAATTTACACTTTCTCCTGATCAGCATCAATCAAATTTTGGCTTTAGCCAAAAAACCGGACGTCACGAAGCAACAGTAACCTCACTATGAAACCTCGTAGTAACAACATCATGTTGCGGGATGATTCTCTAACATAAATCAAAATGAACGTAACAATCCCCAACATAAAGCCAAAGCTATACGGAAATGGATTCAAAACAATAATGTTTATGGTTTGGAGCGGTCAAGTCCAGACCAAATCACAAACGATTTTTTTTAATCGTAACTGTATTTATAGCAGAACCTAATCACTTAATCATGCAATTTGGTAAGGGAGCAATTCTGCAAAAATGATGATGCAAATGTGCAAAGATAAGACGGTCCTATTCGCACAAACTGAAGGATGTGATTTCAGTAGAGGATGTCTCAATTCAATATCGACTTGAGGGGCAAACTTAAAAGTTTTATCTCTGTAGTTTATATATATCAATGTATAGGAACTACAAATCCTGATCACATCTATATGGTTCATAGTTGTAAGTCATGAAAAAAAGAACACCGAAGAGTTTTTTTTATACATACTTCGTGTGTGTAAACAAACACTGAGTTGCACAGAAAGCGGGTTAATCACTCCGACGGAATGACCAACAAGCTACACGCAACAGAAAGGACACATTAAAAGTATATTCAATCAAACGCAACAACTTAATTGCAAAATCATTTTAAGAGTTAAATTTAAGCCCTTTAATGACCGCATATTTCTTTAATATTAACTTACAGTAGGCTAAATTTGCTGTATGTTAGCTTGCATGCTAGTAACTTAGCTTCCGTTGACGTTTTTACCTGTGCGAAGTTGTTCTCTCCTTTCTGAGTTCAAGCAGGAACTTATGCGAATAAAAACAGTCAATGGTGAGATTTACAGCAGTAACTATTTCGCAAAGCTAATCCATTTCTATGCACATCCATCTCTTGATTTAAATAACTAACTAATTCACGGATTGCAGCTGGGACCTCCGGTCGTGAATTAGCGCTTGTGTTGCGTCGCCATTTTGAGTCACGTTCCGACCGGTTGTGCTATCGCGAGACTACAATAAAGGACTTTACAGATCGAGTAACCGCCTCAAGTTTATTGAAAAGTAACTTACTACAATTCAGGTATGGAAGTGAGTTTTAAGTGGAAAAAATATCCAGTGCCACAAGTAAACAGTTACATATTCCAAATTATTATTAAATGGTTTCCCTACGATAAACACAGTCCCTTTAGAAAAGGGACCCCGGAACCAACATTTCTTTCGAGTTTACAGGGGGCACCTTATGTTGCAGTAACGGAGACAAATGTCAGGAACGTGGAAGGACATTGCAAGAAGCAACCATGTATAGGTTTTTTTTCAGGACTGTTTACAGGGCTCGAAATTCTGCAGTCAGTGTCTATGAGTTGAGTTTGTTGCCAGCTAAATGCGACAAGGCTGCAGTTTTCAGGTGAGTGGAGTGTCTGACCGAACGGGATACATGATCACACACAGTCTGCTAACTCTAACCACTGCTACTACTGTTAAGTGATTTATTTTTGCTGAGGAAACGGGTGACTTTGTACAGGCGAAAACGCTTGAGTGTTACTTGTTTCCATAAAAGCAGAGGAAGAGACAGTTAGCTATTAGCTTGCTTAACCTGCAGTGGTGGGCGGGACATTTTGATTGACGTTTCTTTGAGCGGCGTAGGTGCATCGCTGTCAGTTCGTTTCCATGGTAACCCATATAAAGTTACAGCTATTATGAGTCTAGAGAAGATGGACCCATCCATCCCCTCAGTCAGGAGCAATTCACTTCCTAATGACAGACATTCATGTTTTCAATGCTTATCTTATTTGTAGTTGTTCTTTGTCACACATGAGAGTTAATTGACTTGTTGATTGATCTATGATTTATCTAAAAAATAATGGCAGGTTAATCGATAATAAACATAATTGGTAGTTGAATAAAATGGCAGTATTGTATTGGTCTTGTATTTGTCTTTGGTTGGAGAGGAGTTATTCAAAACAATATCCTCTGTTCTCTTTTCACCACTGTTTCTGTGCAGCTTTAGGTTTTGCACATTGTGTTTATAACTGTGCCGTTCAGACCTTTTTATGAAATTGCATTTACAAATTTACATGTTTACGGGTCGTTCCAGTGAAAATGATGTGATCTGACAAAATGACTTCTGATTACTTATGTAGACTAAACTTCAGTCCTATTAGTGGTGTGTCATACCATATTACTCACAATAGTGCAGGAACAATTTTGAATAAGATAAGAATTTGTTGTAACAGGATATTAACAATATTATGCATTGTGTTTATATTAGCATCATGACTGTGTACAGCAGCAATAAGCATGACAGAAAACAAAAGCAATAGTGCTGCCAGTTTCAATGTGGATAAGTTATAAAAGAGATGGACTTTTGTTGAGTGTGGAAAGTGTAGAGTGTGGAAAACCATTGTAAACCAATGTGAAAAGATATTAACCGCAAAACACACACAGTTCAATGACATGACATTTTGTTGTTGAAAATAACAAGAAAGAATAGATTGTCTTATTACATTATAAATCATGATGTTATTTAAGACAACATTTCCCACCACTAATAATAATTGCCATATTTTGATATTGAATATTGGAATTATATTATTAATAGTTCTGTTATCCATTCTGGTTCTTACCCTTATGATAATTAACTGTGTTTTGCTCTTAACATAGGGTTGCAAATGGAGGTGGAGTCAAAGCCATCAGCACAAGTTCAGTCAGGCTCTGTGAAAAGAAACCTGATGTCCTCTCTAATCACGATGAAAAAACACATGCAGATGAAAAGGCTGACCCAACGGAAAGTCCAACTTTGGCAACACAGAAAGCTGAAGATGACGGAACAGTCATGAAGATGGCTGAACAAAGGGAAGAACCAGTGGTGTTAAAGACAGATGATGGAAGAACTATGCAGCAGCAGATGGATGTTAAAATTGACCAGAGTGTCAAGTCACAACAAGTAAAGACTGATGCAGCAAAGAGTGGGAAGGAGGGTCTCCTTGACCTTCTTGGAGCCATGAAGGTGGAAGTTACTAATAAGAGGAAGCTCAAAATAATGAAAGTGAAGCAAAATCATGAGTCTGCCCCCAAATCAAATCCAGCCGCTATGGAGAGCACCATCAGTATGTTTCAGAAGGCTACAGGGGAGGCTTCATCGCAGAGGTGAGAGGGGGTGGGTCTGTGCCTGTAAAATGTGTCATTTATTGCCTTAGGAGGATATCCAGAAGCTTTGGTCTCTATTCATCCACTGATTCCAGCTTCTTTGCACTGTGTTCTTCAGTGTGATCCTGGATCCTGAGCTGGTTGCAGCTGCATCTGCTGCTGCCTCCACTCTGCCCAACTGTAGCCAGGCCGAGTCTGATCTGCTGAAGCAGCTGAGGCAGCACGAGGCCATCACTGAGGTTCAGAAGAAAGGGGACATGAACAACCTTGGGTATGTGTCCTGGAGTCTAGTGTACATGTCTCCAGTATATGAATGTTAATGGAATAACTATTTTAAAAAAGAATGGGACATTTCTTTTCATGTTTCAGCCTGGATAGTGAAAAATACAAGGCCTCATTCTGATGTAATGAACATTATTCCAATAATATTTTCTCAGAGAAATTATTGCTGACATGAAAGTAGGAAAGAATCCCAACCGACAGAATGCTCGGTGGATTAATCACATCCAGTTTGATGACGACGGGCGAGGATACAAGCGGGACGGAGGAATCACTTCCGAACTGGACAGTGTTCGAAGAGGGTAAATCTATTCATCACATCTTTACTCAGATCGTTTTTAAGATGGACTGTGTTTAATGCTTGTTTTACTTTTATCTTTTTTGAAGGAACTTGTTGAGAGTGAAAAGACTCAACATCTTCTCCCCCACTACTGATGCAGATGGAGTTGAATCAGCAGTTGGTAATAATGAATTTAGATTTTTGTGGTCAAAGGTCACTGTGAACTCACAAAACATATTTTTGGCCATAACTCAAAGATTTATACACTTCTGACAAAAATTCACATTAATATCAGTCATCATATATTCATCATCATCATCATCATCATCATCATCATCATATATCATATATAAGTCATGACATTTTATATTTAAAAGGTCAAAGGTCAACTTCTGCAAAAATACTTTTCTGGCCATTATTCAATGCTGTAAGTCAGGAAGAGAGGGGGACCATAGTGACCATATTTCATATTTGGTTAGATACTGAAATGGTGACGCTAATCTTGGGTGCCCACCTTGAAACTTTAGTGATTGTATAGATCTGCTGCGCTGCCGGGTTGAAGATTTGTGTGAAGCAGCAACATCTATATTTGAAGTCTTGTCTACTGTCATGGCTAAAGTTGCGTTCTGTCAGAATCAGCTTTATTGGCCAAGCCTTACACACTACTACAGTAGAAACACAGCAGAACAAGAACAACAAAGCTTAACAAAGTCAAGGCGAGTTGACTTATATATGCCTAAGGATCTGAGTCTCCTTAGGAAGAACAGTCTGCTCTGTCCCTTCATGAAGAAGGCTTCAGTGTTGTGAGTTCAGTCCCATTTTTTCTTTTATTGATTTGACTTGTAGGAGTTCACCAGGACAGGGCACCTCCTGTTCCCACCACAAGCTCATTGGTTTTTGCTAATATTGAGCTTCAGGTGATTGTTGTTGCACCATGTGACAAAGCTCTCTATCAGTCCTCTGTACTCCTCTGTAAAAATAGTCTCTGAGCAAAGACAGCATGCCTCTCACTGGACATTATTCACTGGAACTTACACATATGAATATAGTGATACCTTCAATTTCACCTAAAAATACACTTAGCACCTTTTTGTTAAATTGCTTCAAAGTTTTCACTACATATACTTTGTATTCAGAAGGTGTTCAGACCCCTTCCATTTCTCACATTGTGTTATGTTGCGGCTTTATGGTAAAAGAAAACAAAAAAACAAATTTTCTCTCATCAGTCTACTATCAATATTCCGAAATGAGATAAAGTGAAAATAGAATTTTAGAAATGTTTGCAAATGTATTAAAAATTAAAAACTGAAATATCACATTGAAGTATTCAGACTCTTTGCTATGACACATAATTTAGCTCAGGTGCCTCCCACTTCTCTTGATCATCTTTGAGATGTTTCTACACCTTGATTGGAATCAACCTGGGGTGAATTCATTTGATTGGACTTGATTAGGAAAGGTCTCACAGCTGATAATGTATATATCAAAGCAGAAAACAAGCCACTATTGCAATAATAAACTCCTAACGGACTCTCAGGCTGTGAGAAACAAGATTCTCTGGTCTGATGAAACCAAGGTTGAAACTGTTTGGCCTCAATTCTAAGCGTCATGTTTGGAGGAAACCTGACATGACTCTTTTGAGCCATTGAATTTGTAGTCCTTCTCGAAGTTTCTCCACACAGGATCTCTGGCGCTCAGCAACAGTGACCGTTGCATTCTTGGTGAGCTCGCTTACCAAGGCGCCTCTTGAAAAACTCTATTATCACTTTGTTATTATAGGATATTGAGCGTAGATTGATAAGGGAGAAAATGAACTTTTTGATTTCAGCATGAGGCTACAACATGACAAAATGTGCAAAAAGTGAAGGGGTCGAACATTTTCTGAACACACAGAGTCTGAACAGACATGGATGTAAACTGCAACTACAACTGTGAGGCAGTAATTCTGGTTGGTCTGGTTGGATTTTTATCCTAAATTTATGTTGCTCAGCACAAGAATCTGTCTTTTCTTGGAGTTTTTGTTTTCATTTTTCCTCCAGAAGTTAACCACTCCTGCTCAAATTGATTAAATACGTTGCTGTAACACAAACTGTTCTCATGAGCGCGCAGCTTCATTAATGCTTATTGTCATGCAGTTTCTCTCTGTTTCTCTTAAATTGAACGTCACCTTGCAAAATCTTTTGGTTTAAACTTCATTGGCACATTTGCTAATAATGCTGGTGTCATATTTTCAGAGTGGCCAACTCTATGGGACGTGGACTTTGCTAATCAGTTGTCTCTGTTGGTCAACAATATGCCCCGCAATGCGCTTGAGGAAATGATCCAGTGGACCAAAGAGGGGAAAATGTGGCAGTACCCAATCAACAATGAAGCTGGTAAGTAATGAATGCTGTGTTTGTGTTCATTATACAGATAAAGTTTGGCCAAGGGACATTGTGACAGTGTCTTCTTGTTCTTATGTCAGGCCTGGAGGTGGAGGAGGCCAGTGTTCCGTTCCATGAGCATATCTTCCTAGAGAAACACTTGAATGAGGGCTTCCCCAGTCAAGGACCAGTGCGTCACTTCATGGAGCTTGTGGTGGGTGGTCTGTCCAGAAATCCCTACTTGACTGTCCAGCAGAAGAGGGAACACATTTCCTGGTTCAGAGACTACTTCCACCAAAAAGAGGACGTCCTCAAGGAGGCTGATGTTTACCTGAAGTGAACTTACACTTAAATATATTTTCAATATTCGCTTGACTGTGAACACATAAAAGCAAGAGCCATTTTCTCAGTGGGACTTTGCAACCATGACTGTCCTTATTCATACAGTTTAACAGGAGCCAGTAGAAACCTGGCTCGATTTCTGGGCTTTCCAGGAGGCCTGCGAGAGTGGACTGGCATAAAGTCTGTGTCACAGTGTCAAACATTATACTGTATCTACTGTCTCTAAAACATTGATCAGACCATAAAACCACTGTTTAATCACTTCAATATTGTCTTGTCACATGATGAAGAAAACAGTGCAGGAGGAAAGTAAAATGTTGCTTGTATTAATTATACAAACAAGCAGCAAAGAAACAGTCTTGGCTTTTTGCTGATTTCGGCCACCCACATGTACCACTGATCATTGTTCACACTATTTGCATAGTCCAATGCTAATGCAGGCAGTCACTGTGGTAGTGTGGTACACTGGTGTATTAAGTAATGTACAAAAATACTGGTTAACTTGATTAGTTTGCAGATTAGGTTGCACATAAAACAACACTAGACTGTTAAGTTTGATGGATTGATAAAGACCTCCACATTAAAAGAAAATAGGTTTGATCAAAATATTTTTTGTATTTTTTTTTTGTGTCGGGTCATGCAACAGCTGTGATAATGATTAATGGTGTTTTTCCAGGCAGGATAACTTGTGTGCAACATCTAGGACCTAAGATCAGGGTTGCAGTAGATGTGTAATTAGACCTTGAACCTTGTGCACTTTGCAAGGGAAGTGCTTTTAAAGTTAAAAAACATGTTAACAATGTACCACACAGATTCCTTCTGGTCTAAAAACACCCATGGCAATCTATTGTCTGAGAAAGTGTGGAAACTGAGCTTGACATTTTAAAGTGCCTCATTTCCACATTTTGTTCACTTTTCCTTAAACACAGCCGGGATTGGCATGATAAGAGGTTGGCAACATTTCCTTACTTGTATGCGTGTGGACTGTATAAAATACAAAAAAAATGTGTGTGGAAAGACACCTGGTTATGTTCCGAAATTCCTTATATGCTAATAATCCACTAGATGGCACTGCTGTCAGCTATGGTCCCATACAAGGCTGTGATGCACTAATGTGTTGGAGCTGTTGTATTAACTAGTGTTATAAAACTTGATATGATGGACCAAGCTATAATTTAAGTGGTGTCATTACATTTCGTGAAGTAATAACAGTGTATTGGATATCAAAATCATAGGTAACAGGTCAAAAACACAAACTGATGGCTGGGCTGTTCATGGAATTGAGGTCTTTTATGAAAAGTACAGAACTACCTTATAGAAACATGCCACTTTTCTAAAGGAAGACCACCTGTTAGAGATTTCATTATGAAAACCACAAGGGACAAAGTTTACTTTTCAGAAAAACCTTTCTCTGGTAGTGACATGGGTAAAGTGTTTCAAAGCGCAAGGGGAATTCTACATGTCCTACTGCATCTATGGTGCATTTAGGTGCCGTCAAAATGCGTTGGAATTATAAGAATTAATGACATGCGTTTGAGGTGGCGGAAAGAACACACAGCAACAATTGATAATGACTGGACACTGATTACACGTATATACAGTCTATGGATTAAAGTCATACCATCTATGAAGAGTACAGATATGTCAATAATAGCCGAATTAATTATTTAAGGTCGACTGCAAATTTTAAAGAAATAAATTGCATATATGATGCACATTTGGTTTCAAGCAGGGTCCATTTAGGCATGACTTCCAACCAAAGAATACTTTACTTAAATACTTGAATGCGCCCTCAATTTGTGAAACCCAGAAGACGGAGCCTGTGATTGGGCCGTGAATGCAGCACCAGACTCACTACTACTTGTTAATAGTGATAGAGCGGCAGACTTGAGAGTTGCAACAGTCTGTGCAGGATGGTGTGAACTTCAGAGAAGACCTTGAACGAAACAGTTCTCACTCGTAAATTGTAGACCTCTCCCAACTGGTCTATCTTAGTACTGGAACCTAGTCTGTGAACGCAACTTTTTCTTTGATTTTACCTGGGTGATTATTTTTTGTGAGTGTCTATGTGACAGTTAGCGCCGGTTTGATCCTGACATGGCTGAGGCACCGCCACCACAGACACAGCCGGTCGAAATAGACCCGGACTTTGAGCCTCTCTCTCGCCCGCGATCGTGCACTTGGCCGCTTCCCCGGCCAGAGCTCATCGATCCTGCCGGCTCCAACACATCCTCCCCGGCACCGTCGGTGCAGCAGGAGCAAGGAGGAGGAAACACCGAGTTCATTAGTAACCTCGGCTTGTTGGAGGAGGACTATGAAGAGTATGCAGAGCAGAAACAGCCTGTGGCCTGCAATGATTTTCAGTGTCGGGACGGAAACTGCGTGCATCCACATCACCACCACCACCGCCGCCATCATCATCTTCAGCAGCAGCAGCAGCAGCTCCCGGGGCCGCAGCTGCCGCCTCAGCAACAGGTGCCTCCTCCTGGCGTCGCACCCCTGGGCAGCAGCTCCGGCCAGAGAAAGAGCGGCCACAGCTCGTCCCGCCGTAACGCCTGGGGGAACATGTCGTACGCTGACCTGATTACCAAGGCGATAGACAGCTCACCTGAGAAGAGGCTGACACTGTCTCAGATTTACGACTGGATGGTCAAGAGTGTGCCCTACTTCAAGGATAAAGGAGACAGCAACAGCTCCGCGGGCTGGAAGGTGAGTGTCTGCGTGCAAGTTACAGCTTATTGTCCGTGTGGATGCGAGCGCACGTTAAGCATTAGTTTTTTTTTTTTAGAATGAACCTGAGATGGTTTATGGTTGTATCTTTTAGCTTCTTTTACTTACAGCACACCAATCAAATCAAAACTAAAGACCCCAACACAAAATTAAGTACAAGAAAGACTAAATCACGTGATTTTGAAAGAAAACGATAAATTATGAATATGGACTGTAAGTGCCATTGAATGCAGTTAGCAGAACATCTACACAACATTGTTCAAAAGACTCAGTTACTGATCCCTGATCTGCTCCTCTTACTGTGCAGAAAGTGGAAAAGTGCAGAAACTAAAAGACAAACATTTTGATGTCAGATCTTCATTAAGTGTCTTTCTGCACTGATTCACCTTTTACACTTAGTGCAGGTTATGGTGAGTGAAGTTCATAAATGCTGGGGATTTTGTCCATCAAGTAGTCTGCATTCACTGTCTGTCCAACAGCAAACACAGCTAAAACCCAGCTCCATCCTGCATTACAGGATATATATGGATTAAAAGGCCTTTTTTATGTCATGTCACAGTAAGGAAATCTGTAGGTGTAAATAAAAACATCAATGATGGCAGAATTCCAGTTGTTTTGCTATTAGTAGCATCTGTGTTTTCCTACTTCACAGTCAGTGATGTCACAGCAATGGTTTTCTATCAACTGCAAACAGCAGATTTGGTGTGATATCACTTGTGATGTGGTCAGTGTGACATTACTGAGACATTTAACTCAAAGAGATGGGGCAACAGCGCCTCTCCAACCTATGCATATGTTGACTTGATTTTGGGAAAGCGGTAATGCAGTAAGGGCTGAATTATTATTATTATAATCATTATGTCTACAGGCAGCACAGATAAGTGCTTGGTTTTGTACGGAGATTGATTTTTAAAAAACTTATTGTACTAAAAGAAAATCTTTCACCTCCGCCAGAGCAGAACTATCTGCACTTTGCTACAATCAGGGTGCTGCAGATACCATTTTTCATACTGCTTTTAAGTTCTAACCTAATTCTTATTTCAGGTTAATATTGAGTGCACATTCAGTGGTGGTGATGGTCATACATTAGGCATGAATAGCAATACTAAAAATTATTGGAAAATAATTCTTATAAGAGAGAGAGAGCAAAATATTTATTCTTGTGTAAAAAGGTTAAAAAAATGAACCATGAACGTGGTTTCAGAAATGCAATGGTTGTTAATTTAGCTGCTGAACTTAATGGCATCTCAGTAACCTTTGAAGTTTTGGAGTGGTTTCCTCTGTCAGTGATAGCACACGCCTCTCTGCTGTGTCAGTGAGGAAACGTACAGCCCTAAAGCAGCAGAGAACCAGCCAGCATGTGTAAACGTAAACATCCCATGCATCTCCCTGAGAATATTTCTGTCTAAACGGCCTGAAAGTTAGCGCCCTGCAGAAATAATGGTAACATGGTGGAAAATAACTGAGGGCATCAGAAGAATGACTGAAGGATGCGGATTTCAGATATACCTTTTCCTGAACAAATCTTAGTGGGAACAGACTTTCCAGTATTGCCACAAAACATACTGACTCATGGTCTGTGCAGCATTTCCACAGTCATGGAAAACCTGGTACAGTCCTGAAATTCGAAAAGCTGGACATGTATTGGAAATATTTAGTACAAGGGACAAGTTGGAAAAGCATTTAATTCCCCCACAAGAATGTTAATCCAGATCTTGATAATGTCTCGCCAGATGAGGTGAAGTTAGCCATGACGGACAGAATTGAGGACAAAAGAAAGAGAGAAAGTCATAGATGTGCCCAAAGCAGGCGTTCATTATAACCTACACACAAAACAAAATCTGAGTCAAATTCATACTTCAGCTTGCAGCCTTTCCTGTAACCCCTGCATCCTTGTGAAACGCATTTTTGAAGTTATGTCAGGAAATGCCTTTGTGAACCTCAATCAAATATAGTTTCCATTGTTTAACACCCCCATCTGAAAGCTTGATCACAGCTTGTATCATGACTTATGGTGCTGCTAAACTTCCCTTTGCTTCCTTTTCTTAGTCTTTCTGAGATTCTTGTTTTATACATTCTTAAATATAGGTGCACAGGTTGGTGGGAAAACAGACAGATTTTTTTCCAGGGAGGCAGCGAGGCAGGGAGTGAGTAAACCTTTTAACCTGACAATAACAGGAGGCGACACAAACAGCTCAATCAGTGTTGGGGAGTGTGTTGGAGGGGAAGGGGCTGGTTGAAGGGGATGCTGGGAACAACGTCATACATCCTCCATTCCTGAGCTGTGCGCTCATATCTCTGTGTTCCTGTCTTCTAGAGTTTCCTCAGCGGATGCTACAGCTTGGAGAAAGGGATTGTAGCTCTTTATCCTATCACTTCCCTTTGTGCCCTCTCTCAGGCTTTTTGCTGAAGGTGTTTGTGTTTGTTCAAGAGAAATTCAGAGAGTTTGCAGAATTACAAACGTTTCAGTTTTAAGACCAGTGTAGTGTAGCACCACGATCTGTAAACTATGGGACCAATCCCTGCAGCTCTTTGAATAACACACATATTTCAAATTGCGTAAGAATTTGCAGTGTTTTTTCAGTTTGAAGCCCTGGTCTACACGTCCTCCTCCGAGGTGATGGTTGTGCAACAAAACGCACTGCTAATGATAAGTATGAGATCTGCGTATCTCCAGATTTGCTGAAGTTGCTGGTGACTTAATCTACGTCTAATCGCAATCTACATGACTTAATTTGGATAATTTTCCACCCTATTATCCCCATTTAGCTTGAGAGAGCCTGGGGTCCATGTAATCCTGGCCCCTGTGGCCTGCTGTGAAACTGGGAATTAGAAAACAAAATTTTTAGATAGATCCTATATTGATCTTCTTGTTGTAACATTATAAATAAACATCTATATGTACATTTTCTTTGCCAAATTTGTTGAATACAGCTTTGGAAAAATAACAGATGACTCCTGGTTTACTGCTAAATTAGTATAGAGCATGTACGCGAATATGTTAAAAGGGACTGATATAGGCACTACTCTGTACCCTCTGCTGCAGTCATCCAGGAGCTTTGAAGTGCCACAGTGGAATGGTGTGCTGAGCACATAACATGAACTGACATCACTGTCAATCCAGCTGATGATCTTTTACTGCTTGTAATTATTTTCTCTCTATTTACTGAATGCAATCAAATACAACTACTAACACCTTTCCATCAAGAACAACAGTTCCAGCTTGTTTATCTTTACCATTAAATCAACACATCTCTGCTTCAGCCCCTGCATTTTTCTAAATGCTGGCATGCTCACCGGGCCTTGGAACCACCGGCTTATAGTTATTTTTACACTTTCCTGTTAAAAAAAACATGGCAGTCCCCCCACAATGAACTATGATGCATTTCCTGCCAAGTGGATGGAAAACAGTGCCATGTGTTAACATCCCCGCCCTGCAAAACACGAGGGTCAGGGCTGGGAAAAAAAAAAAGGGAGAGACCATATACGGACCATGTTTGTGCATCTAATTCTACATGAAGTCATTTTCTTCCATTTCAGCATTCCCACCACATGGTAAAAGAAATCACCAGCCTGCTTTATGATTTATACTTATGATTTGTCTCATATCCTGCCCTTTGTATTGACTTTAGAATCCACATGCATGAGCATGAACACTGATTGTAATGACAGACAGAGATAAGCCAGAGACCTCTTGGTGGGTGGAGGGCATTGAGTTTGAACATCAGTGATTATACTGCTCCACCTAGAAAACTGAAGGTGGGTGGAGGACAGGACGGGGGCGATACTAGAGCTGCTAGAGCTTCCTGTCTCCCTCATGTCAATCGAGATTCTTTTTTGTTTTCCCTCCAAAAATTGGGTAGCAGCTTAACGATCACAATGCCCTTTGCCACAAGCGAGGGCCTCAACCAACTGGGAGGACTGGTTCCCTTGGGATATTGATGGGTATTTGAGTGGAAGTGTGCAGTATGCAAGGTACTTTACCATCTTACATATACTGCCACTGTTTTTCTCAGTGAACTGTGACCTTAAGTAATGGAACAGGAAGTAGCACCCCCGAGTTTAACTGGCAGTGAGGTTCTGTATTCATTTCAAAACATGTAAATTGCGAGAGAGTATTTTACCTACTGTACCTTCTTGAATGTTATGAAGTTTGAGTAAAAGCCAATGGTTTGTAGTGCTACACAAATCTAAAGCAGTCTGGGTATTTATAGAACAGTCCTTTAATGAATGAATAGATAGTTGTGGTTACAGCCTGCAGTAATGTGTGCAATGGCTGCCCATCATCTAGTATGGCTGTCATAGGGCCCTCTGCACAACTGTTGCTGTCTGGTACCTAATGTTTTCATATGACCACTGTGGAAATTAGTGGCAAACAACGCTGACAGTATTTATTCAGGATGAGCGGAGCTGCGCAGTGGAAAAGCTTACTCTACGTCCATTTGAACAACATCCCCCGGATCGAGTGACAGCTGATGAAAGTGCCCAGTAGCGGAACTGCAGAGCTGGCAAAATGCAAACTGTCCTGCAGCCCAGGTTGACTGCAAGTTACATGAAAATCTAAGGTGATGCTCATGTACCGTAAGTAATGTTTGTAGATGATAGTGTGAATGAATTGAAATTTGCGGCAGTTGTACCTACTCTGACTTTGATCCAATTTCTTCAAGTGTCTCAAGTAATTTGCTCAATACAAAGTTTCTATAGTGTATAAATGTAGGCTATACAAGTTTTGAGTAGAATAAGGTAAATATGACCTCTCATTTACTGTGACTCCCCTGTCAGAAACTAGAACTACCTCAACATGAAGCCAGCTATGTTTTTGTGTCCGTTGGTCCTCTACTATGGTCCAGACTGAAACATCTCAACAACTATTTGTTGAACTGCCAGGCGCTCATAGTCCCCAGATGATGAATCCAATTGACTTTGATAACTTTTCTTCTAGCGCCAACATGAGGTTTACATTTGTGATTTTTACTGAAGTGTTCTGATAACTATCGTTTGACATGAAATGGTGCCAAATGGTGGTATTACAAAGAAAAAAAATTCCCCGGGGCTCAAAAAACATATTCTCAGTAGACCATCATTATAAAACAGACATGTCTGTAAAGTTGATGACAGGACATCGGCAACTGCAAACATGGTCAACAATTATTCTTTGTATTGTACATTTTTAATCCATGAGGGTTGCATATTTTCAAAACTTTCCCAGACTTCAAAACTTTCCCACTTCAAAAGCTATTTTAAAGTGTTTGATTTCATCCCAATGTAAAGTCTGTGGGCTGAACAGGAAGTTGGGCCAGCAGCAGAAACACTAATGCACATGTGCAGTAGGCTTAACAACATGGAAGCAAACTTGGCTTATTTGGCTTTAATTAAATGAATGGGCACTATCATTGAGTCTGGTATCCAGTTTGTATAAGACAACCATGCTAAATACTTGACATTCACACCAGTCTCAGATGTACTTTATACATAGGGCTTATTAGCTATTGTTAGCATGCTGATGTGACAACCCCAGGTCTTGAACATGGTTAACATTATGCCTGCTAAACAGTATGTCAGCATTGCCATTGTCAGCATGTTAGCATTCTGTTGTCTATAAAAAAATGTAGTTTCACTTTACATTTTTTTTAAATAGAGTAAAGGTTAAATTTTGAAATGAATCATCCTCATAGACATTTTCATGAACTCAGTTTGGGGACACTTGCCTAAAAAAAAAAAAAACAACAGCTACTGAAAGAGGCAAGAAAAAAAACCTGAATAACTGCCAGCTATTTGTCTTTGGATCACAAGGTTAAAAAGGGAGGTCCGCCCTGAACTTAAGAGGCCCACTGAATGCTTCAAGTAACCCCATGAAGAAAGGGAGGCTTGGGGCAGGGGCTTTCAAAGTGGAGCGATCGTGGCTTGAGGGAAGGTGGAGAGCTGTCAGCTGACTGGCTGGCAGTGGGCTGAGGCCTGTGTACAGTCTGCTGTCTACACATGTGTGAGTCTGTGGAATCTGTGGCATGTGGGTTTCTGCATTGACCTCCAGCCTGTGCAGGATAATAACCCCCCCTCTATGTTATGCTCACAAAAAGAACCTGGCCTCACAGCCTTTATTCAAAATATAAAGGACATGGGTTGAGGGGAGCAAAGAAATATGGTGCAAAGAAAGAGAAACAGGGTCAAAAGTGACTAAGATTAGTGGCCAAATCTTGTAAAAATGAGTTAGCCTTTTTACCCTGTAAAGTGTGCAAAGAATGTGTGTCAGTCTAAAGATCAGCCTGAGAAAGATTGGAGATTAAGTTTCTAATCACCTTAGTATTACAGAATATTTGCTTATCATTTAAGTAGGATTGTGTGTGGATTTTTTTTCATAATCAACAGCACACCACGTGAGGATGTTTAACTGTGTCTATCACTCTCATTTGCCCCCTCCTTGTTTATCTAAAGCTGAACTCCCATCACAAAGCTCTCCATTCCCTTTCATGGTCCCACTTTGAAGCCATTGCAGAAGTAGGTCACTCAGTTTGATGCTCAGTGTTAATGAAGTAGCCTGCATTGTGCCTGGAGCCATGAAGAGGCGACATGCTCTCCACACTGAGCTGCAGGGTTCTTCTTCTTCTGCAGCCGCGCTTGCCTTTTTTACCACACTGTAACAGAAAACTTAGGTCCCACGCTCAATTTCATTTTCAACTCAGCTTGCGCTTCTTGGGTCAGAAGAGAAAGGGGGGGGGGTTCACAGGAAGACTGTGTCAGGAAGTGGCTCATACTTTTACTGTAATCTCTGCAAGTGTTGTGCTCTGTTATTCTCTTATTTACACCAGATATCTGACTTCTCTGTAGGGTTAGTAGTATGATAGCAGTTATTAAAGATAGAATTTATTTTTGTACCCTGTGTCCAGACAAATCCATCATTAAAGAAGCAGAGGGTTGACCATAAGTAGTGTTAACTCTTGTCTCACAAGATTACCATATTATTTTCCTTTTCCACAAATTATCTTGTCAAATTAGAACAGCTGGTGACACAGCAACTGTGATCACCGCCTATACCGTACAAATTCAATATCTAAGTTTTTGTTTTACAGGAGTTTTGTCTGATGTAGTGCATACCAGTGGAACAAACTGATCATACAGTATATATCACTATTGGAAAAATAATCATTAGTATTATGATACCGATTACAGACACATTGTGCAACACTAATAGGGAGTCACACTTGGCACTGACAGTGAGGGCTACACAATCAGCTAGTTAACAGAAGTATTATTTCCTACATGGCAGAGGACCCAGCCAACACGTACACACAGTCAACAAACTGGTCAAGAAGTTTGCCACTGCCGAACTCTTTGTGGTTACAGGCGAGATTAGCATACTTCCTTAATTCAGTGTTAATGTTTTGATTTATGTACAATTGTTCCATGTTTTTCCTCATTCTTTACAACTTCTGTTTAAAAACCTTTGGCCAGAAGCCAGTTGAACCCATTGCTGAGGTCAATGAAGCTTTGATTAGAAGTAATAAAATGGTCCTAACACTAAATCACTGCGTAAAAGTACCTTAAAATACATTTAAGCTTAAAGTGAAAACATGTAAATAAAAAAAAAGAAGAAGAAATGAAACGTTTGTATTCTTACAAATGAGCAGTTGACCTCATGAGTAATAGATTGCATCTTTATACACTTATGAATTTTGCAGCCACAGCTAATGTTAGCTTTAAGACAGACATTGTTGCGTAACTGATATTGCTACATTAGTTTGCTGACTTCTTTGTTGGTGATACTGTTACATGTTTTAGTATCTCACAGATGAACATTTTAAATAAACTTGTGTGTTTACAAGAAAAACTGTAACAGCAAAACCTCCGAGTGTATTGAAATGATTAAGTCATTGTCTTATTGCTTTTTAACTTGTAAGAGAAAAAATCATCCTCTCTAAAAAGCGACATAGTCTCACTTTAATATTTTTGTTATAACTGTAGCTGCATGTAGTAAATGCAAATTCAAAGTAAGTCTTTTTTCCCTCCAGTCTTTCAACACTGACTAAATATCAGACCTCATCAATGAAATAAAACTGAGTTACTGATTTGAGAAGCAGCTGGTCTCCAGCAGTCAGCCTCCTGGGAGATCCTCTGTTCTGTCTGTGGTTTTGTCTGGTGCTGAATGTAAAATGTTTGGACGAATTGCAAGTAAGGCCACTTTCACTGTGGCTGCACCTGTCACTGCAACTGGGCCTTGTTTGTTTACTTATCCTGCGACCGTTACTGCAAGCCTCATGCTTCACTACACAAGAAACAGCAGCTGTGTCGATTCGATTGTTTTGACGTCCAGTAGGAGGAGTTTTTTAATGCTGAAGCAGTCTGTCTTGATGAAACTGATCACAGCTGAATGAGATCATTGGGTACATCGGAAGAGTTGTAAGAGATTTGAGGATTCTCCGTAATTTAAAACAGGTCTTCTAAGTACAACCAATTATCTGAGCTAGCAACAGGTTGACTAACAGCAGCTCAGTCTGCAGAGGAACAACTGGTTTCTCCTGCACTGCATCTACAGCATGCTGCCTAACATATAGCACTTCTGAGGGCAAACTGAAAATAGATTTTGTCACAAGCAAAAAGACCTTTCACATGTCAGGAGACCTTGCGCCAGATGACTTAGGATCAGTGTGATCTCACATAATCTTCAGTGTAGAGCCACTTTGGGATGGTGTGATGCATAATTTTGGACAAAAAAATGCACTGTGAAATGTTGTTCCTTCCTTTTTTATGGGAAAGGGAGCAATAAATTTCCTTATCACATAAGATTTATTAAGGGTATGAATCTAAAGAGATCTTGCTGAAAAGCTAGAAATGATGCCAAATTCTTGTTGAAAATAAATTTTAAGCACAAAAATATCAGTTGACATCTCCACCCCCACACACAAAGACTATTTGCATTTTGTCCTTAAGTTGAGAGCAGTGAAGGACAAATGTAAACAACATTTTGATTGACATATATTGTATGTAATGCATCTTAACTCTTGTACAAGCTTGTGTTGCATCACTGCTCTTGCTACTCAATATAGCTTCTCTCCAGCCCTCCATAATCTGTGCATGGGAACTGCCTTGGTTGCTAAAAGAGATCAGTGAAGATCAAATAGATTTCTTCATTCAGATGTGCTGTCATGCAGCTACAGGTGCACATATTTTACTACTTCAAAGATGGTTAAAAGTGAGGGTCATAACAATACGTTTTAAAAGCAGTTTAGTGACAATGAAACATATAGGGCACCTTGGGTTGGGCTTTCAGAGAAATAGTGTCTGAGTGGGGCACCTCATAAATTAGTGACGGGGATGTCTTTTGTTCTCTTTGGTCTGAGGTGAGGTCTGTCTCAGACAAGGATTATCCCAGGCCGAGTAGAGAATACCCCTTCCCAGGGCCCAGTCATGCAGTCCATGATCTATTGTGGGCTCTGATCAGAGGCTGTAGACATTTGCATATCACCAGTGATCTCAGCCATGTGTGAGCGAGACATTTCATTTGGTTAGTAGAATATAAGTTGGCTTACAGACAGACTCTATGCAGCACACTGCTCAGATCTCGGGTCCTCCACTAATGACTCATATCCTGTCGTCGCTTACAGATTGAGATCATATAAAAAGATAAAAAAAAGGGAGAGAAAAGGTCATTAGATAGATGAACACAAGTCAGAGTAAGCACTGCATTTTGTGGCCATGCACTGTGTTTTAACTCCAACTCAAGCACCTCAAGTTTCTCCAGCCTGCATGTGCAGGATGTCCTCTGACACAGGAAGCCTTATTTAAACGTCAGTGGAAGAGAAGGGAGGAGTCCGGTTAGAGGGGTGGGGGGTTGTTCTGTTGTGGTGAGTCAGAGAGGAGACTGTCCGACCCAGCACGTCACATCTGATGCTTCTCCTCCTCTCTCTGTTCTTGCTCCATCCAACCTGTTTGCATGTCTCTGTCAGCGCCGGCTGAGGAGCTCGTGTTCAGCACACAGTGAACTCATTGACCCGAGCTCTGCCGGCAAAAACATCTCACTCTGCCACCCTCCCCATTCTCACTTCGAACTCTGTAACCTCCTTTTGCCCACTGCTCCCACTCTTAGCATCAGGCTTCAGAAGGCTACTGTTGATGTATAGCTTGAGGTTGAACTTGCTGTGGTCCAGTGCCTTTGTATGGGAACAGTCATCCAAATGTTACTCAAAATACTTTTAAGTTTGTTCTGTTTCTGTTATACCTAAAAAACTTTTAAATTAAACCTTTTAAGGTACTTTACAGAACTATCCTCAGTAGTTCTTTAACCACTGGAGTTTTTTTCTATTGTCAAGTAATAATTATTAATATTCTTGAAATAAACAATTCAGTAATAAATCAAAATCTGATAAGATATAATTCTGTCATGTTAATATGATTGATTATGAGTCATTTTCTGATGATTAATAAGAATTGAATGCATCTGCTGAAAGCCTATTCCCAACCCAAGACCAGTATTTCACAGACACACTCAGACAATCTGTCTGTTGTTTTGAATGAGTGTCTTTATCTCCATGCTTTGTACATCCCTGTTGAATCCTGTGGTTGGGGACATCTGGCTTTACTAACTGCAGGGAGCTGCTTTTGGGTTCACATGGGTATTGAGGGGAAATTCCCTGCTAGTTGGTCTTGTGTTTCTCTTTGGTCTTTTATTGCAGCCTCCATCCAGCACAGCCGTGAGTTGCATATGAGGGAGATTTTGTCCAGAGAGACCAAGCAGTACAGTACGTCTGTGTCCTGTGTGACCGCCACACTGTTCCTCAACCATCAATGTTTTTCTTCTTGAGAGAATTACCGGTTGAGGTGCTTCTGCGTCCTTTTTCAGGGTTCATAACATAGCATTAGAGAAAACGGACTGAATGAGGCTTTAGGTGTATACATGTTAGCGTAAGGACAAATGTGACCACATACAAAAAACAAGGAGTCAGTTGGGTAAAACCAAAGAAATGCAGTCTGAATTAGCAATTTCAGTAGTGTTATTGTCAAACTAGGACCCTGGGGTCAAAACACAGACAACAGCGGTGATGTTTCTGATCGAATATTTTCTTTAATGTGTCTTCTTAAATCTAATAATACCCCCTTTTTCTTGTTTTGTCTGTGTTGTCTTTTCAGTTTTGCTGGGGCAGTGCTGCTGCCAGTGGAAGGGTGGGATAGGGCTGTGCCGATAAAACTGTGGAAATCACAGGAAACATATGAATGTTTCATACTGTGAGGGGGCAATAGGATGACCAACCTAACAAAAGCAACACTTTTATTAAAGGATGACAAAAGATAAACGGCACACATAACCTTAAAAGCTAAAGTACTTTACTACCTGAAAATGCACTTTAATGTGATAGGAGAAGAGGCTGAGACAAGATACATGTCATGATACAAGATACAAGTCATGTAAAAACTGTATAGCTTTATTTCTTCAGCCCTCCATTTCCTCTCAGGTATTTCAGAGACTTTCCACTTTTCATTAGGTAGGTTAGCTGATGTTGCTGCTAGTACTTTTCATTTTGTTTGGCAACTTTTATTTTGTTAGAGGTTCTTGTCTTTGGACAAAATAAAATCTGGTCAGATTTTTTGTTGTGCATTTAGTCTCTTCTTTTGTTGGTCGTCATATTCAATAATTGATACTCTGCTGTTCTAAAATCTGTCTTTCAAGGGTACTGAATATTTAGTGTAAAATAAATGACACCACATATCCCATCTATCTCTCGCTCCCTCCTGCCAGAGTGAACTGTTCATTGCCTGGAGAGCTTGAGGAGGGAGTGGAAAAAGCTTGGTAGACATAATATTGTTGGCAGAGGATGTGGATGTATGCGTACTTGCTGTTCATCTGTTGACTTTGAAATAACACTCAACTACCCGTCACTGTTCCACTCTGTATGAAAAATGTTGAATAAAATACCTTCTCACTTCTCACTGAGTTCCCATTTAAAAGCAACCAGGGATGACTGACGGTTGCTTTTTTTTGCACCAGACTGTCAGCATTTATTTGCATAACATGACTATCAAACCTTTAAATGACATTTAATAGATGTACTGGAATAGTTGGTCATTCATGTGGAAAATACTGACCAAGTTGTTGCCCAATACCACCGAAAATAATTGTTGGAAAATAAATCTAGATGCTTTGTATGCCTCTAGCTGCATTGTAGCCGACTCAGAATGATGACGTCCACAGACAACTTAGAAATGATTCACTCTTTTCCAATCCAGAACTCCATCAGACACAACCTGTCCCTGCACAGTCGGTTTGTGCGCATACAGAATGAGGGAACAGGAAAAAGCTCCTGGTGGATGCTGAACCCAGAAGGAGGAAAGAACGGAAAGTCACCTCGACGGCGAGCTGCCTCCATGGACAACAACAGTAAGCTCGCCAAGAGCAGAGGAAGGGCGACCAAGAAAAAGGTACAGTTCCTTTCATTAACCCTATAATTAATGTCCATCATTACAATTCTGTTGATTCTCATTTTAGTGTAAGTTAATAACACACTGGTATGTTTATGACAGCTTATGTGAGATATTTATGTTTTTCTTTTCCCAGATGGCGCTACAAGAAGGGGTTGAGGGAGGCTCCGCCAGTCCTGGTTCCCAGTACTCTAACTGGCTGGGAAGCCCGAACTCCCACAATAACGAAGACTTTGAAACCTGGAGCTCCTTTAGGACGCGCACCAGCTCTGATGCTAGCACTCTGAGTGGTCACCATTCACCTTTCCCTTCTGAACAGGATGACCTGGGGGAGTCTGACGGCCACATGATGTATCCTGGAGCGACAGGGACCAAGATAACCCCCGTCCTGCCCAGCCTGTCTGAGGTGGCTGGATCCTTGGGCCAACGTGGTTCAGAGAACGTCATGGAGAGTCTGCTGGATAACCTGAACCTGCTGTCTCCTAAAAACTCCCCACTGGGTTCTGACTCCTCGCATTCATCAAATGCTGCCATGCTTCAGAGTAGCCCCTACAGCTCAACTGGCTTGGCATCCCACTCACAACAGGACTACCGAAAGTGCATGTATGGTCAGGTGAGGATGAACTCCCTCTCCCCTGCTCCCATGCAGACACTGCCAGAGACCAAGCCAGGTTTTGGGGCATATGAGAACCAGTATATCTGCACTGCTGGCCTACTCAAAGAGTTACTGACCGCAGATGCAGATGCCAGCAGGGACATGATGCCCTCTAGGGATACAATGGTGTCTCAGGTTGGGAGGGGAGGTTGCCTAATGCCCACTTACAGCAGCCAGAGCCATGTGGGGGGTCATAGTGGAGTAAAAATGATGAATCGTCCTCAGAGTCACCCAATTCCTCATGTAAATCCCCAAACTATACATAGCCAGGGTCCTTCAACCTCACGAGACTTGAATAGCTGTAACATGATCCCACTGACTAGCCTGAGTAGTCTTTCAGGGGCCCCTCCTCGAATGACCAGCCTGAGGACATGCATGCAGCTGCCCCAGGGACACCCAGCACACACTAATGATGTCTTGGCAAGCTACGGCAGAAGCAATGGCTACAGGGAACTGAACTCAGTTCACCCACATGGTCATCATCAGGAGCGGCTGCCCAGTGACCTGGACAACATGTCCATTGAGCGGTTTGAATGTGACATGGAGTCGGTCCTCCATGACACCCTCATGGATGGTGGGGCGCTGGACTTTAACTTTGACCCCGCAGCTGGGAATCATGGGTTTCCGCAGAGGGTGAAGACCACCACACACAACTGGGTGTCAGGCTAGGATGCATGGTGGATCACAAACAGGTGAGAATTAGTCTGGCAGTAATAATTATTTAAACTTTCAAATAATAAAATGTTCTCTGAATAACATTTCTCATTCTCCCTTACAGGTTTTCATCATCATGCCACTGCTCACTGTCATTCAGAGACAGGAGAACGTAAATCCAAAGAAACCACCACCATCACTCTCACAAAAGTTTTTTTTCAAAAAATGAACATTTTGAGCTGGAGCTCCATGTATGACAGCGTATTTTCAGAAGTTCATCATTCAGATCTATATATTGAAATAAGACATAACAGCTAAACTGAATGAAAGACAAGCCTGCATTTACAAACTAGTCTTGTTTACAATTGCCTGTCAAAAACTGGAAATATATATATATTTGTCTATTTTTGTTGATTGGTGGCATATCAAAATATACAGTACAGTATATTGTATAAGACAGAACACAGTATCAGTGCCTCTCAAGAACGGTTTCAAAAAATGTACGGTGTGTGACCATCTGGTGAAAGCAGCCAGTACTGGATTAATATGGGGCCAACACAGCAGTATATAAATATTCAGGGAGCATGGATATATCTTTCTAGAGTTTGACTAAACTTGTTAAGCAGTGTTTTTTTGGTCCATTGCTTAAAATTGAATATGGTTTGAAAATGGACAACTTTTATTATACAATGTGTAGTGGATAGTGGATTCAAAAGTAGATCTGATGTTCTGTATGGTCTGATCAGTGACAGGAATTTTAGATTTTAAGGGTTAAATTTGAGGAGCATCTTTTAGCATCCAGCCCCCAATAGCAAGTGATTACACAAGTGCTAACCCATTAGGCTTAAATGATAGATAAACCAGTGCATCATCTGCATAGTGAAACATATTAACATTATTAAGATAGTGAATGAAATAACCCAGAAGAAATGTACAATGACAAAAAGGATATGTGCATAGCAGATTATGAAACAAACACCCATAAATTCTGAAAATATTCTGATTGGTCTACACACATCTTAAGTTTTTACAGACACATGTCATAGTACTGTGTTGTCAAACGGCGCTCAAGTCAAATATCAGCCATATCTGCTTACCATTAGATATAACATCTAATGGCAAGACTATGAGACAAGCTGCATTTCTGACATCAAACATATATTGTATAATATTTATTTTATTCTAATTGTAGCTGTTGGATTTTTGCTTTGTACTTAGTAAGCTTGTAAAATATGTGTGCTGATGCTGTGTATAATTTATATACTGTATTTGAGTTCAAACTAATATCGAAGAAGGAAAGTACAGATTCATTAGAAATGTTGCCTTCTGAAAACAGTTTGCTGAAAGTCCATATCAATCTCAATTAATGTAGAAAAGTCCACTTTGTGAAAGCTCACCATCTTATTTTGCCTTAGACTCATTGAGTATGTATGTTACTGACATGAACCTCTGTGGATTTAGGAAATTATATTCTACCCTTGAATTTATGAAAAATATTTTAAACTGCTTTGATTAAACTGAAAAGTCATGGTGATCAAGTTGGAATCAAAGCTATTTTTTAATCACTTTCTGAAAAAGGGACATTTTGGAAAATTTTCACCTGGCTAATGTTGAGCAATACAGGGGGAGTAGGAGTAGGAGTAGGTGGAGATGATGATTCTAAACTGACCAGTCTTCAAAGTTTAGCTACAGTTTTTATGTACCAAAGAGTTTCCTACTCTGCCAAACACAGTTCAAAGAAAATGTTCCAATTCACTGTGCCTATGTGGTCTCTCAGACTTGCAATTTTGTACATATTATTTTCTTTCGTAGTACATTTTTGTATATGAAGGTTTTAAATGACTCGTAAGGATTGTACTGAAATATTATACTCTTATGTATGATTGTGTTAGAAATGGTTGTTTACATATCTCAGTCCAACCTATATCAATAAACATACAGTGGGGTCCAAAAGGAAAGTGGTCTCCGACTTTTGGATCCCACTGTATGAACACTCATACCTCAAAATATCTTACCTCTGAAGTGTTGAAGGGGTTTTTCCTGACATTTTCCTCAGTGAGTAATGTATTGAATCTTCATTTTTGACATACAGAGTTTTGTACATATTTTTGTGTATTCTTTTTTTGTATTTGATTAATGCTGAAACCAGTTATACTGTATTTGGATCTCGTCTTTGAATTTCTAGTGTTTTTTTGTGCTTGAGGATTATAGCCATTAGTTTATAGTAAATGTTATGAGACAGCGCAACTAAAAGTTTTAAATTAAACATGAATTTGTGTGAAATCGTACATTTTGGAAGACTTTGTGTGAAAATGTATATTTAATGAATAACTTGGTATCACTAAATGGCATATAAATAACATGTCAATTTGTGTGTTATCACTACGCTTCTTTTTTGCTTTTCGCACATTGTTTCATGCCAATTAATTTCTCTACTAAACCTAACTAAAATAACGTTAAATGAAATGTGAAAAGCTTAAAATGCGTAGACATGACACGTGAAATGTCCTGAAAATTGGCGTGCTATTTGTGCGCCATCCCATGATATCATGTAATCTGTTCAGTCAAAACTCAATGAAAGGAATTCAACAGAATTTATTTTTATGTTGTGGCATAAAAGTACTATGTCTATAATTATTGAAGCCTATTAAAAATAAATATGTGATGAGAGCATTTTAATAATGGGTCAACATAGCTACCTTGCACAAATGAGATTAAACTTTCAAAAGCACTTGTGCATGTAAAATTTCATTATGTCGGAGAGTAAAAGGCATTTGTGCATGTAATATTTGACATTACGCAAATGGCAACACTTGCTTACAGTATGTGCAAAAATTATTGTCAGGAAAAGCAGAATGTTTTATTTTGTCTTTGATATTCACATCCAGGTATTTTTGAAAGAATGCAGTTTTTTTCTACATAACCCATTCCAGTGCATAAATCACCATGTGAACTTGAAATTAAAGGAAGAAAAACAGAATTGCATTTGTGTGTCTTTACCTTAGTAGCATTATAAGGTAAAATATTGCCAGCTATCATCAACTCCTACCTCAGTCCAAGTGTATTGGATCTTTACTGCTTGTTTAGTGGGTTTTGGAAAGACCAAGACTGTTAAAAACTTGTCTTTGCATGACTTGAAGTCATAACTGTATGCAGCTCCAGTGCCACAGAGCATCTTAAACAGTGAGGCTGGTGGTGAGGAATGAGGCTTGTGCATGATAAACACCCCTCATTAAGCACATACAGTACGAAGCCCACATGCTCTCATCGAGATCCTCAGAGGTCATGCCGGGTCACACAGGTCAGTAGCATTTCCAGGTCATATGAATGTCATGCATGAAACATCACAGTATGTACTTCTGTTGTTCAGTTGTCTTTGAGCAACCTTTAGAAAATGTATCCTCTAATGTCTGAGACAGTCACTGTGTGAGTCACCAGTGCAGATTGCTCACTGTGGGCTACAATAAATTTTATCAGCCAGGAAGTCAGGTTTAACTCCATGAACACTGACAAGTCCACTACTCTTAACCACAGTTCAGTTCTGGCAGAAAAGAGAAGCTTATTAAGGCCCCATGAATTTATCAGTGTTGATTCCTTGAACCGGCAAGCAGCATTCATTTCCATAGCTTGTATAAATGTGTGTGTGTGCGTGTGCGTGTGCGTGTGCTCACAAGCACGCAATAAAAGCAAGCCATTGAGTCATGCGATTGTTATCGTAAATTACATCTAGGCATTTACTTGTGGGAAGTGCAGTGAATGAATGAAAGGTGTTCTTGTTGATTCACATTCTATTAGCTAAAAAAAACATACTGTACCTCAAATGCACTGCCCACATATAGTTTCCTGGTTATCAGTCCAGGGCAGACCCCCAATGAAAAGTTCTCCATGACTTTTGATCACTATCAGAGCACATTTTCATTCCTTCCTACAGTGACTCACACAGTCTCAAAAGTTTTCTTGGCTAAATGGTATTGAATGAGCTGCACATGGGTTCCTACAGATAGGGCCTTAACCGAAGGTGTGCAGCAGTGGGGCAGTAAGTCTAAACATTTCCTAATTAATATAAATGGAAACCATTAGCACAGATTATGGGTCTTTTAAGGCCTCAGTATGCTTCAAACAAACAATGTGTCATTCAACCACATCTTAAAGTGTTTGTACTTGTTCTAAATTGCCAAGGTCATTTTTTAATGAATAATAATGATAATAATTATAATAATAATATTATATATAGTCAAATATATGGTTAAATGTCTACAAATCCGCTCTATATACTCTTCTGTATTAAGAAACAAGCCCAATTACCAGGTTTTACTGAAAATATTCAAGCATATCTTAATAGGTTACCAAATGGAATAAGAGAAAAAGCAGGTCATTACAGTATCTCAACACTCTCTCTGTCATAAGTGACAAACTTGATGTAACTGATTTAGTTCAGATTCATTTCCTGTAAGGAAATAGGCCACCTTACAGCTACAGAAGAAGCCTCGTGTGTGTAGGAGCAATGTTCCGTGTAGCTGAATCATCTACAAAGATCATTATCATTTAGATGATAGATAATAAATCATCAAGATTCACTTTAATTATTCAAGAGTTATTGCACTTTTTTGTCAATGAAAGATATTCTTTATCAGCACTGACAGTCAGTTTCAGCACACACAGCATCTTATCTCAAAGACATTCCTGTCACAAATAAACATATTCAAAAACATATGTAGTTGTGCTCGTCCTCGATTGTCACTACTCCAAAATATTTTGTTAATAGTAACACACCCAGCCATCTTTACAAAAAATGAATCACACAATGAGAGCCCTTCACCAGCAGGGCGGCAGATCACAAATAGACTGCCTAAGTGGTTGTTGTTTTCAGAGCCATCGAGTCACCTCTGCTGCCTGACTGGTCAATAAAGTATGTCAGGAGAGGAGAAACTAGGTGGGTGGCTGAGTTCGAACTGTCACTTATTTGTTTGACTGGGGCACATCTTCTCAGCCTCAGTGGCTACAAAACGTGCACTCTCACATAGCCCACATATACTGCTCAACCAAAGATCACTGAGACACTTACAGAAATAGTTGAAAAAAAATAGAAATAGTTTAAGAGAATTTTTTTCTTTGCCAAGAGTTACCATCTGTCAAGACAGAACGCGAGGCAAATTTATACAGATGGCACAGTTGCATAAAAGGTCAATGGAAAGACACAGTCAGACACAAATTGACACATGGTGATCAATATCCTGTTCTACCCCATCCCAAAGGTGTTCTACTTTATTCATATCAGGTGACTGGGGAGGCCACCAAAGTGAACTGAACTGATTGTCATGTTCATGTTCACGAAACCAGTTTGAAACGACTTTTCCATTGTGACAAAGCGCATTATCCTGCTGGAAGTAGCCATTAGAAGGTGGAGTCATAAAGGGATGGGCATGGTCGAAACAATACCTGAATCCTCACCGTAACCCTCAGATTGGCTGTGGCATTCAAACCATGACTGTTTGGTATCAAGGGGCCTATCCTTACTTGTATACCAAGTGTACCAAGGAAACATTCACCACACCCTTACAACACCAGCAACCTGGAGTGTTTACCCCATGCAGGTTTGGTCCATGGATTCATGCTGTTGATACCAAATTCTGACCCGACCATCTGCGTGTCTCTCTAGAAATCCAGATTCATCAGACCAGGATACATTTTCCAGTCTTCAACTGTCCAGTTTTGGTGAGCCAGTGTCCACTATCACTAATCATTTATTCAACAAATTACAAAAATGTGTTTTTTGTGACTGAATGTAGAGCTTATTCTGCAGCACAGCACATACACGATGAAGGATTTGTTGTTTGTTACTGAGACATTACCTCATGACACAGATTTGGTTTAAAGGTGTCTTGCTGTGCTCTTGATGCTCCTAATTGACTCATAGAAAAAGCAGCAGAACCTCTATTAACATCTGCATGAAGTGGAACACAAATGTTTGTTTAATGCACCTCAGATCTGAATTAGATCATTCCTGCCATGCTTGCATAAATGAGGTGGACCTTTGTTCAATAGTTTCTCCCAAAGGGGGGCATCGGCCTGGAGGGGCTGCACAGCAAGGAGGGGCAAGCTAATTTATCCGTGTAGCCCAGGCACAAAGCCAGGAAATTAGGTAGTTTGGGTTGTTGGAGCTTTGCTAATATAAAACACAGTATGCACATGCACACCGAGCATCAGAGCAGCAATGAATCTCTGTATCTCTCGGAGGGAAGCCAGGATAAAGATGAATCCATGATGAGGTTAACCTGGCAGCAGTCTGCTGATCAGTCAGATCACATCATGCTTGAACAGGAAATAGAGAAGATCAGGGTAGTTGTATGGGTGCAACCAACTCTGGTTACCTGTGACAAAAACTGCTCCATTAAAATGCTCTTATGTTAGTTAGCTACAGTATGTTTAATTTGGTTTCAAGCCACAAGCAGTAAAAGAGCTTTTGAGAGGAAGAAGAAGGAGAAGTTGATAAGACATTAGATGTTTTTTTTTCTCTTCAACACTTTTATAATATTTGGGCACTCCAGATTCAAATAACTGGGTTGATGGTGTTTCATATGTAACTAAAATACAGTATGAATGTGAACTATTACAATCTAACAGAAACTAATAACATGTCTGTCCTTTGTGGTTTTGAATGTCATATGCACATTGTTTTTTTTACAACTAAGAATAATTTTATGACAGTTTTAAGGTAAAACTTGAGCTTGTCGCACTGGGTCATCAAGCAGTGTAGGCCCTACACTGGATCCCACACTTCCCATAATGCAACCAATCAAACCTTTTCATTATCCCTGCCAGATTAAGGCTAATGTCTCTTCACTCAAGTCTTAAACCAATCAGATATAACCTTGATATTAAACAGTTATTTTCTTAGCTTCCTCCAGAGCCAAAGAAGGGTTTTATTTTGGTGATGTAGTTAAGTTAAAGGTTATTTATTTTGTTCCTTTGTAGAGCTCATGTCATTTCCATGTAGAAAATGTTTCCACTGAACCGCAGTATGCTTATTATTAAAGGAAGTGATGTCAGCTTCAGTTTTTGATGCTCTTTGCATCTTTACCGTTAGTGACAATGCTTTGCTCATGCAGCACAGTTTTGACGCAGCTGCCAAAAACAACTAAATGTGATACCTTCCATCTCATATCTCCCTTCACATGCGTGCTGAGTTCTCCATGCCACTGTAACCTACATCTCCTCACTGGACGGTTTCAGTGTGGCAGATGTATTAGGTAGCATAAAATGTGAATAGTCAGTTAGTCACTTTTCACCACACTAATACCAGCTAAAAACCTTAATGGCAGTTGTGTTCAGTTTAAACGCTCAGGTAAATCATGACTAGGAGCCAGCATGCACAATCAGCACCCTGGAACTGAATTGCATCGTTATGTCAAATAGACCTGTTGACCCTGATGCACATGGAAGCTCAATTGTATAACCTCAATACCATGAGTATGTTTTTAGAGTGCTGATAAAAGTTGGTGTGAGACAAGAGTTCCCTCTGCAGGACAAAAGCTGGAAGCACAGTCACCACCACTACAAAACTGCTTAACACAGTAACTCAATGTTTTGGTGACCTCTAGTGTAAGAGGGAGGTGTGTGTATGCTATGTATCCATGATACACAATCCAGTATTGGCTTCCAAAACTCTAAGTTTGAGAGCTTTGAATTCTTTTATACTGATTTGGCTATTGATAGCCAAATGGTCTGTGCGACTGAATTCCCAGCATGCACTGGAGGTAGGATACACCCTGGACTACCTCCCACTGATTCTGATGAGGGAAAAACTTTAAGTGAGGTGAAAGGTGCTCTTTAATATCAGTTTTACATGTACATGGAGCAAAAGTTTGCACACAAATTCTTAAGTAAAATGTGCAAAGTGTTCTGACAAGTACAAACAATAACTCCTCTGTAACAGAATTCGGTCAACGCCTTTTGGCAAAGATGCAAAACACCAGAGCAGGCTGTTACCCAATAGGCCAAGTTGGACCCTTTCACTGAAACACTACATTCAAACATTTCCCAAGATCCGTCTTTCTCCATCATTAGTAAATTCAACAGGCAGGTCGTCGCGACTCAGCCAAGGACAATGTCCCTGCCAAGTCTTCACGCTTGCTTAAGTGTTAGATTGATAACACTTTATTATTAACTCGAACAGCAAGTCAGGCAATGAACTCCACACAAGCACAAAACACATCTGTTCCATCACAACATCAGCATTTCCCTCATACTCTATTTTGGCAGCATTAGGGTCCGAGGGATGACTGTGGTTTGGGGATTCAAGTGTGATTCTTTTCTTATTCCAGCTTTTTTGTGGCTGCTTGAATATATTTCATCTATAAAAAATGTACTCATACATTTAAATTGTCTTGAACAGTAACAAGAGAAAAACACTGGAAACCTTTATTGTGCATAACCTTTATTTGTTACTATAGTTTTGCTCTTGAATTTAGAGTAAAATAAACAAAATGAGCTGACTTGTGTATTTGAAAAATATAAGGACATCTTTATTACAAGAAGTATTGCGCAAATAATACTGAGCAGCATAGCATCAGAAAATGATGGCAACATAAAATAGAAACATAGTGTGAACACAATTATACTTCTGAATGTGACATCAAAGTAAAAAAAATGAAGTAAGCAGCATAGAGAGCATACAAAGGCTCTAAATGTGAAAGGTGTGTACACTAAACATAAAATATTAAAATGGAAGCAGCGTTGAAAAATCACATAAAGCTTGAATATTTTTTAATACTACACACATACTGTGTACATTAACACATGCGTACAGGAAGAGAGCATTGTCTTATTTAAACGCCAGTATTATTAAAGCGAATATTTGCTGTGTAAAACATTACAGTTCCCATGTCTCTTCTTCTAACCATATACTATCTTGGCATTGTCTGTCCATCAGTTATTACTTGAACTGCATAGGAAATGTGTTACTCACTCAGCTGCAGTATGACTCTGACTGCAAGGCTGCAGAGCTAAGACCTCCACCTCGTCTGCAAACAGTTAAAACAGCGACGCTACGTCTACATGTGTTTTTAGGCTGTTGGGCAGATTAGCAACGAAGCACTGAGTGAAATGTCATGCACTGACATGAGAGTCTGGTTCCAAGGGTCTTCAAGTAAAGTATCATCACCCCAATCATGTTAAGGATTTGTCTTATTGCTGTCTGAGGGGGAAAATCTGGTTTTATTTGAGCTGCTGTTTTATAACCAGGTGAACCTCACATAGGGGTCCAGTGTACAGATGACTTCTTAATGCTTTTTAAAGGTACTGGAGGTGTCTGAGGTTAGCATTGCTAGCAGGAAAGGCAGTGTTTGAGCAGTTATTCATTACTATTTTTCAAAAGCCATAACATCCATCTGAATACTTATCTAGGTTACATACAGTACTGTAAGTATAGCTGAGCAAAGTGGTGAGACTTTTAACTTAACACAATTAGGGGCAGAACTGACAGACAAAAAGCTCTAATGTTTTCACTCTCTATCTGTAGCACAATACATCCAATCCAAGGGCTCTCCACTCTTTCGTATACAACTGTATGTTGCAGGAGCACCAGATCTAAGTGTTTTAATGTCAGTATATACAGTATAATCAAACCCATTTATGTTCAGGACAGCAGTAAGCTGCAATATAAATCTATAGGAAGAATCTGTTTAAAAAAAAATACACAAAATTAATATTTATTTGACCATTAACGAAATGATTGTTTGAATACAGATACCGGTAGGTCCCACTGCATCTTATTTACAAGGGAGCCCTGATCGAGACAACAGCTCAAAAGATTGTCTGTAATCTGCTTTTTTTTAGTAGCCATTATAATAGAAAATAATATTATTCACTGTTGCATTTGCTTACACTGTAATCACCATGATTTCGCTCTCCTTTTGATAGCATTACCAAACAATGGTGTTCAAGGTACAGTGGTTAGAATGAGTTTTTTTTTTTTACATAAAACCTTTCACACCAGATACATTTTTACACAGTTGTCCAGTGCTAAATTAGAGGTTGTTTTTATTCAGTCTTATTTATTTAGTGGTGTTTTCATGGCTTCTACTCTCTGCCTAAAAAATAAAATAATAGAAAAAAAAATCTTCCCACTTGGTTTCAACCACCAACCATCAAACCAGCGTGAGTCAAAAATCATGTAAAATGTCCACTGAGTTTTTATGCCGTGAAAATGAGAGTTCACGGACTCAGAAGACCCACAGCCACAGGAAGTGACATCACCAGTGACAAAAGCCATGGTGCAGATTTGAACATGACACTGATTGCAGAGCAGATTGGCAGGATCCCTGCAACAGAGCAGAGTGTGAGTTTAGATATTGTGACTACTGATGTTCAGAGAAAACAAAGAGCCACATAACCTAAAAATAAGTAAACTCTACTCACTGTGATGCACAGCCATGCTGTTCTCTTTCCAGCTGCTGCCCTGGTAAACTCTGCAGGTGTAGGTGTAAGGCTTTTCATCAGCCAGCGGGGCCCAGGTGAGGCGGCACAGAGTGGGAGTGACCAGGCTGACATTGCTCCTTCTGCGGTCCTCAGTGGACACGTAGATGACGGCGTTGGGGTAGGTGCTTCCCACCAGCCGGCTGTCCTGCCGATACTCACAGTAGGGGCCAGGGATCTGGTAGGTGGGTGGAAACTCACAGTCCACCCTGACGTTTCGCTCCAGGTAAGTTAGACATGGAAACATCTGGGGCCCGCGTGGAGTGAACAGAAACGTAGACACTGAGTTCACTGAAAGAGATGCAAACAGTATTACAGTTATACATTATGCCCGTGAAAGTAGTTATAGTCATAGTACACACAAAAATATATTGTATTGCAGTTGTTTCTTTTTCATCGTGAAATGAATGCAGCAAGATTGAAAGGAATCCTGGATAAAATGTTACTGTAGTGACCTGTAATATGGGAGAAGTTTCATCTTCCAGGACAATGATCTGAAGCGCAAAGCCAGAGCTACACACCATGACTTCAGTCAATATCTAGTACAGACACGAATACCAGCAAAGACGGTCTTGAATCAATTATGAGCACAGGTCTGTATCAGTTTAGAAGATCTAGGGCAGCATCTTATTCATAAATGTTTTATCAAGCTGCATAATAAGAACATAAATGACTGTGTTCAACTCTGGATGCTGACTTGTGAACATTAATACTGTTGTTTTTAAAAAAGGTATTATATGGAAAGTTTTCAATATGAAGTAAATAAAATAATCATTATCAAATAAATAAACATGTGAATAAAATGTGTAAAATATAGAAAACTTGTATGGAAATAATGTTAACTTTGTCACATAGGCCTAGGTTAAGAAAATGTATATGAAAAAGTCCAAGTGGGTGATGGCACTGTACAGAGATTTTGGGATGATGTAACCTACAGTTGCTACTCATTTCAACCCCCTCCTATCCTCCATTCAGCTGAGTGTAGGTAGAAAGGAACTACATCATTTTGCGATAAAACTAATGTCTTTATTTGTTGTTGGATTACATAATCCCAATAAAACTTTATTAATCCATGTGGTGAAATCAGGTAATGACACCATTGCTGCAGTATTATTGGATTTTGATGGAGGACTTGATCTCAGATTGCCTTTAAGTTTTATTCACAACACAGATACAGGTATTTTATTACATTTACTAGCCTATAAGTCTGTTTTCTTTTTTAAACAATTCACCTTTATGGTAAAACCAACAACAGTAGCCTTTATAAAACGCGCTTTAAATGGATGAGTGCCAATCATCACATTCATTTATGGCTACAGCAACCTCAAATTACAGCCATATCCTACTTCAGTAAATCTAACAGTGACATGGCAATATGACAATAAATAACTACAAGAATACATAATCACACGTACTGTGAGTTTGGTGCGTTATCATTATCCTGGCAAAGAGGAGACAGGCCGTGGCGATCAGATGCAGCTCCATGGCGATTTGTATCCGATCAGATCAATAACCTTCACACCACGTTATCACCTGGCAGAGTTCAACATGGGACAACATGAGAAAGTTGAACATGCAGCTCCAGAACACCATCAGTGATTAAAGCAAACGAGAACAAGATGCTTATAATCTATAGAAACACAGTGTAAACAACCTACTGTACCAATAAGCACAAACTGCAGCATATATTAAACTGATGTGTGCCCGTCTCCAGCGAGCCTGGATGTGCTGTCCTGCCTGCAGCCCAAATGCAGATAGGACTACGCCCATGCGGTGACTTTGCACTGCAGCAAACTGCCGAGCTCCCTTCACTGTATATGCGCACATTCCGTCCTTACTGCGGGTGAAGGAGCCGGACAGACCATGCAGACATGTTTTCTGACACATGCAAGAAACCGACCGGATAAATACTGGATTCTGTATGCTGACATGTCAAAGCCTTGTTCTTTAGCCTGCAGATGAGAGAGAGAGAGCCGGTTTACCTGATGTTCGGTCCCCGTCTCGAGGGTTGAGATGCACCTTTGTGCCGCTGTGCAGAGCAACGCTGACTGTCTGACCAGGGCTCAGTTATTGCTCTGTACGTTCTCACTCAAACACACATTCACAGCGAGTGACGGCTTTTAATCCTAAATAATTATGTTCTCAATGCATACGTCTCCTTGGCAGGGATCCAGTACTAGTGGAATATGGAGAAGAAATGCATTTCAATTTCCCTCCATTTATCAGATAAAAAAGTTACTGAGCTGAGATTTCATGCTCATTATGCCCTCACCTATGACTCCAGCTTTATGCATTTAGGTTCCTGTCGTCGAACTGGAACTTTGTGTTTTTGACACTGTTTTGAGATGTAGGTGTCTTTTTGGATTTTTTTTTTTATACAAAATGGCAAGCAACCAATCAATTTGCTTTTCCACCCTCTCATCTTTGTGCAAAAGAAGAGTTCCATCTGCAGGACAAAAGATGGAAGCACCACCACAGAACAGACAACGCTATCAATGTCTTAGTGGCATCTCATGTGAGGCGCATGGACAACACCTTCACACCTCCTTGTTTCAGTGTAATCTTATTTGTTAGACTTAATTTGTTCCATGCACACTTCATACCACTCATTCATCCCACGCCTGTGAAGGGGAATTAGAGACAGAGCAATAACTGTGACTTGCAAATGCAGATGTGATCCTTCTCCTGCAAAAGTTTTCTTTGTTGCAGTTCAGAGACTTTTTTTTAAACCTTTGTTTGCAGCAGGGGATTTTTTTAAATTGTGAATGAATTCCAAAGTCCAACAGTGACTTGTGCAGAGAAAACAGGAAACCTGTATTTTGCATTTCCTTCATTTGTTACTGCAGTTTTTCTGTAGCGTTTAGTATAGTTTTGGTGATAAATTAAGAAAATACATATAAAAATGAAATATGCATATAAAATATCGCGTATTACAAAGTATTTTCTTTGCATAAATACTGAAATTGTATTGTTTGTTTGTGTGTTTGTCGCCCATAAAAGACAAACAAACCAAACAGTTTGCTATTTGCCTAATGAGAGGATGTGAACCCAAACTGAGACAACGACAGTCTGTGACAAGCAGGTGCAGCTCAGTGGAGATTAGTGTCTGTCCGATTAGATCAATAACCTTCACACCACGTTATCACCTGGCAGAGTTCAACATGGGACAAGATGAAAAAGTTGAACATGCTACTGTCGATGATTAAAGCAGAAGAGCACAAGAATCTTTCAGTCTGCACAGAAACACAAAGTGCAAACTGTGCTGTATATAACTGTATCCCACAGGCCTGGATGTGCTGTTCTGTCTGCAGCCCAACACAAACTGCAGATGAAGCTATACTCCTCCAGTGTCTCTAAACTGAACTTTGGGTCACAGGGACACATAACAAGCTAATGGAAAAAATTATATTTTTACATCAAAATAATCTTTGTACAGAGTAAGTATGGTGCAGGGTGCTGGTTAAAAAAATCAAAAGTGAACAGATGACACCTTTACATGCAAAATTATTTTTTGGAGATTTTTAATATAAATCAGTCAATCAAAGATGGAGGAATAAGAATCACATGTAACATAACAGTTATTTATTGAGTTTTGGGAGTGGGGAAGGTACCCTGTTTAGATGACCCAACTCTGTGCCATATGTTCATGTATGAAAAATATACAAACACAAGTATGTATTTGAGTTATACTAAATGGATACTGTGAAAATTAACAGCATACAAGTTTTCTGCTTTTCCAGTGTTCCTGCTCACTGTGCTGCTCTCATGGTCTGGACCATCAAACTTTCCAAAAACTTTGCAGACAACAAAATCTGCAACCAGCCAACAGCAGCATACAACATCAGTCATCAGTCATTTCCCTCAGAATGAAAGCATGTTCACAAAAAACATATTTTTTTTACACTTATGAAAATAGAACAAGAAAATGAAGTGTTTTTACCACAAGTTGGTCAAGACTTTTATAGTGAAAATCTTTGTCAAGGACCTGCCAATTATTATTATCATTATTATTATTTTCTTTTAAATTATTTTAGCATCTAATGACAAATATTTTGTGACAGATGCATGTAGCGTACACAGTGTCTGGTCTTGCAGGCACACTGAAGGAGAATCAAATTACCCTGAAACAGACCACATCAGGCACATGAATGTTAAGAGTAATGTTCATAAAGGGTAAGAGAGATACTAGAAAATAAACCAACACACTTGGATTGCTGTTGCAACACGAAACTACACAGTTTTTAGTGACCTTAAGGCAAAAATAGTGGAAAATTGTAAAAAGCAGGGCTTTAAAAGGCAGAGACTTAATCAATACTTGGTGATAGCACAATGGTAGGACAGTACTCATAGTATAGTGTGTATCATTGACGAATGGGTGATGACTGTGTGTTTCACCTGCAGCGTATCAGCAGCAGCATCCAGCACAGGAGCAGCCAGGATCACAGCAGAATCTGTAATGAATACTTCTCTACACCACACCTGCTCTCTCTGCTCCTGGTAGTCAGGAGAGAGGAGACAGAACTAACTGTAAAAATATCTCTTCTTCATATATCAAATAATACGCAGAGTGAAGTGGCTTTCATTGTTTACTGTGGCTTGCGGTTTTCATAGACCTCAGCAACACTTCTGTCAGTGTCCTGGGAGACCGCTTCAATATGGCAGTCGTTCAGCAACTGTCTACGAAGGAGCTTGACAAAATGGATGAGCAGTGTGAAGAGGGTGAGGATAGGATACAGTTGGTCTAGCTCAGTGGATCTAATGTTTTGTAGGTGACATGAACCAATGTTACATCGTTTTACATTGCCATAGAAGTTAATATTTAGAGCAACATTTTGTCGCACTATATTTCTCCAACTATACAGTTGTTGAAGACAGCAACTGACTTGGCACAGCACTAGCATTTCTAGGCTGATTACTGACTCTCCTTAGTTTTCAAGTAGCCTACTACTTAAAGAAAATAGATATGTGTGCTACTGTTAAGAGTGTAGTGTTGTGAGGCATCATATTGATGATAAAACCCACTACTGTGTCCTCTGCAGCTCTTCACTGGGTCTTAGTTTGTATATGGTATCAGTCATTTCACTGGGTTGCAAATTCCGATTTGTGGGTTACCAGGCAATTAAGCTTTTGCTGTGCTAGTAGTTTGACTCAAGGAATAACAATGTTGGTGAGACAGTCAGTCCACCACTTTGGTCCTGACTGAAAAATCTCAACAACTATTAGTTGGATTGGGATAAAATTTTGGATCCATCTAGAATCAGGTGGTTTAGTGGTTTTGAGTTACAGTAAACATCTGAACAACTGTTTTTTAAAATTTGTCACAGACATCCAAATGGTTGCAAAACATTGACATTCATGACATGACGTTCAGTGTCAGTAGTACTTTGTATTTAGTGCTAATTATGAAATATTAGCACAATCATGCCAAACTAAGATGTTTGTGAACATTACCTAACCAGTGTTATGTAATATTATCTTTTTTTCATTTTGTGCATGTTAGCATGCTGACATTAGCATTTAGCTCAAAGCACCATTGTGTATAGCATCGCTGTAGACTCTTAGTAGCCGGCTTAGTGTGAACGTACTCTACATCAGCCATGGCTTCATCATAGCCCATTCAATAGTCTAATTTTAGCACTTCCGCTTCTTTGCAATATTAATATAGTTGTTAATGATACGCCTTTAAGCAGAATACTCAAATACATTTTCTATCATCCTGTGTTTTATTTTGTTTTTCCTTTATGATGTAAATGGAGTATAGTTGTTGTGATAGAAGTGTCTGCATGTTTATATTAAAAATGTACATATTTTAATTTATGCTGGTAAAAGTAGCTGAGAAACTGCTGACAGGTAGGGTATTACTGCACGGCACACTGAATGAGGGAATGTAGAACAGCTGCTGAGGTGTCCCAGCTAATCAAACCCTCATCACAACATTTAATTTTTCTTTCTCATTCAGCAGCCTGAATTCGGACTTTTGATATGAAGCCAGGGGTTTGTGTATTGACATGTGATCCTCTGTCCTCTGGTAAAGCAGAGGGTAAAGATCAATAAAAATCCGTATACAATACTGAGAAATGTCCCCAAAGTCCATTGGAGCAGCATTTTCTCCCACCTTCTCTCTCCCCCTCCCCCTTCTCTCTTTGTCCCCCTCCCTCTCTCCTATGTTTCTTCTATAAGCCGACCTCTACTGTATCTACCCCTGGCATCACACTGCAGAGCACTGAGGAAGGCTCAAACTGCATCAGACAAGGTGAGAATGATTCAAGTACTATTATATGCTGAATCAGAGCTAGGATAAAATGTTTAACTCTGTTACACAGACTGCTCTTTTTTCTTTCTTTTAGTCTGCATGAAATCCTTGAAGTCAGCACTAAAGCAAATATATGAATGAAGGCGAGAATAGGTTTGCACCAAGCAAACAAAATATTGCTGAACTGCTGTATGTATGATCTTAACATCTTGAGTCCAAATAAAAGGCAAATGAAACAACCCATGTTCTCGAGAGAGAAGCGTTAAGGACAGAAATGCGTCAATGTTGGCAGTTCACCAGTGAAGTTTGCAGTTCATCTCTTTGCAGCGTAAACAGTGAGGCTGTATTGAACCCAGTTATTCAGTATTATGATACAGTGACTTTTCTACAGTAACCTCTGTGGGTTTGAATAACAGCTGCAGAAGTGTGGCATTCATGTCTCTGAAATCTGACCCTACTCTTTACAGCATTGTCAGCTTTATTTGCTTGGAAGCTCAATAATGTAAAGATGTAAAGACAGGAAAGCCAAATAAAAAAGCTAGCTGTTTGTTTCTACTGTGCAGTATTTATCTGGTGTGAGTTTGTTGTGACTTTTTTTTTTTTTTTTTTTCAGGAAAGTTGAAAGAATGTTCTTCCTTACCACAATTTTACTCTTTGGTAAGATCATTTATGGTTTACATGATGTTAATTGAGGATACTTTTCTAATATTTCCATGTTTTTTCCCATCATTGCATTAATGATGTGATTTTAATGGATTTAATGAATAAATCAGATCATCTCTTTGTGTTATAATGTACATAGGCTTTGCATCAGCCCAGAAGGTGATTCAGTTGACCTACTGCTCAATAGATGAGCACCACCTCAGGATGGACTGCAAATATGCGATTTCTGCTGAGTCACCAGAAGTATTTTGCAAGTACACACAAGGAGAAAGACTCCTTGACACCACCGACCCAGATGAGGAGCAACACGCCCCCTTCAAGAAACGTGCCAAAGCCCGCATCTTTCCAGGAAACAACTGTCGCCTGCTGTTTAAAAACCTGCCCAACGGCAAGTCCAACTTCACCTGCAACATCAAACAGCCTGACTCTGCCACGGCATCCAAAACCTCAGTGGTTGACAAAAGTAAGCCGTGTGAGCTCATGGACATTATTTACCACAGATGTGCACATCCGGTTATTTTACACGCAAAAAGGAAACATTTGAGTGTCCGCCAAACAAAATGCTCCTCCTTCTGAACTTGCATTATTTTTTCTTATTGCAGAGCTCCTCCTCCCCTGCTCAGCGTGGAGTGTCCTATTACAAAGCTGCAGTGGCCTACTGCTGACCTTGATGACACTTCCCATGCTGCTGGAAATTCACTGGCTGTGAACAAGGCGCCAAACTGCTGCATATACTTAAACACGGCACCCATAATCATCTGGTGACTGCTACTGGCCTTTCCACAAATTGTGTGTATGCACAAAGTGCAATGAGTTGAACTGAATGTATGTACAATATATGCTGTATTTGGTATGTAACAGGCCTGCATACTCAGCATTATGCACTCAATACTAAGCACACGTACTACTGCATACACTTTATACTCTACAGTACTCTCACATATAATCAGTTGCTGAAATGTACAGAACAAATATGTTGGCTCCAGATAAATTTCTGACAGACTTGCCAAGCGGGTCATGAGCATAAATGTGACTGAGTCCTAAAATTGAAAGTCTATATTCAGTTATGCTTAATATCTACATTCAATAATTTTAGTGATTTTATTCAATGTAATGAAAGATATTGAGTTTTAGCCTACAGTCTTAATAACAAGATGGGGAAAAATATCAGCGAGGGCTGCAAATAGGAGAGACTTTAAAAAGAGATGAAAACTTTTGCTACTATCTAACAATTTAAATTTTCCTAGCTCAATAGTGATGCAAAGTTGCCCCGTGTGACTTTATTGCTGAGTTTCATCGCTCTTTAAGGTAAGCAATCTATTTTGCCTGACTGATATCTGTCCCCTGTGTCTCTTCTTGGCTGCCAAACGATGAGAGGAGATAGAGGCGACCTTGTGCCACACAGATCTTCTAGTGGAAGATTGTGTCGAATCAGTCGATAAGAACTGGGTAGGGCAGCACCTTTAGCTTTGGAAGGGTTTAGTATAGTGATAAACAGAGAAACAAAAACTTTAAAACTGTTTTTGACTGTTTAATGATGCATGCATGAGCAATAAAGTCTCTAATTTACTCTATTCTGAGGAGACAATGTATAAAAGCCTGCAGCGATTGTGACGAAGAAAACCTAAACACAAACTCAGTGTTTATTTTGCCTTTCACTTGTGCCTGAGACACATGATCCATGTTCAGCCGAGGCTCATATATACAGTACGTATAGCACATATACAGTATGTCTCAGAGGGCTGTAAGTCAGATCCTCATTGATGGTCCTATTTATACATTTACATTGAATATGCTTTTTATGGTGCAATGTTTTCTCTGATAATGTAAAGGATTTTTACTCATGTATATAGTTGAGTAGGTGGTGTGTAGCCAAAGCACAATCATTTAAATGCACTGAAAAGCACTGCTGTACTATGTACTGTATACTGACAATAAACTGAACTGAAATGTAAAGGTATAAACAAAGAAGAACAATGCTTGTTAAAAGGAACAAACAAACCAAAATGAAATGTGGCACTGAGCTTTGAGGCACTTTTCTTGAAGACAAATATAATGTAAAAGTAAATTAAATATATTTATGCATGAAATCTGACATACGTGTGTGGAATTACTATTTTACTGAAGGTGCTGTTGATCTCCTGTAGAGGGTAGCACTGTGTTCAATCAGATTGTACTGGAAAGTGTCAAAAAGAAGAAGGAAGTGATTACAGGGTTTACAGTCATGAAGAAATAGCAAAGTTTAATACTATGCAAAGGAGAGTATCTAGTTTGAGCAGGTGGTTTTGAAGTTAACATTTGGTGGCCCCTAAGGAGAAAGCACATACATAAACAGAAATGTGGCACAAATCCAGAAATGCAGCAAATGCAACAGAAAATACGTAAGTCTCTCACGTGGGATAGGTTACATAAGCAAAAGTTTCTGTTGCTGTTTATTAAATTAATGCGTATTAAATTAAGTATGTGAATGTCCAAACATTACACCTGCCATTTCAAAACGATGCTGCTACAACAGCCTCTACTTCTCTGGGAAGCCCACAAGTTTTCGTAACCTGGCTGCAAGGATTTGCTCCCTTTCAAGAACATTAGTTAAATCGTGCACTAACATTAATCAGTTTCCCAATTAATCTAAGGTTTTCTTAGGTCAGGGCTCTGAGATCTGCAAGTATACTAATGTCTAAAATATCATTATTAGTTGTAGCCTTATGATTTCCCTTGTCTGAAAATAAGGGCCCAAAGCCAAATCAAAACAATCCAAGCACCCTAAAGTATATGCCTCTATGTCTACATACTTTTGGCCACATAGTGTAATTTTATACCTTTGGACAGAGGTAAAAGATTGGAGAGTGAAAATAATTTGACAAGTTATATTTCCCTTGTGGCTAATTCCACATTGTAGACACAAGCTCAGCAAATCCTCACACATTTAAAAAAAACTCATCATGCAGCACATTTTGCTCTCTGAAAAGCAGGAGCTGAAAGAGATTAAATATAAGAACATGAAAATCAGTATCACAGCAGGACAACTACAATTAAGCGAGGAGGAGGGAGCAAAGAGCTGAACCCAACCTGTCCTGTGTCCTGAGTAAATATCGCATTCCAAAAACTAAACAACTAAATTGCCCCAGTTTTGTCTTTGTGTGTGTTTTCTAACAGGGTTGTTCTGGTCAAACCTGTTTTTCCAGTCACTCGTCACCAGGCACCTGAGAGGATCTCATTACCGGAAGTTACCGAGTCTGTTGTCACCTGGGCAGGCCCCTTAGGTGAGAGCAGTCGGTTACTACAGCTAGAGACGTCGATACAGTGAGTTAAAAGTTGGAAAATATAGGAGCTTAGGTGTTCATTCGACGCTAGGAAGATTTCTGTGCATTTTCTGCTGGTTTTCACAGGAGTATTGTTGGAAAGGGACCGTGTCCTGGAACAAACAAGGACCAAACATGCTTGTCAGCGGGTTGGTTTCGGCGGCTTTGTTCTTTCACGCAGTGACAGGTGAGTGATGTGGGCCAAAAGTTTTTTAGTTTGAGGACAGTCAACGCTTTATTGTCTTTACTGTTGCACTCTTAACTCTACAACAACAACAACAGTAATAATTATAGTTGCTATTTAGCCCTTAAATACTAAATGAACTGTTAGCAGGTGTGTTGTTACGTCGGGCCTGGTCCTGGAAAGAAAACGATGGCCTGCTTAGTATCTGTTCTGCTTATGTGAGTACAGGTGGTTTATGATAAGTCGAAGCTGATATTAGAGAGCATTAAAAAACGGTTCTTGTTTGTAGTCTTAAAGTTGTAGGTTATTTTCAACTTTTGCTACAATGTCTCTTTAAAAACAACGTGAAAGACCAACAGATCTATTACGCCCTGGGAGTTGGGATCAGCTGAATATAAGCAACCACAAATATGTGGAAGACGGAATATTTATTATTTCCTCCCCATTTGCAAGAACCACAATAGTAATTAGATCATGAAAGTAAGAAGGGTGCTTTACAAATACAGCTTGTAATATTAATAATTTTACAGTCCTGTTGTGACTATTATATATATAGGTAGCAATATTTTAGTAATATTAAAACCAATTGAAGTTATGTGAGGCCACAGTTAAAATAATATTGAGCATACTGAAGGTCCCAATAGAGTTGATTTCCACCATACCTATATAGAAAGCAACAATGTAATCAGTAAGTAACTTGTCAGTGCTGTAGATCTATAAATTTGTGTCTGAGTTCAAATATTATGTTTGAGAAATGTCTGTTCACAAATCCAGCAGCCACTCATCATGTGATCAAGGTATTTGAATCTAATTTGTTTGGGAAAAACTTTTGACCTGGTTATTGAGAGACCCTGTACAATGCAGCTTACAGAGAGAGAGGCCTCTTCAAAGTTGTTGCACTGAACGTAGAAATTTTACTTTAAGGCTTCAAAGTGAGTTTCCCATGGGTTTCTTATCTGAATGTATTCTCAGCAGTTTACCTTGAGAGACATTTATCTCCCCAACCCTGAAACTCGCAAAGTATGCAAACAAGGAAGTCATGGAGTGCTCTGGTTTCATTTTACACTGAAAGTCTGTATCTCTCTGCCAAACCAAAACTGTGACTGAGCTGCCTTATCTCAGCCGAGACCAACTGTGAAAGACGTGTGCAGGATTCAAGGAAGTCTGCCTGTCATTAGAGTACCTACAATAAAAATGTCATCTGTAAACTTGAATTATTAACTTAAGTTACTTTGGAGTTTTTGTTATATTTATATTTTCATTTCATTGTAAGTTGCGTGGCGTGTACAATGAAAGACTTTGCACACAGTTAATGATTAACTGGCCCCTGCTGCTGTTCTCTATAGTTGAAGCTTCTCTATGGCTTGTCAAACAGCAAGGTAGTAGTTATATCGTCTAACTCCCAACACTTAAAGTAATGGCAGTGGTGTCATAATGTAAAGTGGTGCAATAGATGCATAAATGGTGTGACAGACAGTCTGGTCACTGTATGCATTAATGATTTAGTTACCCGTGTCTGGTGTCAGCACTGCTGTGCCTGAAAAGACCCAGTTTCAGCCAGACTGTTGACGGTTTCACCGGAAGTTTTCTGGCTCAGCAGACAGGCATGAGCCACATTTTTTTGTCCACACCCTGAAGGCTTGTGAGCATGCTCTGCCTTTTGCAAGGGGTGTGTCTTTGATCTTAAGTTGTTTTTCTTTAACAGAATATCAGTTTGTGAACTGCTCCTGTGGGGATGATGAGCTTCGATCATACCCCTTCATCTATTGGTGTCACAGCAGTAGATCTTTTTACCCTAAATAAGCACAGCACAGTACAGTTAAATATTGTTTGTAGGCAGAAACTAACAATTATTTTGATTAAAATTCATATGCTGCTTATTTTCTTTATTAATCGATCAGTCATTTAGTCCAGTAAACATCAGAAAATAAAAAAAACTACCTGTAGCAAATTCTCAGAGGTCAAATTGACCTATTCAAATTGCCTAACCTGAAGAAGCCAGTGGTTATTTATTCAGATATTCAGTTTACTATCATAGAATATGAAGAAATCCAACAAATTTTCATTACCTATATTTATTACCTGTTGAGTGATATGATGACATAATTAATACAACTCTACAGCTGTATGAATTTTCTCATTACTACAACTGTTGCTGTTATTGTGTCATTTTATTATTTGCATCTTCAATGAAATGATGATGTAAGCATTAGCATTCCTAAATGGTGCTGGTGCCATATGTACTGTCACTCACTATTAATAATAATAGGTATAACTCTCTGTGTAATGCAAATTCAGCATTTTCTTCCACCAGATCTGGATTATTATCTGGATCTGCACCAAATTGTAAAAAACTCATAGATGTCAACATCATAAATATGTCTGCTTTTATACATAAAGAGCCAAACATTATTTCCTGAGAAAGTGACAAAAATGTCTCTCAGGCCTCATCCCTCGAACAGTTTGGTGCAAATTGTTTCAGGACTTTTTGTGTAATCCTGCTGACAAATTAACAAACAAACCAACAAATGGACACAGTTTAAAAAAATAAGCTCCTTGGTGAATTAAGTATTAAAACAGCTGCAGATTAATTAATTCAGTTGGTTAATCAACTAATCATTTCAGGCCCACTAGTGCCCACAGGCATGCTACTGAAAATTTTAAGGTATGTTGCTGTTTGGCATTTTGATGACGGAGTACTTCCTGTTTCTCCCATCAATCATCTTTTGACATTCTGTGTAGTTTAAGAGAGTACATAACATTACATAACATAACATAACACAGCCTTGGTTTAACCAGGGTTCATGTCTGTTGCTGCTTCTTGTGAATATTACAACACAGAGTGCTTTTATCTTGCTTCTTACCAAGCTTTAACCTCATACTGAAGAAATTAAAAATATAGGCTTCCAACCCAGAAACTGCAACATGACTGTTTTGTCTGCTTTGGACGGGAACTGTTACTGCATCCACTGCAGTCATATTTAGACATTGCACAGAAAAAAAAAAAAAAAAAGCGGTGAATGTCTGTCACTTGGGTCTTTAGAGGCAATATTTCATCATAAGCAAACTCAATGAATGAGCATTTTCAATATAAAATATGTCATGTACTTATTATTCCATATATACTGTATATTGTGTATGAATGTTTTTCCTTTGCCTGTTTCCAGTATGTATATTATGTTTATATATTCTAACGTCAGTTCATTAAATACAAAGGTGTATTATTTAAAGTCTAATTACCTGTTTTATTTCAATGTCTATGTGTCTAGGTATAAGTGGCTTTTCGGTCACTACCAGCACTCCAACTGTGCGTGTGAGAGAGAATGAAGGTGAGTCCCTAAAAATATAAATTGATTTGAATGTAGAAGAAAAGCCAGGAAGTAAATAAACAATGTTATCAGTGAAGTATCAGCTGAAGATTTAGGCAATGGTACATCCATTTTATATATTTTTCACCAAAAAAGTATGAAGTACAATAAATGTGGGATTATACTTCTGTGTACAGTGGTCCCACAGTAGGTGTCTCTGGCATAGGAACTGATTTGTGTGTGTAGTGTAAAGAGGAATATAACTGATCTTTTTTTCAGCTTGGTGTATGTTGGCCTCAATCAGAAATCTCCACTGGCATCGTAAACTTGTAGAAGAAAACACAAACAACCAAAACCACCCATTCACACTTCTTATGGTCACCACATGGCATTGTTTTCGCCATTGTAGCCAAAGTATAGTTATATTTTTTTGAGGTGCACATTCACCAGCACGTAGCTAATGCTGTGTCTTTTTGCTGTAATTTCTTAATGGAGATGCAACACAGGTAAATTAAAATACAGAAAAAACACAGCACAAGGTATACACACACACACACACATACCCACATAGCTGATCAGAATTTCTATGATTAAATTTTAATTCTGTAAAAGTCATCTGTCTTATCACTGGTCTTCAACCTGGGATTCTTATCTATCAGGGCCTCAGAGAGGCCATTACACAATACATAGTATAATAATATCAATAGCAATAATTGTGAAAACCTTCCCAGTCTAGTGGTGTGTTCTTTTTGGATTTATTGTGAACTCTGTTGTTGCTGTTATTTCAGGTACTGACCTGAAATGCAGTTATTCAGCGGACTTTGGTCGAGATGCCAGAGTGGAGTGGAAATTTAAGAACTTAAAAGGCTCACAGACATATGTGATTTTTGATGGTAAACCAACAAGTAAGTAGATGGTCATGTCTTTTTTGTCTGTGTCTATCTGTAGCATGTTAACATATCTCAAAATCTACTACAAATCTACAATGAGATTTTTAATTTATTTATTTCCAGCTGAATAATTTTTTTAATACGACTACAAAAACTAAAAAAAATCCCATACTTTATTCCTATATTTTATTCCAAATACTTAAATTCGCTTTGCACTTGCACATGCATATCACCCTAAATGATCCTGCCAAATTTGATATGACAGTAGCAAATTTTGCATGTTGATAAGTCACTTGATGATCACATGATTTCCTATGTGTTTATGATTCAGATTCAGATTGAAAGTTTCCAAATATTTATAAACAACAATTTTAGAGGACGAGGCAGCTTTGGCAGAAGCCCGTGCTCTCTGAATGCTTTTGTTATGTTATGTTACGTAATTCAGCAACTTTTCCACAGCACCATATTCCAGCAGAGTGACGATGTATGAGAGCAATCTGAGAATCTCCAAAATGACCGTGAACGATAATGGAGTGTACGACTGTGAGGTGTCTGGCAACAGCAAGTTTGGTGAAGTCAGGGTGACGGTGACTGTTCTGGGTAAGGATCTTTTTTAATCACATTCTGAAAACGCATCTATCCATTTATACTTCACCCACAGTCACAGCACCACCATAAGATAACTGATATTCTGTTGTAATCTTTATTTATGTTCTGTAATGTAATCCTGCTGTACGTGAGTAGACCAGCTGTAAACTGAACGTTATGTCCCGCAGTTCCTCCATCTGCACCCGTGTGTAGGATCCCCTCCTCAGTGACGACAGACAGGCCAGCCACTCTGTCCTGCCATGACAGCGTTGGCTCACCTCCTCCCAAATACAAGTGGTACAGAAATGGCACCCCTCTGCCCATTGATCCTCACAAGATGTCTGGCTTCCAAAATGCTACCTACCGCCTGAACCCAGATAACGGCGACCTGGTCAGCTACAACTAATTACTTTGCACATCTGTACTGTGACAGCTGTGGATTTTTAAAATGATACATTTTGTGTTGTCCATTGTCTTTTGTCTGTCTGCAGAAATTTCCCAAGACAACCAAGATGGACATGGGTGATTACTTCTGTGAGGCTTTCAACGATGCTGGTCCTCCTCAGCGCTGTAGAGCTGTGAAAATGGAAGTCCGTAAGTGCTCCTCACTTTAATTTCAAAAACACACTTAAGTCTGAGCTGATGAGTTTTTCCTTGAGAGGGAATGGAATAAAATAAATTACAATAAGGTTATGTATTCAACTGGTGTCAGCGGGTGTAGTGGGCTGTACAATCGTAGAGAACAATAAAATGCTTTTGCATCAAAAGAGTATATAATCAGACTTTCGTCATACATCTTTCATTTCCAATTATGTTTTAATAATCTGGGTACTGGACAGTTTTAGAGTTTACTGTACTAGTTTACCACACCATGATGACTGACTGTAATTCAGCTAATGAAACCTCAAAATGTCATGTTTTCTTTAAGGTGATGTAAACGCTGGAGGAATTGTTGCTGGGGTAATAGTGGTTCTGCTGCTACTGGTTCTACTGGGATTTGGCATTTGGTATGCCAACAAGAAAGGATACCTGCCAAGTGAGTTTTCTACATTATATGAAAGGCATAGCATTTATTGTGATCATCAATATTGTAATACCCAGTGTTGACATTTCCAGAAACCTTGCACCTCTGAATAGTTAGTTTGTTGGGAATTAAACTTATTCAAATTAAACTGAAAAAAAGTTGTTTTTATCTTAAGTAGCACATTGTGTCCCAAACAGCAGTAAAAGAAAGCAAGTTAGTGGCAATGTATGCTTTTTTCCCCCTTTTTAACAAGTTAAGGAGGTAGTCAAACAAGGTAGCTGTTGTGTTCTACAGCTTATTAAACTATCAGCATTAAGTCTGTCATTGACTTCCAATAGGCATTAAAGTGAATGAAATAACATCTTTATAATATGTCATACTGAAAACACTTTATGAAAGAGAAGTTTAAATCGGATAACATGGGCTCTGCTGTAATGATCTAATCACATGGTGTCCAGATCCACCTTTCTTATTTTAACAGCATAAAAATGGTTTTAGCAAAAGGGGTTGCACTTAGTCTCTTAATTAATCATCGGTGTGTTTTGGGTGTAACAGGCAATAAACCGATCAGAGTGCCATCTCCCTTTCCCTTTAAAAGCCAGGTGTGCCTGCACCTCTGCAGATTGCAATTATTATGGCAGATTTGCCAGGTAGTAAGAGAGAACGCTTTGCAGCAGAAAAAATGGATCTTCTCATGCTCAAATTGAAATCGTGCAAGCAGACTGACTACAGCAGCAGCAGGAGAGCTAGCTACACAAGTTAGCAAAGACACCTGGCTGTGTTTGCTGCTGCTTTGCGCCAGGTATAAGATAGGGCCCTCTAATAATTAAAGGTTCCCATGACCTGCACACAGTTATGTGTTAAGTCTTTGTTTCATTAGAGGGAGGAGGGGAAAACAAGATTGTTTGCAAGATATTGCCTATATGGTTTTCCATGCAGGTGGGGGAGACTTGACAGGGTGTCACAGTAAGACGGAGATGGGAGGCAAAGATACTGTGTGAGGTGAAAGGGGCAGGTGCATGCTGGTGTTCTAAAAACAACCTGAGGGTAATGATTGTAATTTGGCCTGCTGATTTGCAACTGACTGTGACAGTTGATGGAGGCAATGAAGGTATTTTAAAATCCTTGGCGCCTGATTGCTGCACTTTGCAAAATTCATATTTCTTCTCAGAGTCATTACTTAGTCTGAGTCCAATCTGAACACACCAACATGACACACATAGTTTTAGATTCAGTGTGACTTAGACTTTCCAAGGATATCGTTATTTCCATTAGTAATAAATGTCCGTAAATCTGTGAAAAGATGCTGCTTACAACACCAGAGTTTGCCTGAGAATCATCACCTTTTTAAGTTTTCTTCAGTGTCAGAGTAATTGAAATTGGATGGATGCGGGGACAAAAATCACTATTTGTCCCTACATCCATGGTTACATTGTAAACAGCAACTGTTAAAGGCTAATTCGTCATACTTTTGATGGTGTCTATTTGCAAAAATGTTAACAGCTAAAGTTTCAGCCCACAGCTAACTCACTGACACGGATGCCATGACATTATATTTCCTGTTTACATCCCCCAAAGCCCCCAGATAACGGGGACATGGATTGTCTGGGTTGAAGCACACAGTGTCACATTCACTTTCATTTTTAGCATAATCATGCTCAGCATTAATTGGAAGATTCAGATGCATATTCATCCTTTATGTCTTTGAAGAGACAGTGTAAAACCTGCCCTTCATGTCCTCAGTGGTTGAGCTTGGTCCCAGCAACATCAAGCATGTCCTATGTGAGACACATAGCAAGTGTCAGTTAAAACAAGAGCAGCTATATGTATGTACTTCTCTATCATGTCATTTATCCTTCTAATGTTTCCTTTTTTCCCTTTTACAGAGAAGAGCGAAAGGTAAGACGGTTTTCTTTTTTATACTTTTTTTAATGGATTTAGCAGATCATCAATAAAGTAGATGGTTATCCATGCCTCTGTCTCAACATGTTTCTTTTTCCCTGCAGCAAACCAAAGTCCAACGTGGTCTACCAGCCCCCATCAGTGTATGGTGGTGAAGATGATGATGTAAGTGTGAACTTGTTATTCCAAAAGCTTTATATCACAGTCAAGTTAATTTAGATTTTGATGATGTTTATTTGATGTTTGTTGCCAGGGGGATTTCAAACAGAAGTCATCCTTCGTGGTATAGCCTGCAAGCAGAAGTCACTACAGGAGAGCACCTTGGGTTTTAAATTGATCTCAGCATGTTTTTTTTTTTTCTCAAGGTTTTCTATTGACTGGATTTGTATTTAATAATTTACTGCAGATAGGTAATGAGCCGTCTTTCATACTTTTATAGGTTTTTTTTTTTTAATAGAATGAGCTGTGACCACTACTGACCCATTTTAGCCTCAGATGTTTCTCCACCTTTGTTTGGAGTTTGTGTTTCTGTGTTTCTGATTTTGTCGTCCTCCTAATAAGAAAACTTTGTTTTTTTGTTCCAAATATATAAACACAAGTCAAATGGAGAACGGATAATGCCAGTACAAGTAGGAAAAAATCTGTGTATTTGAATGTATTCAGTTATTTTCTTTGCAAGGGAAATGAAGATGAGTGCAATAGACACCCTTTTCTCAGCAAATGCAGTTTTGATAGAGCATTTTAAAAACTCTCACAATCAGATTTTTATTACATTTTTTGACTCTGTAGCATAATTTCTTTCAGTAGAACTCCCTCATCTCTGAGTCTGTGTACCTATCTTTTTCTTTTCTTTTTTCTTTTTTTTTTTTTTTTACACAAACTGTTGTAATGTAAAATATTCTGCTTCTGTTAGGGTTTATTAAGGTTTATTGCTTGTAAATATAATGTAATAATTTTACATCTGTAATTTAGAACAATTAAAAAATCAGGAAAAGTTATCACCAAGCTTCCTGACACAAACTAGAAACAATTAACTTGGCTTCATTTGTGGCTGTGGTGGAGACTGTTTGTATGACATTAACATTTTAAGTGCAGTTGAACTAATACTACATTCGTCTCCTTTGTGTTGTCTGATAAATACGTTTCTAAACCTAAGAACTACATTGACTGAGCTCATGCATTGATCTTTAAAAGTGTGTAGGCTGACAGTACAGGGATGAAGCAAACAAGTTGAAGCAAACAATTAACGATGATGTGTTAAACAGGTTTTTAAATGATTACCAGCATGTTTGTAAGCCTTGCCTGTAGCCTTATCATTAACTACTCAAACAGTTTTGACATGAAGGTCATATTACTAGTTCTGTTGTACACCCCCAACACTAAAATGACACTCAATGATTTTGTATCATTTGTTAACCTTGACATCCACAAATTCTCAGGTCGTGCATTCAGGTGTTTTGAAAAGGTCAGACATCGGTACATATCTATAATCTATAAGGTACGATATTGAAATTGGGAAACACTGTTATCACATTGCTTGACCTTTGTAGACATTTTGGAGCTGATTGATCAGCTGATGATTGTAACTTTGCTTGACATATTGGTTAATAAAACTTGTTAAATTGAATCTGCTCTCGTGTCTAAAAAACTTAATATTCAGCTTTGCAGAAACACAGTTAAGCCTCATTAGCATTGCTTGTCTTTACTACCTGTTTTTCTTTTAACCAGGTTGTGCCAGGGAAATTACGCAAGCTAGTTTTACTGACAAGGTCACTGGCTGCACATTAGAGAATACAAGGTGAAGACTGACAGTTTGGTGCACTCACCGCCAAATTATGTCTTTAGGAGCCAAGAAAAACAAACTGGAAGGTACATTATTGACCACTGAAACTTTACTACCCCAGTGAACAGCTTCATTAGCCCTCTGTTTTGAACATTGTACTCTTCTGTTACGTCATTAAAATGCTGACAAACACGCAATCGTGCAGTTAAGCCATATACCACTCCAACAGTAATGATCCAATGAAGTGCATGAAGCATACAGTTGCACACATACATCAGCAGATTTTCCCTGGAACCACATCCTCAATATCCCTTTGTGTTCATACAGTGTACACTATTATTATGACATTGAGAACACAACACATACAGTATAATATACTAATATAATCATTTTACATCCATCTTCAACCAGCTGTAGCACACATTTCTTTTCACCTGTGATGGAGAAGCACAACCCAGATGATTCTAAATATATTTGCTCAGATTTTTGATGTTGTTTATAGCCACTGTTGATTCAGTGAACTTTATATTCCTAAAAATCAAGATATATACATATAAACAGAACAGTGGAAAGGTTTGGCACTTGAGATGTTGAGATTCTTACCCATCATGCAACACAATCAAGGAGGCATCTGATTGAACCCGAATTCATTCAGCATGATTACAACAACCCCAGTCTTATAGCCAGAGTCATATAGAACTATCTTCAGAAACAAGAAAAACAGGGAGTCCTGCAACTGATGTAGTGGCCCCCACAGAGCCCTGAAATCAATATCATAGGGTCAGTTTATATGATAACATGAAGAGACACTCTGAGGCAGCCTCAATCCACAGAAGAACTGTACAAGTTCACCAAGATGTTTGGAACAGTAGGGCCTCAACTTTTGCTGTCCCAGCCTTTTAAAGTCTACATGAGTCCTGCTCCTGAGCATGGTGCATGTGTATCACCCAATCATAAAGACTACACTTTCTATTACAATATTGATAAGGTTTGTTTTTCCTTTAACCGCAGTCAGATAGTTTCCTTAAATGATACACAACAATGCTATCACTTATATAAATAACAAGGGAAAATAAGGGAAAGAAGGCCAAGTTGTGCCAGTCCATGATGTCACCACAGGCAGGTTTCAAAACAAAATGTATACACCCAATTATATAAGTAAACATGCAATCAGCATACATAAAGGTACATAAGTGTCCATCCAGCATTATACAGTCTACGTGAGTCTCATCATGAGCGCGATGAGCTGTTGATTGCTTAATTAGCAAAGGCTATTTATTAGTATTATTATGATTATTACAATATTTCTAGTTTAGTATTAGTTCCCAGCTCACATAAAACTGTAAGCACAAATATTAAACAGCTATAGCTGCCAGTTACATTTCAAAATAAAATGTATAACTTAATTAAAAACTACTAATAGAATAGAAATAGATATGTTTACAACGTTTGCTACCTTTATGTTGCTATGGCAACTCGTGATGGCGTGCTCTGTGTACTGCGCATGCGGGGAGTGTCGACACCCACTTTTGCAGACAGGAAGTGTGACCAACTTTTTCCATTCTCTAGCCCTACATAGCCACTTTCCATCACACTACCTCAACTAATCTGATTAATCATGGTGCACAAGCGTAACAGCCGCACGTCACACCGAGAGGACTGTATGTTACTGTCAGTTCAGCCCATATTCCGCATGAAAACCGCACTGATTTCCTGTCCTCTTGCAAACTGTGCACTGTCCCTTTAACAAAAGGGGCCGCGCAGTTGAAGCTTCAACCTTTAACAGGCTGAAGCTCCGCTCACTCAGGATCCATTCATAAATAAGACATCGTGTGGAAAGGAAGCCCAAATAGGCGCATCTGATTTTTCATTCAGCGGACCGGATGCGAGAAGCGAGCAGGAACCAGACATGCTCCCCTCGGTCGGGGACTGTGAATCGGGGGCACGGCTGAGAGAGCAGAAGTGACTTCCCATGGCTGACCCCTTCATGTGCGAGCCGTCAGAAGGCAGCTTGATCCAGCACAGAGCATTTCACAAACCCTAGAAAATGCTAGTTTCCTCACAGGCTTTGGTGTTCTCTACGTGCTTCCGCTTTATACAAGTCATCCTGGTTTAAAGGGTCTGCCGATTTATTCCTGCTTTATTAAATAAATGAAAATATACCAGAGGAGTCTAGGACCGGACATACCGATGGAGCAGTGAGTTATGGCAGCTAAAGAGGACCTGTATGCCAAAGTGACCCCGCGAAGGCAGCGCCAGAGCCGGCCAAGCACCGTCAAACATGGGTCTACTCTGGACGTGCTGCTGTCCATGGGCTTCCCCAAGACCAGGGCGTGAGTACACAGCTGCACTGTCCCAAGACACACACACACACACACACACACACACACACACACACACACACACACACACACACACACACACACACCCCCACACACACAATATTATAACTGAGCTGAATCAGGATTTCCAGCAGCATCCACTAAATCCACACTCTTTGCCAAACTTTCCTCTCTTTGAGTGTTTCATTGTCAACATCAGCAGCTGATCTCAAGCATCTCTGCAGCTGAGAGGAGACGCTACAGGTCTGATTTGCAGTGCATGTTGTTAGCACATGTCATGGGCTATGGGGTCATGTCAGTTGACCCCTTCTAAAGTTAAGCTTTTGCTCTTGAATCCACAGCAGAGCTTTGCAATAAGATTTAATGTCACTTATTCAGAGTTATGAGCCACTGTCTTGAGAATAAACCTACATACGTACTTGCATTGTATGTTGTGAGAGTAACATGGTTGTTATATGGTTGTTGCTGTTTTGCTTATATGATACTACAGTGGTGGAGGAAATATTCAGATCCTTGCAATAATACAATAGTGTAAAAACACTTTCACAAGTCCTGCAATCAAAGTAAAAGGTAAGCAAAAGTACTTATTACTAGAAAAAAATATACTCATGTGTACTTGCACACAGAATGGCTGCTGTCAGCTCCTGTCATATATATACATATATGTATTATTATTACTGATGCACTAACATGTAAGCAGCATTTTAAAGTTGTTGATAGCGAAGGTAGAGATAATTTTCACTACTTTATACAGCTGAGCAGTTACATTTACTATATAACAATGCAACATATGTTATGTGCTTACCATATACTTTTAAAGTCTAGTTCCTATAACTTAGCTGTTAAATAGGTGCAGTGTGGGAGTTATAAATAAATAAATAAATAAAGCAGAAGTACCTCAATTTCGTACTGAAGCACAAGTACTTGTGTGCAAACATAATAACGATTATTTCAATTATAATCTACCAATCTGCTGGTTATTTTAACAATTAATCATTTGGTTAAAGAAATGTCATAAAATGGTTAAAAATGCATCTTACAGTTTACAAAAGTGACATACTCAGATGTCTTGTTTTGTCTGAGAAACAAGAAAATATTCAGTTTACACTGACAATAAATGCCGATGTTTTTACTTAAATTATTGTTTGATTATCAAAAATAGTTACATTTTTTGTACATTTGGTAATTTTAACAAATTGATCAATCACCTAATCTGAAACATTCAGCTTTAGTGTACACCTGTCCTTCTGTTGTTTGGAGAAGATGTGCAGCGTTGTCTGAGTCAGGCCAGCTCTACTTGGTTTTCAATGAAAACCTGATCCTGTGGGCATTCCAGTGCTCCTCAACGCTTCTTTTCATTCATTCCTGAGAGAAGAAGTTGCCAGGAAACAAGCAGTATTGGCTTGTGATTTTAGTCTGTAGATTATGTAATTACATTAAAAAAATGTTGAGTATCCTTGTGATGTGTTGTCTGCTTGGTGCTTGTGGCCTCAAACAGCATCTCAGTTTAACAGTTAATCTTACTAAACATATATGAACATAAGTGTATTTACATGGGACTATGGTAGATTGTTTAAGTCTCAGTATTTTGGACCATGAATCAACAGAAGTATAAACCAGAACAATGGGAGAAATGCAGAATGCATTTATGTTGTAAAGTGTGCTTTATAAACCCCACGTGTGCTTATTTTACTCATTGTAACTAAGCCTGTTAACAAAGGATGGTGTGCTAGTAACTATATCTTCTTAGAGTAAAAATACTAAAGTAACCAGTTACCTTTTAACACCAGTTTGACTCCTTTTACACCTGACTCCGGCCTTTGATAGGGCTTGTCACAGACACTGAATAGGTATCAAATTTTAATGTAAGTTTTGCATGGCTGGGTTTTTACGCCTCAGCCTCCTCTCACTGTACAAACTCTACCTAATCACGTGATCTATAATCATAATGTCCCTTCTCATTGTTACCGTTGTCAGTGACTCCCACATTATATATTAAGCCTGATGATTTGAACAGCCTCCTCTCACACAAAAGCCTTTCTGTATCTGCAGCGTGCCTCAAAATTGTGCCCCATGTAACAAAAGAAATCTGAAAAAGTTCACTCAGTGGCACCTGTAATCTCAGAGTGCCGTGATTAACTCACAGATCTATTACTTGTTTCATCATCTGAGTTGTAACGTATAAAACTGTCTCCCTGGGTAAAACAAGGGATCGGAATGTATCAATGAGTGTTGACAGTTATCTGAGTTTTGCTAAGTAGGCCGAAAGTGTTGAACAGTCATTTTTCTTTCAACTAGACAGATACAGTATCTCCAAAATTAAGTCTTTTTATCCTCCGCAAAACCAGCTAAGGTCATGCAGGCTTTCATCCTGCTTGACTGCAGCTCTCTCTCCTCCTGCCTAATGAACCACTGCAGACAAAATGAGCAACTAGATTCGGTTGTATTCGCAGACTCACATCTATTATTGATGACAGACTAATACACTTTGATTTGATTGAGGCTATAAAATTATAATGAAGGAGAATAATTTAGCACCATAACCTTCAAGCCTGTCTGAGTTACGTAACACAAAATGTGCATGTGAATAGTCCGAAATCAACACAGGTGAGGCTGTAGGATGCTTCTGCACATCACTTCGGGCGTTTGAGTTGTTCGTAATTGGTGCGACTTTTTTCTCAGGATCTTATGGCACAACAGATATTTGAATAGTGATATACAGATTAAATAACTGTGCGGGCAGGGCAGGATATATCATATGAAATTTTTGATACTACAGCGGATATGATTCGGCACCAGTGCCAAAAACGTACATATTTGCTACTATAATAATATTGAATGGGTTGTTAAAGAGGTTGCTTCTATTTGTGTTTCAGCTTCTTTCAATGTAAAAATTTTGTTTTTTTTACGACCCTGCTGTGGCTCACTTAAGTGGTAGTCACACCACAAAGTGACATTCACTCGTCCATGCAAAATAGATGTTGGCAGAAGCAGGGTGATCTACTCACTATTAGCAGGACTAGTTAGTGAACTGCTGCAGCTGGCGAGCTAACCAATAACTTGCTAGCTGGCCGAGCCGGACTAGCCCTATAATCACAACAAGTTCCCTCTATTTTTAAGTTCCCTACAGTTCTGTCTACTTCTTTCTGGTATTTTGTTGACCATTGCATGACATTTCATTTAATAAAAAGTCAAAGAAGAGCGAAAACAAGCTTGCTAACATTCAGTTTGCAAACCCACACATTTTTTTCACACAGTTTTAAATCCTGGTGTGAATACACCTATACACCGCTTTCATCAGCCCTGTTTCCTGCAGAAGCAGGCAGCTGTTTGCAGCAAAAAAGCTCTGATAAACCCACTGAACGCTACCTGCCAAGCACCAAACAGCAAACAGACAAAGTTAGCAACTAGCTGGTGAACATAACGGAGCATTTAGAAGTTTAAAGAGCCCAAAGACTTGGTGGAGACAAAAACAGCCAAAAACGAGTGTGAATATTGGACTTTCACTCGCTAGGTGGAAGAACGAAACATGACTCCAAATGATTTGTAGTGTTGCTGTGTATCTGATCAATGTGAAAAAATGTTTTTCATAGTAACTTTATAGTTGAGGGTTTTAATTTTGTGCAAACACAAGCATCTGTGCAAAAACTTTGGCTCAATAAAGTCTGAAAATGGCAAAATTATGATTTCAATCAGAAAGTGATGATCAGCGAATAAGTAAAGAGGTGTACGACACTGACCAGACGTTCAGAACTAGCGTTTAGTACATGACAGCCTTCGATACTCAAACACCTTTGACTTTTAGCCTGAAATCTAGAACATCTGTGCAGATCATGTTTTGCTCTTTGATTCAACCACCAACCCAGTCACATTGCAGTAAAATATCAAAACACATGTCAGGTTTGCATATTTTGCTATCAGGCCTTTCCCTCGATGTTGGTGGGAGAGGAAGAAGGAATAATAGGAAAATCAGCTATCAGTCATAGCTTCAGGGAACAAGGGCTTCATTGTGTTTGAGGGGTTTTTTTCCCAGTCAGTAGGGAGCATGAATCATGTACACACAAACACACACACACACACACACACACACACACACACACACACACACACACACACACACACACACACACGAACCAGCAGCCCGTCCGTTTTAATCGGGGGATTTTCTGCTTAGTCATTCAGGAATTGACTAGTGTGGTCAGATAGGAGCTGGATGGACAGTGATCTCTCTCCCTGTCCTGATTCTGCCTGATGGTCCGAGGCAGGTCTGGAAACTGATCTGGCTCACAACGTGACAGATACACAGAGTTTCATCAGGTTATCTCTCTGTAACTAGTAACTAGTTTTTTTTTTTAGTTGCTTTGGAAGTTTTTCATCTTCTGTGGGCTGTGGACATTTTCACCATTTTGTAGACAAAACAATTAATAGCAAGAAAATTGTTTGTTGCAGCCTAAATATAACAACTGTTTAAAAGCTCAACTAAACAGCTAACTAGCTAAAATAACTGTGTAAGTACTTTGTCTCTATTTTCTCTAAAATTATGACCAACTTAGACCTCTCTGTTAAAATTGTAAACTTGTAGACTTGTAAAAGAATGAATTGTCATTGTATTTCTCACCATGAAAAAAGTCTGGTGGAACAACACTTTACTTCCTTTTTTATATATATTTTGTTGGCCTAAAAGTAATTAAAATTAAGTATCTTTATGTCTTTTAAATTGTAGAAACCCAGGTTAAAATCTTTCCAGAATAAAATCCTGAGGACGTGATCTTAGTATCCGAATAAAAATGTCCAGCAGCTTCTTTTAAGGTTCACTGATCTCCTGTTGTGAGATAAACACCAGGCCCACTGTAATATAATTTCCTCTAAGAATTCTGGGGATGGCCGGGCACTGTTTTGTTGTTATGACTTTGCTTGTGGTCCATTTCTTCTCCAGAAACCTGCTCTTATTTAATGATACACACACTGAGGAAAAAACTGATACTAATTTCTCCCTCAGTGTGTGAATCATGTTGTTCTCTGATGTTTCTTAGCCGCACTTATGTAAACGACACTTTCTTGTATCACTATGATGATGGTTAGGTATTAACTTTTTGTTGTGCTTTCCTATATATAAAAAGAAAGTACAGGTTAGTCTATCTGTTGTATGTTTCAAGTATATTGGTATCAAGGAAGCATCTTTGAGTGTGTGAGACCCAGGTGGTATGAAGCCTGGTTCATGCTTAATGCAGAAACACACATGATAGTGTGTGTGTGTGTGTGCAGTTTTAAATGTTGTGCTTGTGGCCAAAATAACTGGACATGCTGGAATTACACACCTTTAAAATGGAAACAACACAAACAACAACTGCCCTGAAGAGTCCCTGTGCTACGTGGCTGAACACAGACAAATGTGGTTTTCAGTGGTAAAGCATCATAACATCAAGGTAAACAGATGGCATGTCTGCGGCTCCGGCATGTCAGTCATGCGTGAAGCATGGACCTGCAGCAGCTGTGTAAAAACATTTGACTGAAATTGAAACACATTTGAATATGATGCGGGATACAGATTTCTATATTATCATCTACTGCAGCTTTGTTTTGTTAAGCTCCATCAAGGTATTATGTGAGAGTTGTCAGCGACAAAAAAGTTGATGACCAAAATGTCCCAGAATGACGACTGCAGTGATGGAGATCGAGCAGGAAAATAAAAGATGTTAGAGCCTTTTTGCTCGATCTGCTAACATGATGTAAACAGTGACATTGAACCAGAAGAGGAGAAGTTTCCCGTAAGGCAATACAACAATGTCATGTGATGTTTTAGACCAATCACAGATGTTCTTACAGTGATGACAGTTTTTGGAAAATTCAACCACCACACTTTGGTCAGAAAGCCTGTGCTCGATTCTGGAGCCTGAAGCACATATGGTGTTTTATTATTTCCCATCAAATCTTTAAATAAGGAGCTGAACGTTTATGTTTATGACATGCAAGTGTTTGGCAGAACACTCCATTGATTAAGCAATTGATAAATTGACAAATCATTCTAGCACTAAACTGATCCCATGAGAAGGGCCTGCAAGACTGATGACATCTGACAACACAGCCATATGTGATAACAGTTCACTGAAATGTGAAATTTGTTTTGTATTCTTCAACAGTGATACAGCTCCTCAGGTTGCTCATTTGTTACAGATGAAATTGTCTTTAGGCGCCAACATGGTTAGTGTCTGTGTTCCATCGTGCTTCTTGAACAAAAGCTTCTAAGCCACTGTGGTTGCTGAGCTGTAACGCATCTAGCTGAGATCAGACTGTGTACAGTAAATTCATGTTTTCTGTCACTCAGACTGTGAAGCCTTTAACAGGAAGTCAGTGTGTATGCTGACAGCGTGAGACTCACATCAGTTTTATAACTCCTGCCTTCACCTTAACCAATAACTACAAGTAAAACTTCACTGTTTCCTATGCAAAAAAGCACGACTCTAGGTCATGTGAGGGCTCCACATTGTCCTGGTAATTATGATGTGTATATTTATATATATATATATATAACGTATGCTTATATGTGACACTTTGGTGCATGCGTGTGCAGCTCACAAGAACAAACTATGAGTCTGTACTCGAGCCGACCAAGAGGAAGTCGCCCATTTCCGGAAGTGGTTTGTGACCTTTACTGAGCGCTCTGTTGAAATGGTGGTTTTAGGGCTGCTGTAGCAGAGGATTCACATCTCACTTGCATGTGGGACAAAAGTTTGATTTACAGACTGAGTTAAAACTTTTTTCCTCATCAGAGAAGGGCTAAATATTACAAACTACAAACAATTACAGATTAGACAAATATAAATATTTAAAACTTGTACCTCCTTAATCTTTTGACAAATTGATCCTAGAAGTCAGATTTTGAGATTTAATTAAAAAGAGATGGTCTTGATTTGGGTGTTTAAAAGTATATTCTTTTTAAAATGCCTTGTACCAACCATGGCTGTATCTTTCAAACTTGTTCTTTTTGCCTCATATGACACATCCCAGGACTTTGAGGAGTGCTGTGTGATGCATCACAGTTTTGGCACTGCGCCTCATGTATTCTTAGTGAAATATTTGCTTTGTGCACTTTGACTTGTTCCACTGACGTCAGGCAGCTCTAAAAATAACACTCTCGTAAAAAAACAGCACTCTTCATTTTAGTTTTAGTTTTGACATGAAGCATTTATAATCATTTGTTCAAACTGATAAGCTTGATGGACACAATAGTCTAGTGAAGAATATTACAAACATCTTTAACTCACACACAGGCCCACACAGTTCATTTAAATGTGTCAGTCTTTGACTTGCTCAGTCGGACCTTGTGGACTTCTCATCTCTCTTCTCCAGACAATGAAGTGAGAGGAAGAGAAGCAGTTCCAGACACCAGCTGTACACAGCTGGCTTTGTTACAGATGTGGAACTGAAATGTTGCCTTATCAGCTTCAAAAAAAAGCTTTATGAGTGTACAGTACCAAGATCTGGCTTTATTAGTGCCTTTGTTGACCCTAAACAAAATAAACACTCATACAATCATAGTGACTCCCACCAGTAATAAAATAGTTTGACATTTATTGATGAGTTAGTTAGATGAAAAAATCGATATTGCTCTCATGTCTATGAAGCTACTACTAAGCTAGCAGTATGTTAGCTTAGCTTTGCATGGAGACTAGAAGCAAACAGCCTGGCTCTGTCCAAAGTGAAAAATATGCACTAACACCTCTAAATGTATCTAATGAACAGGCTGTATCTCATTTATTCAATACGTACACAAACAGAGATGTAAAAGGAATTTGTAGCTTACATGCCTAGCTTACAAGTGACATGCTGTAACTATCAAACCACAGCTTGTCGTCTTTACATTACAATTTGTGTCTGGATTAAACAAATGGGATTCTACATATTAATTAGTGAGTTGTGAATTTTAGCCTGAGCCAAGCTAACTGCTCCTTTCATCTTCCAGTATTTGTGCTAAGCTAAGCTAATCAACTCTTAGCTATAGTGTTAACATACGGACATATGAGTGACGTCAACCTTCTCATCTAACTTTGGCAAGGCAAGTATATCACCCAAATGTCAGACTGTTCATCATCATTATGTATCACCTCTCTAAGAGGATAATTCTGGGATATTTGAATCTTTATTCTCCAATGTTTTTGGGTTTAAATGATTGATAGCGACACAAATCTTTGCATTCAATCCACTATTGAGCAAAATCTCTAATGTTATGTAGTCAGATGGTGCATTTGTCTGCTTCAAAGTATGTCCACCAAAGGTGCTTGTTTTTGCCACTGACAGATTCAGATTTTTTTTATAGTCACTGACAATGTGATGGGTAGGATTCTTACAGAGATAGCACATTTGGATAAATAGTAAGATCCTCTTTGTTTTACCAGAAACAGTCTCCATACAGCTCTGTTCAACGCTACCAGACTCCATTGACTAAAACAGTAATTTTACCCCCCAGAACATGGGAGTTGCTGGTCTACTGCTGCCTTGATTGGTCAGTTTGTTTGTGATCTGAATATTTCTTCCACCACTGAAAGCCGCAGTGCCATTCTAGTTCCCTCTCTTTTTGTGTGCTACTTGACATCCTGAACTGATCTGTTGTGACCAGAATGAAAGTGCAAAGAAAGCTGGATTCAAACTCTGTCCACTAGTCAGCTAGTGAAACGGTTGATGAAGAGGCTGGAACGTCTGTTGTTTGACTCGGCGGGGCAATGTCGGCCAGGCTGGATGTAGGGAACCACATTTCCTCTGCTGACGGGGCTCTCCTTAGGGTGCAGTCTGGTGTTGGGCAGCAGCAGTGCTCTCACTGCTGTAAGTGCGATAAGTGGTTAGTGATGTGTGTTCGCCACCGGCTTGTAAACAGGAAATGTTGATTCGCCCTTAAAGCTGAGTCAGGGAGGGGCCCTTGGGAGCATGTAGCTATGAGTGTTAGCGTGTGTGTGCAGGGACAGGGTGACATGGTTTTGGTTCAGTTCTACAGGCTTGTTACTTTTGGCTTTAATTTATGATTTCATTTCCTCATTCTTTCTTGACTAATATTTAGCCATGAAAGGCGTGACATTAATGCAGTTGAATTCAAAGTAATTTACAACATGATGTTTAAAGGAATCCCAAGTGCTCTCACTCATGCGATACTTTGAAAAGTGTGCAGATTGCCTGATATAAAGCGATAACTTTCTCTGATACCTGGAAAATATCCAAGTCTAGCGAAAAGGTCAGCTATAATAAACAGTCCAAAGAATGTTTACATAAATGAAAAACCAAAAACATCACTGTTTAAACATGCAACAGGCAGCCAGCACATTTTGTTTGTAGTAGAGTTAAATGTGGGAATAGGAACTGAATGCAGTTACCGTATGTGGGTGAAATGAAAAGCTGTTTCCAATATTGCCTGCAGCAGTGGTGCATGTACAAATGAAGTAAAAGCCCTGATCTAATAATGGTCACTGTCATTTATGCAAACAGTGCTGCTGGTTTGAAGCCATACCTTATCCACAGCGAGTTCTCTCCCTTGCACTCTCTAATCTTTTTCATCTTCCTCTAGCTGTGAACAGGAAATGCAGTTTATAAATAACTTGCTCAGTTCTCTCTAAGAGCAAAGGAGAGGCCTCGGGGTTAGATGCAGTTATTGAGGACAGTTTGTCCATGACTGTTTCATCTACGTTGGAACAGACAGAAAAGGAATTAGTAATAGGAATATTCAGTTTAGCAAAAACAAACTTTTGGTCACAAAAATATTGATTTGTTCTTTAAAAATGCAACTGGATCAAACAGCAGCTGCTATGCACAGGGCTGTGGTGAGGGACGGGCCATCTTCCTGGCCAAAACATCGACTAGCTGGTCCGTAAGGGAGAGAAAGCTCCTGTGAAATTCTCTGTCTCCTGTCACCTGGATGCTGCCTCTGCCTCCCTTTCCAGGATTTGTGTGACCCATTCCCTCTGCGGCTCCCTGTCACACCTCTCCTGCTCTGTGTGGGTGCTGGTGATGTCGGTGTCCCACTTTCTTTTGCTCAGGGAAATGGAAACAAAATAAAATTAGCACTGTATCATTTGAACACGTTATTCATTACATTCAACGTGAGAAAGGCAGCACTGACAATACATCTAATGTAGTAGCTAGCACGTACATACTAGAGGTCACCCGTGCATTATAAAGGCCAGCAGGGACATTGAAGTGGGGAGGATAGTAGAACTGACTATCCAGGGTCCCTACTAGGCAGGGCTCCCTCAAGAAGCCTGGAATTAAAAGTTTGTCTTTTTCTGCTATTTAATTTTTTTTATGGTGTTAACATTGTCAGTACATTAGTGTTGTTGGTAGAATAAATAGTTTGACAGACTATTTCTGTGTCTAAAACAATACTGATTCCTTTGGGAAATGGGTGTGGTAGGTCATTTTCACTATTTTCTGACAAACTATACATTTATTAATTGAGAAAATAATCAAAAGCATAATCAACAATGAAAATAAGTTTTAGTTGTAGCGTTGCCAGAAACAAAGAGAGTATCAGCAGACAGATCTGTCACCGAACTGAAGTGAAAATGTCACGTGCTGCGAAAACTCGGTTGAAATGTGCTGCGGTTTCAGATTGTGCAGACTGAAACTTCAGAAATATCGCTGACCTGATGTATAAGTTTCTGTGATAACCACTAGACAAGCATGCATGTGTTTAGTTGTTGATAAAGCTGTTTGTATATGCATAAGAATGGATGTAATAAGTGGGGAAGGGGGTCACTGAGGCTGCATCGTGCTAAAGGTCCAGGTTTCCAAATTGGTATATGTTTTGTGTCAACAGTGAACAAGTAAGACAGTGTATGTGGTGCCTTTTGAAAAAGCACTATTATACTGTATATCTCATCTTTAAGATGCCTCTGGCAGTGAACTACAACTTACCTCTGGTTTGTCACTTCATTCTGAACCAGGCCAGATTTCTTATATATACTATTTTTTACAACCTTTATTACTGCATCCATGTAAAAGTTCAGACATCCCATAACATGACCTTTATTACTATACAACTGGTATCCCAACTGCCAGATAATTTAATAAAGAAATTACATAAATAAATACATAAAAGTAAATTATTAAATGAAATTATGGATTTTTTATACCCATTATGTTAACTATAACATCTAGGATACTTTAATGATTCAATAGTAGCTTTATAAACTGTGTACAAATAAACCTGTGGAGTAGGAATATGTATTTTCTTTTGAATTGCTATTATTTATCTTGGTGGAGCTACAACCACTGAGGGCTTCTGATAATACGCTGCCACTGTTGTAGTCTAATGTGTACTAAGCTTTGACTCTGATTGTTACTTTACGCAACAATTTAATCAGAAAAGAAAACACACTATACATGGTTAGTTAACCTTACTGTCTCTTTTCCCATCAAGCAGAAGAACTCTCTAGAAAACAAAACTAACCCGACCCTGGGGAAAAGAAATATTACAATTTAAACATTTAAAATTCAACGTTCATGCTGCATGATGTTAAATAATTCCTGTTTTTCAGAAACATAATGATGTTGTAATACTCAGCTTTTCTGTTTGATTATTAAAGGCCCACTGCTTCTGTGGTAGTTACAAAAATGCAAGCATAAAAAGTTTATACTACCTTGGCCTCTTGCTATTGATTGCTCTTATGTTGTTGAGCTGCCTCCATCAGCTGGACTGGAGCCATGGAGCTGCATCCAGTTCAGCATTTAGACATTGCTGTTATTCACCCTCCTGTATAAAATTATGTCTCACATCAATGATTAAAAATGGCAAGCAACACCATGCCATGTTATTATTTATGTCTATTTCTCTTCTGTCGTATACTATTTAGATTGTTAAACCCCTGAAGGCAAATTTATGATTTGTGGTTTTGTGCTACATTAATGAAACAGGAAACAGGGTTTCTAGTAAATTCAGCAGCCTAAAAAGATTGAATTCAAGTACGGTCTCTGTGAGCGTGCTCACAGACACAGTGGTAAGACTTTTTCTATTATTTCATGTCACAAGGGTTTCATAAAATACCATTGAGATAAGAGGCAAGCAATCCAATGTTCTGGCCTGGATTGGATTTTGTGACGTCTCAGTCACATCTGCCTGTAATCCCATCATGCCTTCTGAGAGAAAATCCCCTTCTTTTCCTCCTCCACACAGCACCAGGTGGAACCTCTGAATAATACGACTGTAGCCAACAAATGACTCTCTGTCTTAAGCCTTCCACATGCAGTAGCGGTTTATACTGAAGGAATAAAAAAATGAATTAGGTAAAATGTTGTCAAAATGCTGTCATATTACAGTTGAGCAGCAGACTAAGTTTTGACTGTACTTCTCTTTCTTTGAAGCGTTTATGCAGTTCAGGTTCACTCTGCATACATTTGTCTGTGTGTGTTGCAATAGATCTGTGTGAGCCATCTGTTACGATGCTGTAGCTTTGGCGTTCCCACTCTGCCCGCTGTGCTCTGTCAGGGCACACTGCCTCGGGGTTTGGGGACTTTGCTGTATCTAGGACCCTCTCAGTGGGACAAATTTAAAAATGGCTCATTGAATTTGAACGCTTGAGTGGCACTATGAACACTGTCAACATTGACAACATGTCTATATTGTGCTGTGAATTAAGTCAGTGGCTGTACGATGGTACAGATAACCACACTTACTGCTTGTTCATTTTACTTTAACATCAGCTATAGATTGTTCTTTTCTATTCATTAGAACGGCCATTCAGACAAGCAGTGACAAGCAGTGCTGTCTTTAGGGGCAGCACAGTTACCCTTTAGATAAAGCATGGAGGTTTTGTTTTTGGTTATCTAATGAAGTGACTGAGTGAGTAATTCTCACTCACTTTGGGCTGTGCTTTATTTTGCATAACAAACACAAGAACTTAACTGAAAGGAGGAGAGATGGGATTGCATGGCTTATAGTTGAATTTTAAAGGTTAAATGCTGTGGAGACAATGTGCTTCTCATCTCCCGTAACTTAATAATAAATACAGCCAGGTACCCAAACATTGCTTTCTTTAGTTATTTCTCTGAGATTCTAATTTTTATAGCACAATAAAACAAATAAACAGAAATAAACTAAATATGAATCTTTTCAAGTGTCCACTGTGACATACAGAGGCAGCATGCACTGATCTATCTAATCTATTTGCATAGAGAAACTTTAAAATGAATAAATAGACACCGCACATATACTCTCAGCTGCCACCAATGTGTATCATCATCCTACATACTCTAATCTAGGATTATTAAATGGAGAGTTTGGACTATTGTGTGTCAAATCTTTATAGATTAGGCCGTAAGAGTCTAGTGTGTTCGATAAGTATGTCACTGACATGCTGACTGACTGAAAGAAGGGCAGAGATGGAAACCTTCAGAATTACAGTCACGTCTAGAACCTCTGCGATAGTCCCCTCTAAACCGAAGAAAGCTGCTCTAATCAGTGAATCCCTTCAGAGGCGGCCTGCAATACCAGAGGTTTTATAAAAAGACACTAATTAGATTTTGAGCACTCAAGAGTAATCATGTAATCAGCTCTCTCTTGTTTCAGAAAGACATCTTAAGACATTTATGAAAGCACTGAGATAAATCAAGTCACAAGACATGGACACTACATTTTTCTTATTAATGCCTATTACGCTAAAACACAAGACGTGAATTATGTTTTTCTCAATGTTACTGTCATATTTAGGGGTCTTAATGTTCTGGCTTTTGTCTGCTGCGGGAATGAAATGTTAACCAAGGATGTGAGCAGATTTGCTTCAGAAACCTTCTCCTCTCTAACACAGCAGTAGGTATTCAATGATGGACTGAATCACTTGTAACAGAATCAAGTCCAGAATCAGCTTCATGTTTAACCCACAACACACTGAATACGGGGATTGGCATCTAGTGAGCGCACTTGTATTGATGATCGAAACAGATTGAGGTTTTAAATATTTTCATAGCAAATAATCTGGCCGTTTCAAATCTGTATCAGTGCTGTTCCATGAACCTCTGGTATGAATAATGAACTCCTGTTATGAATTATAGTGTGCTTGTTGTCATTTCACTGCTCTCTTGGGATGTTTGTTCTTTGTTCATTGTCACGTGGAAGCTCAGCAATCTCCTAATAAAACCGCTCCGGAAGCGAAACCATTGATTTTGTGACTGTGCTTTGATCTCCATTTCTTTTTGTCTCTGCAGTTTGAAAGCTCTGGTTTCGACAGGAGGCAAAAATGTCCAGGCAGCTTGCGACTGGTGAGAACAACGTTTTCTACAAATGCTCTCTCATACTTCCTCAATATACAAGTGGAATGCCAATAGAAAATGTTGTGATGGTAAACCTGACATGTACTGACCTAGCTCAACATTGTATTGACGTGTCACTTTGCTGCTGCAATGGTAGTGCCCTCTGCTGGACATTAGCTGTCCTCACCGCCAAGTCTTCTTGCCTGTGTCTGTCGCTCCAGGCTCTTCTCCCACCTGGATGACCCTTTCCTGGACGACCCTCTACCCAGAGAATATGTGTTATACCTGCGTCCCAGTGGACAGCTGCTCCAGCAGCTGTCACACTTCTGGCAGCAGTCCCGCCTCTCCTGTGGCAAGAATAAGGCACACAACATCTTCCCGCACATCACTCTCTGCCAGTTCTTCATGGTCAGTCTTAGCCATACTGTGTGTATGTGTATGTGTGTGTGTGTGTGTTTGTGTGTCAGTCTTGTGTCAGTGCTCATGTAGAGGGAGTCAGGTTATTTCTTCGAATATATGTGGCTCTAACCAAGTCTATGCGTCATACATCTTGTTAAATGCTGTCTCATCGTTCATTAAACATTAGTTCCTCCAGGTTTAGGGTTCTGTTTCTCTAAGAAAAGAAGTGTAACTAAATCAGCTTTGCAAACACAGCAAATATACAAATTATCATACCAGTTTGGCATTTGTTAACCCCCTGTTGTCTCTTTACAACTTTCAAATCCCTGTTGTTTAGTTTCAACTTGTGACTGCAGTTCCTCTTTGTTGATGCAGCTTGTCAGTGTTTGGCATTTGCTATCATTATTTCTGAACCTACTTTTTATTACATCATAAATTATTTTACGGGGGTTTGTTTTGTTTTGTTTTTTAGCAACGCTAGCAAATCCAGGGAAGATAATATTTGCTGGTCCATCACTTTTTATCCAGAATGAAATATCTCAACAACTATTGAATGGATTGCCATGATATTTTGTACAGATATTTATGGTTCCCAGAGGATGAATTCTACAAATTTTGATAAACTTTGCCTCTAGCGCCACCAGCAGGCCAAATCCAGTAAAATATCTCTACATCTAGGATTAGCACAAAGATTTCAGTTTCATTCAGACATTCATGGTTCCCAGATGACGAATCCTAACAACTTTGGTGGTGCCTTCATTTTTCATCAAATGCCACTATCCAGTCAAAACATTTATTGGTTGAATATTTGGTTTATCACCAAATACCTGCAGAAATAACATTCCCATCAGCCTCAGCTGTACCTTGTGTTTACTACTAAGTGCAGCCTCTCAGAACCACTAGCATGGTTATAGTCTTGTTTTTTCCACTTCTTTTATGTCCCATGTTGCTTTTGATGTTGTCAATGTGCTGTTTTGTGTACTGTCCCTTTTTTAGGTGGACTTAAACAATGTGTTGCCCTCCAATACAACAGGTCTAACACCTTTTATAATGGCTGCAGTTTTTGACAAAATTTTGTAGTCATTCCAATGTATGTTTAATACTGAGGTTGTATTTAGTGGTGGTGTTGTACTGGGCTGTATTGTGTTAGAATATATGTTGAATATTCTTCTCCCCACATGTTTAAAAATAGCACAGGCAAAACATTAGTTGAATTAATACCTATGTCACTCTCAATCAGAAGTGAACATTATTATTTGCAAAAGATGGAATTTATGGCAGAGCTGTTGTATTGGATTGTGTTAGATTTTACAGGTGGCCACAGAGTGTCTGTACACATGTGCTTGTATATGCATATCTCATATAATGACTGGGTGACTCAATATTGCAACACTGATGCTGATCCTGATCCTGTTTTACTGTCTCCGCTGTGCTCAGTGTGCTGATGGGAAGGTGGAGGCTCTGTCCGACGCTCTCCAGACCACTGTGGCGAAGTGGAAGGGTCGCATACCCCTGCCTCTCCCCCTGGAGCTCTACACCTCCACAACCTTTATTGGCCTCTTTGTGGAGGAGCAGGTGGCGGAGGTGCTGAAGAGTTTCGCTGCTGATTTTGCCACTGAAGCAGCAGCTAAAGCAGGTTTGAGTCCCTTTGGAACACTGTCTTGTAGACTCGATGTACAGGGTTGATCAAGAATGATGTAGTTTAAGAGGCTCTCGTTTGTATTTACAGCTTCATATGTAAAGGGTTAAATGTGTATGTGTGTAATTGCATTTACAGTAACCATATGTCGGAGATGAGCCGAGCAGTATCACCAGACAATACATTTTTAGTGTTTTGTGTGTCAGCGTGTAAATTTTAGCTGAGAACCATTATGTAGTTAAAATTATGCAAAGTGAACATTACATAATAGTTATGAGTATATGTACAATATATATTAATACATCTGGTGTGCACATTTTCCTCTTTTTCTTTTGTCCAGATGTTCACGTCGAGCCGCATAAGAAACAACTTCATGTCACCCTGGCATACCACTTCCAAGTCAGTCACCTTCCAGTTCTGGAGAAGTTAGCCAAAAATGTGGATACAGCGTCAGGCTGTGATTGGCTGGCTGTGCTCTTCTCCCGGGATATTCGATTTGCTAACCATGAGGTAGATCTGCTTCCTTTTGAAATGAGTACTTCCTCTTAACAAGTATGTTTTCCTCAATGCTAACTCTGGCACTTGTTAGTTCCATTTGATTATGTTGACATTTAGTGAAAGAAATGTTAAAAATCATAATTACCACTGTCTAACGGTAGTCAACCATCTGCCCCCTGCAGACACTGCAAGTCATGTACCCGTATGTGCCTCAGAATGACGATGAGCTTGAGCTGGTGACAGGAGACTTTATCTTTATGTCTCCGGTGGAGCAGAGCAGTGCCAGCGAGGGCTGGGTGTACGGCACCTCTCTGGGCACGGGGCTGTCCGGCTTGCTGCCCGAGAACTACGTCAACCGTGCCGATGAGTCGGACACCTGGGTTGTCCACGGGTACGGCAGGGAAGCACAATATTCAACACAGACACAAGTGCTTGCATTAAAAAATTCCATGACACATAAGGAGTCGCACTGGGAGGTCCTGGGATTGGATTTGATGAATGAAGTGCATAGCGACAGCACTAACAGCAGTGGCAGATCATTACTGCCTTCCCTTCAAAACCACAAAGTCCCTTTTTGCAACCACTTCACAAAAACATCACTGAGTCTTATCTCGAATTTACAATCCACAAATCCCCTCAGTTTTTTGTTTTTTTTTTTACAGTTGAGTAAGGTGATGTTTCTTAGCTAAAGAAAAGAAAATGAATCATCATCTTGGCCTGGTTTCTGAGTAGCGCTTCGACTGGGCTCCTTCGCCCACATTATTACACTCCCTGAACAGGTTATGTTTCACTGTCATGGGGCTTTCTCAGCAGCTGGCACACGACTATAGAATTCCCTTCCTCCCTCCATTCATAATTGTCACTCTGTTGATATTTTCAAGACTCACTTGAAAATACACTCACCAACTTTTAACTGTGCGAGACAAGTTTGTATGTCGTGCGCTGCATACTTTTTTACTTTTTTTATGTTGAGTTCGTATGCTTTTCTACTTGTGGATAAACTGTGTAATATTTCCAATGCTATATGAATAAAGTTGAATTGAGTTCTCTGTGTTTGTCTGATCCTCAGGTCTCATTCCGTCCTCAATTGTGCCTCTCC
>NW_019525225.1:2765701-2875865 GCF_002814215.2 Seriola lalandi dorsalis
AAATTATAACAAAACTTCCTCGGTACCTAGAGTAATCATTGGGAAAAAAGAAAAGAAAGAGGTTTAACAAGAGGTCTAACTTCTTTTCCCATCCCTTTATATCTAATTAATGTGTTTTTCTTATTAGAAATATTTTCTTTGTCAAAACCTTATTGCACCAAGTCTTACATTTCACGTGAAGATGTATTTTTAGAAAGAGAGATCTTCCTCACAGCTTCTCTCTGTGTTTCACTCTGTCAGGTCTCCAGCAGGAGGGAAAGACAAAAATCAGAGTGGAGCCTGGATTGTTTGAATGGACCAAGTGGGTTTCAGGCACATGTTTACCGACCTGGATCCCCCCAGCTGATCTGGCTGCTGCTAACCTAAGTGTGGACACAACATACAGGTACACAGCAACACCAACGCCATACGTTTTTATCTGTGATGCTGCAATTTTACAATAACCTTCTCTACCTATTGTTTTGTCCATAGACCTCATATTCCCATAAGTAAGTTGGCGGTGTCAGAGTCTTATGACACCTACATCAGCAGGAGCTTCCAAGTGACCCAAGAGATCCTGGCAGGGTGCAAGAGTCTGGGTAAAGTGGGACTGGCCTCATGTAGCAAAGGGTTTTGAATTAATACCAGTTTTCTTAAGCACAAAATGCTGTCAACATTGACTGGCTATATTGTCTACTTGCTTTTCAAGATGATTAAATTTTAAAGCTTCTTGTTAACTGATTTGAAATTGAATCTGTGGTGGCTACTGTACACTGAGCATGCTAGTAAAATTGAAATTAAACAATGGTAGCTACTCTACACAAAGAAAGTGTACCTGACTCCACAGACACACCCTAAAACCTTGAACTCGAAGAGGGTGACACAATTGTATAAAAATAATTGAGTTTTTGATAAGCACTTTGTTCTTGGCTTGCTGGCCTTCTTAGTCAAATGTTTACTTTGGATGTTGTCCCAGCCTCTATGTAAATGTGTTAAAGAGCCTGAACGCCTCAAGCTGCATATTATCAACTACTGAGTGTCCATAAACATTATAGCAAGCTAATGCTATCTGTGGAATGTGGTTCTATACTTCTTTCACACAGGAAACACAGTCCTGATTGTGGCCCATGCCTCTTCCCTGGAGGCCTGCACTCGCCAGATACAAGGCCTGAGCCCCCAAAACTCCAAGGACTTTGTCCAAGTTGTCCGAAAGGTCAGTCTGCTCCTTTAGTTACAACGCTTCTTTTAGTTTTATCTTCTACTTGTGTTTTTCTTTGATAATATTTACAGCTATCTCTTTTTTGTGCAGATTCCTTACTTGGGTTTTTGTGCTTGTGAAGAAATGGGAGAGACTGGGGTGTGGCAGCTGGTCGACCCACCCATCTTGCCTCTGACACATGGACCCAATCACAGTTTCAACTGGAGGGAAATGCTAATGCAAGACTGAAAGATTTGCTGTTTGGCTTTTGGCTGCCCTGAACTGCTGAAAAGTATTTATTTTTAACCCACACTGCTATAAATCCAGCCCAATTACCAAAAAAAAAAAGAAAAAAAGTCTGGCTTCCGTCAAAGACATCATGCAAAAAAAATGTGCATTCACTGATACAAATGTTTTCAGATGTACTGCTCAGGAAAGAGAAAATACCGTTTGTGTAGGGATCACAGCAGAAATGGGCTACAGATTGGGCAGCAGTTTGTTGAATTTCCCTCAACATTCCACTTCTTTTCCCAAAATGTGGAGGTGCTACGAGAAATCAGGATATTTCTTGATGGTTGCTGATGAATCAGGTTTTGTGCCTCGAGAAGGTGTGTCATTAAGCTCTGCCTGTGGTTCCTCCTCAGGTGGGGCAGTGAAGACTTTGTGTTCTGCTGCCTTCTCACACACTGTGACAAGAATTAGATGAGGAGACTTGTGCCACAGAAGTATTTTTCCACGTCAGAAAATATTATTTAATTTATAGCTATGACCCTCCTGCGAAAAAGCACAAAAGAAATGTTGACAATCAGACATGGGAGAACTGATATTCATTATTTCTGGTGCCGAGGTGGGTAGTTAATTATACATGTTTTATTCCTGTAAATGTCATATCATTAAGTGAGTCTTCTAATTTAACATTTATGTGCCCTCATGAATTCTTTTAAGCTTCCTGTAAGGCCATGGTCCACAGGCATTATGTGGAGGCAATGCAGTTTTTGATTACCACCACAGGAGCAACCAAGTCAATATAACAAAAGAAGATTATTATAATGAAATGGAGGCTGTTGTTGGGTTGTTAATTATGTCCAGGTGTATTGACTAAAACTTTTGCTTGTTTATCATGACCCTGAAACTTTGTAAGCCTGATAACCACACTGCTTTTCAAACACTTGTTGCATTTAATTTTTTTGGTTATCTCAGATGATTTACATGCTTACTGCCTATACCAGTTATTTGTTGTATGACTCAGAAAATCTATTGATACTCTCAAAAATGAATAAAGCATAGTCGGGGAGTTATGTAGGCACATATCACCCTGTGCCACGTGCTCTGTCAAAACATTACTTCTTCACGCTGGTTAGCAGTTGGTTGTTCTTAATTTTTGATTCTGTTTTACACAAACTGCAGCGAGGCTGTTCTCATTCAAAGAAAATAAGCATGAGTGGATATTGGAATGGACAGATAACAATTAAACAGTTACTCTCTGTCTTGCAGCAGTATTATTTTGCTGTTGATGCCATTTCCCCTTACAGTAAACTGGTCTGTAAGCACAAGTGAGAAAATATACATGCAGATATGTTTTATTGACTAAAACGTTTTACTTTACTTAGCCCCATTTGCAATATCTGCCACATGCAGTGCAAAATTGAAAAATAATTAGGGACAGGGAGCTTTTTGACTTGACATGGCAGGAAAAGCACAGGTGGAATAAATAACATAAAAGATGGCTCCATTCCATTAAGTGCCCCAGTAAGCTATCCCAGTGAGCCAGGAGGCACAGCACCGGGACCTCCACTAATTGGAATGCAGCCATCATTAAGCGTATTAAATACACCTGTGTTCGCCCTGCTGCGTGAGTCAGCATGGCTCCCTCGAAAAAAAAACATTTTAGTCCTGAGACTCTGGTAAGTAAATAATTAAATTAAAGAATTTAGATGTTTAAGATTAATTTCAGAATAGTGGCTAATTTCTTGGTATTGTGAGTGTTCATTTAAGTCTGACTGTTTTTCTGAGAATTTGGCCTCTTGTCAGACTTCTTTATATAGACATACTCACTAATGTCTCAACTAGCGCCATGAAGGAAAAGTGGCCGAAAAGGACCGTCTGGTTGAAGAAGCACTTTTGGATAGTTTGGATACTAAAGTGGAGTCATTGCTACTTTAATAAGTGTTCAATGCGTCACCGGGAAATAGAGAGCGGTTATAAATACTATATGAAGCACTGACTTGTGTGATAAAGTAGCAGACAAGCCTAATAGAGTAATGTAGTAACAGTTACTAGCTAAAAGCTAGTCAATGCTAGCTGGCTGTTTTTTTTCTTCTTATGCAAACACAGGTGAGACATTTTGTGTGTTTTTTTTTTTCAATCCTTAGATATGAGAATAAACTGCATATAACTAATGGCTGCAGTGAAAAGCAATATCTAATTGAGCCTCAATCATCGGTTAACGTAAGGTTTACCTTAAAGAAAATTTAGTTCAGTCTTTTATATCTTCACACCAAATACTAAGGGATACAACATCATTTCAAGATAGCAAGTGATGCCTTTAATACTTTTGATACTTTTATTTTGATGTTATTGCATTAGTGATTGTATATTATCACTTCAATGTATGTAAATCAAATAATAATTATAATGATAATACATTTTATTTATAAGCGCCTTTCAGGACACCCAAGGACACTTTACACAGCAAATAAAAAAATTCTGAAACATAAACAATGTATGAATGAAAGAATTATATACACACACGCACACACAGACACACACACACAGACACACACACACACACACACACACACACACACACACTGAGGATTTGAGAATTCTCTGACAGAGGATTTGAACCTTGGATCTCACTGTTTGTGGTAAACACAGATCATGTGATGAGTACAGAACTACATTTAGCACTGCCTTAATTTTGAACTTACAGTTGGTGCACTTTGCAGAATAATAGCTGCATAACACCAAACCATCCAAAAAATAGTAAATGATGAATTTCAAAGGTAATGCCTAGCCAAACTTAGATATGTCATTAATACTTTGCCTGAAATGCAACTTAATGTTGACAGTGTAAGCTGTAAAAAAAACAAAAAAAACCCAGAATCTCTCTTACAGGATTTGGAGTCCTCTAGAAAAAGGTAACTTTATGCTCTGATAGTATAATTTATTAAATTTTCTTATTTGGTAAGCAGGGTCCTTCGATAACAGTCGAATGAAAGCCAACTTAAGATATACAGTACTATATCTTACACTATATTAGTAACTATATTCGAACGTGTGTCTCAAAATAGTGTGAAAAGAAATAAAAGAGAATTAATTATCACCTACATAAATTGCCAACGGGCTTTTGATATTGAGACCGAGTGCCTTTGATGTTCAAAGATGTCTCACTCCCGAATTGGTACATTCTCAGACGCAGACCTAGTGTGAGACAAACACTAGATGGTGGTGTTTGATGGCCAATATCAGCAGCAGATATTCACAATGCAACCCAACACTTGGACTGTGGGTCAGCAGTTTCTGGTTTTCGTATTTCAATGTGCAATATGTCCACAAAATTTCTAGAGGTTCTTTATTTTATCAGCTTTTACCAAAACATATTTTATAAAACATTTAGACGCATTCCTCATAAATAGCATAAGTAAAAGAAGATGCTTGGTGTTTACAGATTGTGTTGGTTTATACTTTATCCAGGTATTTACCTGCGTGGTTCAGACTGCAGGGGCAGTGAAGTCCAGCATCCCTGCAGGTAGCAGGTAGGCCTTCAGTGACTCACTCGTCTATGTATTTGAACATTTTGAGGTTGGTTCTTGTCTCTGTTTCCACTGTTCTTGAGGAACAATGAAAGTTAAGAAATATGAAAAACACTGAAAATATGACAATTTTCTAGCATAGATTTATATTTACTCTATATTATATACTCTAAGTTAATGAACTTGAGAAATCTCAAATCTCATTTTATTAATTGATTAAATTGATTTGTAATTTCAGTTTCACTGTTCAATCTTTGAATTATAAATACATTTATATTTACAAATTTAATAAAATATTTTATTACATTTTCTTTTCAAAGTATAAAACTTTTTCCTCTGAAAAACTGTTTGTAGTTTCCCTTTTATCCACACTAAAAAATTTGAATATACCTTATTTCATTTTGAAGCTATCCAGCTACTCTGCCACGCTTAAAATTAAACAATCAATCCTCAGACAAGTAATTGGAGGAATCGTTGGCAGGCCATTATTTTCAATGTCATAGGATAGGACAAAAATAATCTTTCTTGTCTCCCCTCATGCACTTATTTTCTATCATCTGAGTCGTGGGCATTGAGCTTTGTGTCAGAGATCGACCAGGAGCTGTATTTAGCCCCAGTATTACTACTTAAAACCACAAATGTATGATTTTTTTTCTAAATCTGGCTTGTTAGTTTGTCGGTTTTTACTTTGGTTGCATAGGGAAACTGATACAGGAAGATGGCCCCCTCAGCCATGCAACTGTTTTGCAGTATGATCTACATTATAACCAATGTCGCTGTGCTCTGGCATTAAACCAAGGCCACTTTGGGGCAGTGGAGCATGCTGTTAACACATTCACGTTTATAAAGTTGATGGGTGACTGTAATACTAAACAGAAACAGATCAACACTAGCATTCATTTGAAGTCATGCTGCTCGATACCTGATGAATTTAAGTCCAATAATAATTTCACTTTTAGCTCTGTTTTAGTCTCCACCAACTCCTGTGGGAAGTATCTGGTTCTTTATTTGCTAGGTGCTTTACTATTTTCACTAGGAAGGTGCTTATTTTGTCTGTCTGCTGTTTGAGCAGGTAATGTACAGTGAGTTCAGTTTTTATGAACAGTTCTGAAAGCAGCTGACTGCTGTGGCAGGACACAAGATTGATGAGAACGGTGACAGTGAATCAAAACAACCATCTCAGAGACCTTAAAATCCTTTGTGGAGCTGAGGGGAACTGCAGAGTCCGGCAGTAATTCTGTTGTTTGAATGTTTCAGAAACTCTGACTTAGACCCATTGTCACCTTCTGAGGAGGGCTGAAACTCGGTTGTGGAGCCTTATCCATTGGGTCACAACAATTTTGAGTTGGGATGGCTTCTGTGTTCTGACAAAGCATATGGCTGCTGTCCCTTTGCTGAACCTTTGGAGGGTCTTCAGACACATTACAGAGCAGCTTGACAGTCTGAAAGTAAGAAGTATCTTAACTGTTGTGTAAGACTGCTACACTTTCTGTTGGGAATGACATCAACTAGGACACTCAGGGAACTGAAATCTTTCTTTCCTTTAAGGCCGTGTGGAAAGAGTCAGAGGTGTCACCTTACTCTACATAATGTTAAGGTCAGGTAATGGCAAAACCTAAATGACCCAAGTGGACCATAACGTAAAAGGTATGACCCAGCTGTCATGCAAGGGTTTGAGCTTTGTGTGATAGTTCTCAGGATAAGGAGACTGCTGTGAAACATGAACTTGTTTTGTTTCCTTCAAAGAGATTCAGCCATGTGGCAGTTTATGTGCACTCTCTCCTGAATTTGTGTGAATGCTGCACTTAATGTGGTAAAGTAATGTAAGGTGTAGGAAGTAATGAGGAGACATATATACAACAAGCTTGTAAACAACCCTGGAACTCTTAATTATGCCATCTCGTTGCGCCCTCTTCTTCTACAATGGCTTAATGGCTCCCAACTCGAGAATCAGCGCCACCAGCTGTCCTCAATGTGCTCAACTCCCAATATTTGCATAATGGCAGTGGATGGAAACACATTAATTTGCGTTTTCTTTTGCCAACAAAATTTGATTAAAATCTGCACTACATTTCGATGGGAAACTATGATTGAACTCTGATAGAAAACAGATTAATTCCATAAGGCTTTAAGATCGGAAGACAGTGCGTATTTCTAGAGTAAAAAGGCTCTTGAATGTTTAGATCATAAACTTTGCTTGACTGTGGCTATAGATAGAAAAATCTAGGATAGGATCAAGGCAAGCTGTTTGCTGACTTTAAAAATGCAACTGACTTACAGTAAAAATACTGTAGGGGGGGCAGCAGAGTCAAATTAATGGAACAAGGATTAGGCTACATTGATTGAATAATGTAGTAGTTTCTCATTTGGTCAAAGTTGATTTTTTTACTTACCTAATATCAAATATAAATATATGTAAAAATGGTCAAATGGTTTTAGATCGAGGGTTTCTTTGTAATTACACATTTAGCCTTTTCCCTTTAAACGACAGAGCTAATCATCCTGACCACTAATAGGGTTTGACAGAGTTGTCATGAGTTAATGAGGCTTCTACATAAACTGCATTATAGAAGTTGTACAATATAAACATTTTCAATACTGGAAAACATTTCAGTTCTGCTTTGGCCCCTGTAAACACTACTTGGTGTTTCTGAAATTAGAAAAGTGAGAGCTAGCATGAGCTGTTTGAGGCCAGCTTTTGCCCAAGGGAGGCACTGAGTGATGTTTCCAAAAGTCTCCTCGAACCCTCCCCCTTTCCTCTTTTTATGAAGCTGACATTTCAACACTATTGTTATAGGCATTCTTAGCCTGCCTTGCCAGGCTGACAGCCACTAACACATAGTTACTGTATTTATAATGAATTTCTTAATGAGGGTCAGTTAAATTAATGTATTCTTTAGAATTTGGCCATTGTGTATCAGGGCATTTTATGTGAAAGATATGACATTCAATGCTCACTGACCTTTGTTTGCATAGAACTACATTTTGCATTTCAGTTCTGTATAGGTTTGACTCTAAATGAGTCAGAAGGAGCATGCTTTCTAAATGGAACAGGTAAGCAAGTGTTTTGCAATGAAAACAACATCTAAACATCTTTATTGTGTTGCATAACTTAAATGTATATACATGTAAAAACATGTAAAAAATGAATGCTTTCATCTCCTTTCTAATATCTGTGCCACTGGCCTCAAAGATATTAGTAACAAGTAGCTGAAGGTCTTGTTATGGTTATGAATGGCTTATCTCTTGGACAGTGGAAAATACTAACTTGGTCTGAAATGCTTAATTTTGAAATGAGCTCCATGTGAAGAAAGAAATGCTATTGCTGTTGTTCTGTAAGTTATGCAAGCAAAAAGAAAAGCTTCTGTACTGTACTCACAGCTGTCCACAGGAAGAAGCAAGAAACAGCAACCTCTGAGTTGTCCTTTCTTTTCTGTTCTGTCTTGGAGCTGTTTGGGAGAGAGGGAGGGGAGGTGCAGGGAGGAGGAGGAGGAGGAGGAGGAGGAGGGAGGTGGAGAAAGGTTGGACACACAAGGGGAACCACTGGCAAAGGAGCCGTTTCATACTGTGCTCCTCTGAGCTGTCTGTGCCTCTCTCTGTTTGTATTCGCTGGGAGTCAGCATGCACCTGTGTTTCAGTGGTCTCTCTCATTCCAACTGGTTGTTTATGAATGCTGTCATGTTAGCAGCTCGTGCAGCAATCAGCAGGAGAGAAGCAGAACTGGACCTGGTAGACTCAAAATAACAAAAACTCAGAGCAAAGGAATTGTGTTTGGAGAGTTTCTGCCTCCATTTTGAGACAAAAGAAATCTGAGGAACAAACTTGCCTAGCTGGAATGAAGGACTGACAACAAGCAGACCTTTGTGGAAAGGGGTAAGTTACTCACAAACAGCTGAAGTTAGTCTAGGTTGTTTGGTTAAAACCAGGATCAGTATAAAAGTTTTTACCTTCTTGTACAACTGCTCGAAAACCCTTCTGTAAACTGTACAATATTGTAGCTGTGTGCACACGCGTGTGTGGGGGCGTGTTGTGTTTTTGAATTTCAACATGCGTTGGTTGGTCTGTGGTTCTTCTTTGGATTAGACTCAGCTGCTCTGGTTCTCTCAGGGTATGTCTTGTTTTCTCTTGTTCATTTGTTCAGACATCTCACATGTCCAGAAATAAACACGCGCACACTCTTTCATACACAGGAAGCAACTGGACAGTGTGATGTCTTCACTCTAGGCCAGACAGGATTTACTCCTGCTGGTTCAAATAACAGCAGTCTAGTTGTAAACCAATCATCTGTAGTACTTACTTCAGTTATAACAACATTGTAAACAACTCAGTCTGCAGTGTTGGTAGATTATCTCTGACTCTGGAGAGTTCAACATTGTGGGTGAGATTGCTAGTTTGTTACAGTCGTTCAATAAATTTGTGTTCATCATCAATCATTGCTTTATCCCATTCGTCGTCGTGTGTGATCAGAGCTACTGTCCTCGTACAAAATTCGAATATTTGTAAATATGAACAGAAAGCCACTCATGCACATTGGTGAATGTAGTAGAGAGAATTTTGTGCTTAATATGTTGCATAACTAGCCTGCTTACTAGGGCTGGGTGATATGGCCAAAAATGTTATCGCGATAACAATTTTCATATCAGTTGATATAGATAATTATTGATCATTTTTGATAAAGACCAGGAGAAAAATGTTGACTTCACCATTTTCTGAAGCCAGACTTTTCAACCACGCTGAGTGGTAGCATATCCTTAGCAATGTAGTAGGCTACTGTGTGTATTGTGTCCTTGTACCGTTTGGATGTTTTGTTATACGGTGTTGTTGCTGGGTAGAGAAGTGGAAGTGGCTAAGGTGATAAATACGTTTTGTTGTATTCCCGCTCTTGTTTGGGAAGGTTTTCCTGCACAGTTTACATATGATATAGGTTAGACTTAAAGAAACAAAAAAACTGCCATACTGGTGAGCTACCTGTCCTTTTTTGTGAACAATTTCCTCACTGGCTGCACTTATATTCTCACTCCACACTTGGTGCAACCAAACAACACACCTGTTAAATGATTGGCTGTTTGCGTTTCACTCGTAGCAACCTCCATTATCAAGGATATGATAGGCTGCATTCATGAGCCAGGGAGGAAGCAACCACGGGGTTTGTTCACGCAACCATGAGACTATCGGACTTCGTATCAAACTATTTTCTTATTGCTATTGATGACGTGTCTGTCACCGATACATATCGCTATTGTTTTATTGCTCCAGCCTACTGCTTGTTTGAGGGCAGTAATGTTGAACATTGCAACTGAAAGGATCAGTGTGTAGGATTTAGATTTAAAACAATATTCATAATTATGTTTTCATTAGTGCATAATCACTTGAAAATAAGAGTCATATCTAGGGAGGGAGGTTCTTTTCCACAGAGCCCATCATGTTGCACCGCCATGTTTCTGCAATAGCCAAGAACAGACAAACCAATCATTGGCTCTTGAGAGGGCCTTTCGCATTTTTACGTTACACACTTTTAAAAGGAGGGGTGAGGAGAGGGGTATTCAGTTGGTTACACTCGACAACCTCACTACGATGCCACTAAATCCTACACACTGGTCCTTGAAATGGAAGTTGACAAATGTGGGCAGAATTGGTCAATCTGGCTGGAAAAAAACAGCAGAATTAAATAAGCATCCTGGACTCTTTACATGAGCATCATGGATTTTTCATCTGTTCATGGTTTGAGTGTTCATCAGAACGAAACATAACATCATTTCCGATCAGAATGTTATCATTGGGACCCAGCAGCATCCACATACAACAAAATTTTACAGCCAATCGAAAAAAATCACTCAACCTACCAAACCCTGGTGTGCATAAATTAATTTCCTATAATAAAGAAATGTCCTTTACTCGGAATCAGTAATCTTTATCCGTAATATCTTACTTCTGTACAACATTTAGGTTGCATTAGTGAGGATTCGGACCAAAATCAGCCCCGTTGCGGGTGAAATACAATCCAGGAAGTTCAGTTTCAGTAACATTAATGTGTTTAAATGTTTATCAGATAGCAACACTCCACAGCGCTTTGTAATCCTCAAACGTAGGATTTTACAAAATAATCACAGTGAGGTATTTTATCTTTTGTTGTGATAATTGCAAGGTAAACAGTAGAAACACTAAGTTTACGTTACATTACGTTCCACCAAGAGTGTGGATGCACATTTATTTAATTGGATAACATTTTCTTGTGTTGCAGCAAAAGTTGAGTTTGGTTGAACTTTTTTGCGGGACAACCCTGCGTTGTTCGCTGGCACCTGCTGGTTTGGCTTCCCTGCTGTAGGTGGGTAAGTGGTTGCGTTTTTTCACACAGGGCTAAAGTCAGTCTGACCACAGCCTTATTCATCCAAAATGTAAAGAAGAGGTTGAAGTAAAATGGCTACAACTAATAAATAACCTTAAAACAGCTTTAATACATTTATAGCCACTAGTGGGCAGAAGAACCCAAAACAAGCTGACAGACACAATCTTTATATATTATTCACCTTAAATGGGGACTGTATTGGCAAACTATTGCCTGTTTACACAACTAGCAGACATGGAGCAACAGTAAGCATTTGCAAGCATTTGTAAGTGTTTCTTGTTAAGTGTCAAGGTCTGTTTTAGCCATGTTGTTGTCCCCACAAACTCCTGAGAAAAGCCTTTACACAAGAGCCTTTAGGTAACTAGATGTTTGGGTTTCTGCAAAAAGCGCTCACTAACTTTTTCTGTCTGCTGTTTGGTGCTGAAATTAAATTGACCGTTCTGTAGCACAACTAATTGCGTATATTCTGTATATAACTAACAAACCTTTGCCCTCCGTGGTTTTGTTGCTACAGTAGCTTTGTAATAAACAACCAATGTTTGGTATTTGGCAGATGGATGTCATTTTCTGGTATGCTTTCCTTGCAGTTTACAGATACAGTGCAGTATCTACATGAAATTGATACAGATACATGATACAGTGCTTACTTTTAGGTGCTTCACAAAGCCAGTTTATTTTTCTGAAAAAGATTTCTTCATCTTGTCTAATTGCAGTCTGTAGCTTCGTATTATGTACAGTTTAACAAAGCAAATGCCCATGATGTTAAACACAGTAACAATGGCGGACCATTCTTGGTGTGTGTGTGTGACTTGCATAAGGCAGTTAGGCAAAATCTACATGCTATCCTGCAGGGAAAAAGATTAAAATAGCTCTCCTATTTTCCACAGGTCTCTCCAATGATTACTGCTCTTGGAAATACTGACCAACATCATTATGACACCATATTTAGTGACCTAGCTCACGATGCTACAAACGTAGGAAGTTAAAAGTGAGGGACAGGCACAGCACAAGACGGGACATGGACATACAGAATAACGGCGTGACCTTAGTGTATGCTTCAAAACGTACGTTAATTTTAAATCAACAGTAGTGGAGGTAATGTATACTAATAGCACCAAAAATTATTTACAAAAAAAGTGGTGGGGGTTGTTGGGAAGAGAAAGGCATGTTTCAGACTCCACATGCTTCACATTCTTAGCTGCTGACCTCTATGGAAAATAACAACAGCCGGGGCTTGAAGGTCACTCTGCTGTGGCCAGTGGCTGAGTTTGATTCGTTACTGGTAGCAAACTTGATATTTGTAAGGTGCTGTTCTTCGCTGTAATTATATCATCTGTGAGGGGAGATATTGCAAACTGATGATAAAAATGATAGAAGCAGACCAGACCCAAGTGATGTAGGCGTTTGCTTCAAGTGTTATCAATTATTTTTGTCCTTATCACTCAGATTTACCGTCGAAGACTAAAGTGTTTGGGATGCTTGTGTGACTTTTTAATGTCCATCTCTAATATATGTTAATAGTGTGGACTATTACATTCACAATAGGATTTAAGTTATTGGGAGTTATTGTTGTTTGGCTGCAAAAGCACCATGAAGTGCTAAGAGTACTGTACCTGTTAATCCATATGGTATGTGGTTTGTTCAGAAGAGAGAAATATATTTCAGAGAATGACCAAGGTATAAATTACAGAAATATATGTTTGGTTGTGAGGTGTCATTAGTTTGAAGTGGATTATTGCAATCTGGAAATCAGACAGAAATGAAAGCGCTGAGGTCACTGACACAGGCTAAAGTTAATCTCAGGCAGCTGGTGAAGGGATGTGACAGAAAACTGTTTTCCTGCAGTAATTGGCATGAGGCTTAGGGCTGAAAAGACAGTATCATTGCAGTGATCACACACCATTCGACTAAACGGTTTAGAGTAATCCCTAAACAAACCAAAGACCAAGGCATTAGTGGCAGTGAAAACCTCGCTTGACTGATTACATATAAAAGAAATATCTCTTAATAAAAATATCCATGTTCTTCTTTGACAGAGGGTTTTTGAGTTGATGCCACTGCCATGGTGATGCACCCATGTGACAAAGTTCAGCCCAAACAGTACAATCAGATTTTGGTATGATGCTTTCACATGGATTTGAATATGTGTAGGCCTTGTGTCTGTACTGTTTTATGCACATTTATGCAACAAACTACTGGAGCATCATTGGAAGCAAAGTTTAATTTTAGTATCATCCACAATAGTACAATATAGCAGATACATAAACTATAATGCTTCTTTTTGTGAACATATGAGCTTAAATCAATATTTGTCAGTTAATATTTGCAGTAATTGTAGACATTTTATTACTGGATGACCTTTCACCCACTTGTCCCACTTTCCCTGCTCCTGGTGTTTCCTAATAACACAAAGTAATGTCCACATTTCCAAAGGAACTGCAGTAACTTGACCATTTCATATTTTCAGCTAAGGTGATTTGATTGTGGTATTTCATAGAGTTGTTTCATTTTCAAAATCTTTATAATAATTTCTTCTTTCATGTATGAAAATGGTGGTGGACAAAATATTAGAAAGTATCTGTGTCAAAACAACAAGACAGCATATTTTTGTTTGAAAAAATTAAATAGTTAGGGTAACAGTCTTATTTTTTCCAAATAGTGCAGCTTTATCATTAAACCAATAAGATTAAGAACATTATTAAGCAATATTTTTTGTTAAGATACCCTCAGCTGCTTTCAACTCCTTGTTCTAATTTACTGGTGTGTATCTTTTAATCCCACAGCTTAGTGTGGCAGTATAAGTTTATGCAAATCTGCTTGAAATTTAAGTGTTTACCTAACCACTTTATATAATTGAGCTGTGAACTGTTGGGTATAAAGTGATAAAGTCTGTGATATTTGCCTTCAAATGTGCTTGAAACCTGATGGCCCCCACATAAGTGTCATGCAGCCTTGTGACACATCGTATGAGTACATTTATCAGGATTTATGGGTATCTGTGCATCTTTACAGGTGGATCTGTGGTTCTGTGTGGATGGTATGGATAAGGTATCTGAGGAGAGAATCAGTATAGTGCTTTAAGGATCCATAGGGTAAAGACAGGGAGTAGAGATGACTGGTCTGAACCTGCTCAATTTTTTTTTTCCGGAAGGACAGTCCCTCGTAAATGAAATGACTGTAATAAACAAACTCCTGGTGCGCCTGCCAGACCGCACGCTTTCGGCTGTAAAATATGACCATGCTGCTTCCCTCTTTCTACCCTCTCTCTCTTTCTTCCTTTTCTGTCTGTTGCTGTTCGGCTTCTCTCTTCCTTTGTCAACAACCTGCCTGCCTTTACTGTAGGCTGTTGCACTGTCTTCCCTTTGTCTGGTTTCAGCACTATGTGTTATTGTTAACTAACATAAGGTCAATACTAGGGAAGTGTAATAGATGCCATACCTTAGCCTACATAAACCCAAATTTAAATCCAAAAGTTTTATTTATAATGGAAAGCAGAGGCTGGTCCTTGACACTTCAATCTATCATAATTTACACATTGAATAAGTAATTCAGCAATACATCCTTGCAGTAAAGTCATACTGTATTTAATATATTCAATTCATTCAATCATCTAGTGGCAAAAACAATAGATTGAGTGACTTTTGCACTTGAAGTCTGTTTTTTGACTCTCTACTCCTGTCAAACAGTCCTTCTGCCTGTAAAACCAGAATGCCCAATTGTGTAACAAAGTTGAAAATCCTCCACTACATAGTTAAATGATGATGTCAGTCAGGAGACAGCATGCATGAAGACTAATGAAACCATTTTTTACTTTGTCCCTCTAGAATGACTTTTAGTGATCCCCATCTCTGCACTGCTTCAAAGAAAACGACTGACCTTTTCTGTTTTCAGTACACTTACATTCAAGCTAGAAAAGCTTGCTGAGGGTAGATATTAATTTTTATATCTTTGGCAGTCAGGTTGAAGTCAGCTCCACAACCTGATTGTCACAGAAATAAAAACAGATATTGCATCACAGGAAAAACAGATAAATTTGGATGTTGTACTGAGGTCAACTGCTTTTCCTGGAATGCAAACAAAACTGCTGCACACAGAAAAAATGTCAGCTCATGATGTAGAATGAAGCAGGCATAAAGTGCCTTGACAAATATGCCTATTGACCGGTTGTTAACTTTTTATGGGAAAGATGGCTGTTTGCACTGTACTTGAAATGTGCTTCCATACCAGCCAGATCTTTTTCTACTTTGTAGGGCCTCACCGTGTCAATCCCAGTAACCTGGTGGTTGCTTCTAAGAAATCTGGCTATTGACCAGAGAACAGGACCAAAATAAACAACATACTGTGAGGGGATTAAGAGTGTTAGAGAGCTTCTAAAATTACAGCCCTCAGAACATATCCAGATGTTGCCTTTCTGATCCTCCTCAGGTAACACACGTGACAGAGCTGGAGTGTGCAGAGGAGTTAAGAGTGGCGCGAGTGGCTCATGTACAGCAACCCTCTGGGTGAACCTCTTAACATTCTTTTGCCGTCCTGGACTCCAGCCGGTGTGATCAACCTGCTAAAAAGGCAGAGGGTCTCACAGTATGGAGCCGGCTCTGTGTCTGCAGCAGATCCCGTACTGAGCCAGTGAGAGAAACACAGGAGAGGGCTTACTGTAAAGACAGGTTATTAACTTTAAGTCACTCACTTGTTCATCTTCACACAGTATTTAACCTTTAAAGTTATTGTGAGTTTTACTTTCACTTGTTAGAGAAAAGGATTAAAAAATGCAGGTGATGCTGCAATATTCTTTGTTTTTGTGTGCTTTCCTACAAAGCTAAGAAGCAGCAGGCAAATTTTAACCATTGCTTAAGATCAGATGCTTACTAAATACCTAAATTTGAAGCACTGTTGTAGTAACTAAGAAAAACATTAGACCTAAATCTTACAAGAAATTTTTTTTCAGTGCATGCATATAAATTTTTTTCCAAGTAAAACAAGTATACAACAACACTGACGTATAATATATATAAAAGTTGTAATCAAATATTCATTCATCAATTATATGTTTTCTAATATTTTGACCTATACATACATATTAAAAATACCTGTTCAAAAGTGTATGAATAATTGAAGACGCATTTCTTTTTTTATAATTTATTAGGGAAACCTGTAAGAGCCAGTTGTGCTTAGATCAGTAGGGGAAATTAGGCCGGTTTGTATAGCTGGGTGGCATAAAAATGAAAGGACAGCCTGTTAAGTTTGTAAAGAGGAATAAATTAACATGGAGAATGAATAGGACAGTCAGTCAGTACGTCAGTCTGCTTCTAACCCTGTAACAGGCGGTAGGAGACATGAGAAACGGCTGTATTCCCACAACATTGCCCAGCACCCTGCCGTGTACTGCCTCCAAAAAGCTCAGCCAATCAGCTGCTTATGTTAATGTTAGGGTTTGGGGTTGTGGTTGGAGTTTGGCTATGATAATTCTGGTAAAGGATTTATGGAGTTTTAAAGAATGTGTTTCCTTAGTGAATTGTAACATGGCAGCAAAATATCTTGTTCAGCAAAAAGGATTCGTTTGAAACATTTTCAGTGATTTTTATTAATTCAAAACTCTGCCAGATAGTTGAATGACAGCAATTAAGGGTTTGATTAATCTGGATTAAACACAGAAACCAGCAATAGTTTAAAGATGCAATTTTGAAGGTGAACTCCAGTGATTTTACACATCAACGTCTGTTTGCAGTTCTTGGGGAGTGCAAGTACAGATGTGGAAAAAAGTTGTATGTTGTAGTGTTCTGTGGATTCACAGGGAGTTCATTTTGTTTGGGTCTGAAAGTCTGACAATGAAAAAATAATTCTGGAGGTGTAGAAACGAGTGAGCATAGGTCTCTGTAACATACTCCTCATCTCTGTTTGAGGCTAGTAGCTTGAGGCTACATAAGCCACGTTTAGCTCAACACACCTGACTCTCTGTCCAAAGTGTCAGTGAGCAAGTTTCATTGTGGGCATGTAAGTGCCAGGTTTTTACAAGGAGAACAAGAATGCACAGTATAAAAAATATATCTGGTTCTTTTGCATCAATTTTGATTGTGTTTTTAAAATAAACTATCCACCATGAATCCGACAACATTATTGGAGTGTGTTGCTAAATTGTCAATGTAGGAAAAGCACAGGTTTTCGTAATAACATTAACAATGAATCCTTTCTGTTCATGTGTCCCAGTGAGCCATGATAGTGTGGTAGTGAGCCAGCATGCACAATAATAGACATTATTAATTTAGTCATTTATACCTTTGCATTTCCTGTGGTAGCAAACAACTGCTTTTGTACATATATGACCAAAAACAAAGCAACACCACATCTCATTTGAGTCCTTTGTCTTGGCAGTGGTTGAATGCAATTCTAAGAGTCACTGGCATTTTAGCTTTTCTCTTGGTTTTGTTTTTCTACCCCCTCTTGTGAACAGTAGTCTCTTCAGTGTGCTACATGTTGATCGCTCTTAACCAGCTTCATGTCTGTGTTGCTGCCTATGGTTTTAGGGGTTAGAAAACACAAAATAATAAGAATAGAACTTCAGCTTGGCCTCTTGATTGACAGTGGGATCAGTGGTACTTGCAAGTTTGTCATACTACAAGGACTGATTTAATTTGTTCTTCTGAAAAGGTTGACTGTAGGTTTAAAAATGTACAAACACAATATTTTCGAACATCTTTTAAACCTGATGTAATTCACGTTATCTAGTGTAGAAATAAGATTTTTGATGATCTTGTATTCTGAATGTGTGTACTGAATTAAAGCCTCACCAATACTGGACTTTACAGGCAGATACCGACAAAGACCAAGATATGTACTGAGCATAACTTTTGAATTTGAAAATATACTTGAGTCAGTCCACTCTGGTAGAAAAGCTATGCAATCAAACATATCAACTCTGTACTGTTTCTGAATATCTGTTGGCTGCTGATATATATCTGCAATATGCCAATATATTGGTCCATCTAATTTATCAGTCTAGCTCTATATTGTAACTCGTGTCTGCATGAAAATATACAGTATGGAAACATTTATATCAATGCATGGGATGACCATCTGTGAGTATGGAAACTAAACACTGGGTTTTGTGCAACCCTGCTTTTCCTCTTGCTCTCTATCATCCCATAAGGATGGCTGCATTCAATTATCCCGTCACTCATCTCTTCTTTCTGCTTTCCACTTGCACTGGTGGTAACCTTTACTGTTAACTCTGAAACAGAGTCAGTTTAATGATTATTAGAATAAAGATATATTTGCATGAATCATGTGTGATTGTTACAGTTAAACTGATAGACATAGGAGAGACAATTCCACTTTTTAAACTATTCACATTACCACCTGACAGAACCACTTTCTTTCAGCATAAGCACCATAATGTTTCCACAGTCACACCATGAATTTTCTGCAAATCCTCACTGGTACTTCTCATCCTAATCCCACTTCTGATCTACGACTCAATACGTATCCAGAGTTACTGCATCTGAATGACTAACTCAACTAACTTTCTGCACATCCAGCACTGGTTCAGAACACAGGTCTCAGCTAAGTGGATATCCAGATCAAAAGATGTTTGCAGTGTACACATGAAAGACAGAGAGGTATTCTTGAAAGTGATGGGGCCAAACCAAATATCAATATATTTATACTGTCCAAAGGATGGCATGTGTTTCTGTCTCAGGAGAATGAGATGCAGCAGCTTTGTGAAACTAGTGACGAAAATGATAAAGTTTTTATCCAACAGCGACAGCTAGGGCCAGAGGCATTACGTATTTGGGTTGTACGTACATTTGTCTGTTCGTCTATTCCTTTCTCATGAATGTGATATCTCAGTATCCCTTGAGGGAATTTCTTCAAATTTGGCATAAACATTCAGTTGGACTCAAGGATGAACTGTTTAGAATTTTGTGGTCAAAGGTCAGGATCAATGTTACCTCACAAAACTGCATAACGCAGAAATTCATACACTAATTATGACACAATGTAACACAAATGTCTAATAGGATAAAATGATGAAGTGATGACATTATATATCCAAATGATCAAAGGTCGACTTCACTGTGACATCATAATGTTCTGCAAAAACACTTTTGGTCATTATTCAATGGTGTAACTTAGGTATAAGCGGTAATTCTAGTTGGATATGTTTGTTTTCAGCATGTAGAATAGGCTTGTTAGTAAAATAAATTGTATGCATAATTGCATTTGAACATTTGGGGAACTAAGATTTCAGTGCAATCATAAAACTATGCATTTCCTCAGAAAAGCCCCACACAGAGACTAATGAGTGTCATCCAACTTGCATAAAAAAAAATTGCAGGGCAGGCATTTTTCACCAAAATACTGCCCTAGAAATGGACATTCCTCTCATTGAGTATCCTAAAATTTTGTCAAATGCCGCATATTTCTGGGACCGGGTAATTTATCATGGGCTGAAGTAAATATCTATCACATAAAGAAAGTTAAAGATCTGTGTAATCTAAGTATTACTGTGCGTCTTTTTGCCTTGAACCTCAGATTCCAGGGCTCCAGGTTATAAAATTTGATTTTTTTCCTCTTGCCTTTTCTATATTACTGCCAACAGTGCCAAGCATCCTTCTTTCTATCCTGCTATCCATTTCCCATAGAAGCCTCTACATTGTGGGCTGAATCAGCACCATGAGTGGAAATACAGACCCTTGGGCCAGAGAGAAGGCATTATATCTGCTTCCAGTATGTGAAATATCCTTGCTGAGCGTGCATTTTCTTTAGAGGCAAAAAGACAGAAGTGTACATTTCCCGAGTTTCTCCGTACCTTGGAGAATACCCATAGATGTTGCCAGATTTACTCTCAAATTCTTCATTCCTTATAATTGCAGTTTGATAGTTAAATAGGTTGCTGCTCAAATGAAGCAGAATATGAATAAAAGGCATGAAGCTAACAGTTACTTGTCTGCTTATTTGTTGTGATGGTGATCTGTCAGGCCAAACATGATGTCTGCACATCACACATCAACAGGTTAGACCTGTTCAAATGCTACGTCTGTCACAGGTAAAGTTATGGTAATTTGTGTTAGCAGAGACTCAATTTTGGATTGTAGTTAAATATACTTAACTCCTAAACTAAAGAATCAGTTACATAATTATCAAATAGGTTCAGTGTGGTCTTCTGTTGGAATTCAAACCAGGATGTTGCACTTATATGGTATGCGACCATCAGGACACCCCCTAACCATGCAGTTATTATAGTAACCCCTGTTCACTCATGCACACAAAAGCTTGCAATGGCAATCAAAAGTATTTTCAAGGTGCATGCTTTGACCAAAAAGGGGGTATTTGTGTGGTGTCTGGTTACCACATTATGTGAATCAGTGAGGCCTTTGATGAAGTAGACCTTGTCATTGCTCTAGTGTTTTTATGCATGACTATTGAGCCCCTTTTACACTGGACAAAAAACTTGACATCTGGCTTTTCACTCCTGGTCAAATGAATCTGCAGTAACAGGTAATCATCTTCAGCTCCGATTGGCAATGATGTAAACCTGGGTGAACACAGTAATTTTGCCCCTTTTCCATGCTGTGATGTCTTTAAGAGCACACAATCACTGTAAACAGATCTGCCACCTGCCCAGCATGGTGCTATTAAACCAGAAACACCATATCTACACCTTCCACTGACAGTGGTGTGCTTGGGGCTGCAATAGTGAGGGCAGCCCAGAAATAATTTTTTGAAACACACAATCACAGACTCAGGTACCTCACACAGATGCTCCGACACTTAGAGGAACCCGGGGAAACTAGCAGCTCACTTGTAACTGAGTCTGTGTGAGTGCACCGTAACTGCATGTGAAGATGTTGCTCCCTGCAGTTGTGTGTCTGTGTCCTCACAGTCTGAACAGATAGACAAACTCATCAGGTGGTGATGGCCTTTTTGTTTTATGAGTTTAAGCCACGTTTTAAAAAAAAAAAACCCAGTCATATGCAATCATTTTGGTGTAAAAAGGTACAGATTCCACAAGACATTTAGTTAAGTAGCCAATACTCAAATCAGTAATTTTGTCATGAATGTGTCAAAGTCACTGGAAGTAAGTGAATGAGAATTTATGTAGAATGTGACAGCTTGTTTTAGTCATTATCATAGTACCTTTACAATAACTGAATTAAGGGCAATACAGATGTTGCATTCCTTTTAGCATTGTTATGAAACATGGACAAAGACTGAAAATAAAATATACAGTATATATATATATATATATATATATATATATATATATATATATATATATATGTTTGTTTTTTTTTCACTGCCATGAAGCAAGTAAGGAGAAAATAATATAGGTCTACCTAGCTTACAACAAATAACTTTTTTACATTTTTGGATGTTTACAAGAGTCAAAGATAGTCGGAATGGATCAAAATGGAAGTAGTTGTCAATTTTCTAGTTTGTTTGTTTTTGTTTTTGTTTTCTTGTTTGCGTTAAAATCCGATTTTACTCGATCAGTTCAATGTGGAGATTCCAGATAATGTAATTCAGACACAGACAGTTGTTGTGTTTGTGTCTGACAGATAATTAAAAAAAAAAATGCAGAGATGCAAACCAAATTAACATTCCAGAAACATCCACAAATGCATTCTACTGTTTGTGCCTCAGGGCAACGCTCTACCCGTATCAACTGAAAACTGCATACTTCATGTCCCATACGCTGAAGACCATACTTTCATATCACTCTTTTCCACTTTGTTCTGCTTTAGCTGAACTTGTAATGCTGTAAACCACAAATTCAGTCTGCTACTAAATTAAGTCCACCTGGAATCACATTTAGTTATTAGTCAGAAATCATGTCAAAGTTATTTTTGAATTTATTGTTAATATGTTTTCATTGTTAAAAAGGAAGAAAAGTACTCCAGGGAAGTATCAGATCATTTTGCTCTTGACTGAAATGCTCACATGTCCTCTCCACTCACATACTGAGGCCTGTTAGGGGCAAGGAGAAACAAAGTACACAAACTTGTGCTGGGAAGTGTAGCTAACAAGCCATGGACATGTTTTTTTAGCAGTGGTATTGTTAGCAGTTGTATTGATGAGTAAAGCCCACACAGCATCAAGTTAACGGAAGAACCATTTGCAGTTTTTAGAAATGCTATCAATGTGGGTCTGTCCGGCCAGCTCTCCACATGTCTTCGATGGATTAGCATGACATTTTTGTACAAACATTCATGATCCCCAGAGAATGAATCGTAATGGCTTTGGTGATTTCCTGACCTTTCCTCTAGTGCCACCATGACATTTTCATTTTTGGTTTTTCATGTACTATCTTCAAAAATATTCAATGGATTGTCATAAAATTTGGTGCATGATAGTGTGCCATCATCATATCAAGCCTCAGCCTCAGGTGTACTTTGTGCTTAGAGATAATTAGCAAAAGTTAGCATGCTAGCATGTTAAAGAGGAACTTAACACCCCAGTTAAGCTTGAGCGCTACCTCACAGATTTCAGGTCTTTTAATGCCTAAATATATTGTCTGATTGTCACCTAGAATTCATAGAACCATAACCAACCAGAACCATCTATGCTGGCCCATAATAGCTTGGCTCCAAACTCTCCACTTTCTCTGATAGCTATGACGGTTCAGAGCTCATTGACATGCGAGTTGAGCCAAGTCAGGAGGCGACAGAGGTACCAACAGAGGTAGTGGAGAATGAATAGTACGAAGGCTGCAAATTTGTCACAAAACTTAAACACAGATCAACACTTTAATCTACTAGCTTACAAGTAGTAGAGGCAGTAATTCTACTACTGTACTATTGCTATTAATCCTACTCTCAGTTGCATGCTTGCAATCTTTCCATACGCCATCCTGTCCACACTGCTGACAGTTGACTGCTGTATTTATATGGTGGTGAGGTGCGTGAGGGATGCAGGTGGGGTTGAATGTGACATAGCCTTTTGGTTTTGGGGCAGTGTCCTGAAGTATGTCATTTCTCAGATTTTTTGGGGGGGTTTCAAGTGAACAGAATTACTAGTGTTTCTTTGAGAAAAGGAAAATAACATGGGTTGCAGTAAACACTATAAAATTGTTACTCTTTAAAGTAAGATTGCAAACATGTTGAGCATTACACTTGCTAAACATCGGCGTTATCAAAGTGAGCATGTAATCATGCTGACATAAGCATTTAGCACAATGATGTCATGTTGCTGCCTTTTTCCCTCTGCCTCCGTTCTTCATCTTTTCTCTTCAGTTTTAATGAGGCTCCTCCTCTGTGTATGAATATGGCTGACTAATGACTGGCAATCATCCTTATAATAGTTCACTCACAGCATAGTTTGATTAGTTTGGTTATAAGTTGTTTTGTCAGAGCCGTGTTTGCCAAATGTCTACACTGGCGGTGGCAAGTGCAAAGTTGTTATGACCCATAGTCACAATGGCCATAATTATGAGAACAAGACACAGGTTGAAAAATACCAGAATGTCCCTTCAAGAGAGCAACGTTGTACCTGATAAATTACCTTGCACTATTTGCATTTAATTGGCTGCAGCTGTTTCACACTCCACAGAAGATATGTGCCTCTTGTGTTCTGAATCTGTGTGTGTGTGTGTGTGTGTGTGTATGTGTGCACTTTTCATTCTGTGCTATGTGTACAGAGCTGAATCAAAAATCTCATCTTAGATTTCACCTTATTTCTTACAGATTTGTTTAAAATGCAATTGTCCATGTATATGCATTCTGCTTTTCCCCCACACATGTAAACAAATACATTTGAGCACACACATGCTTATGCACGCTCTACCTAAATAGCAGTAAATTGAACAGAGAATGGCCACCTGGTTCCTGAGTGTTTCAGAGAGCTTTACTTTTAGGGCGAGCCTCACTACATAGTTAAACAAAAGGGCCTCCGTGTTGGTCCTCTAGATAAACACACTTTCCTGAGAAAACATGGACATGGTTACACTTTAACTTTCTCAGGGAGGCCACAGCTACATCCTCCTGGACAGTTTAGGTCAGACTGGGCTAGAGTTCAGACCCGCAGCGAGAATCATGCGCTGCACGTGAAACCATGCTGGCCTGTCAAACAATGGAGCCTTTGACAGCCACAACCCCCCCACCCAGTCCACAGTACAGTCAGAGCACTGTCTCTCTAGGGCTTGGGTGTCACTCCCCATCTCTGTTGTGCTCCCCTGGAGCTGACCAGCTGGCTTGTAGGCTCTGGGATGTGAAAGCAGCAGCACAGAGGAGGTACAGTCAAAGTTCAGCCCAGATTAGCCCAGCAGAGAGGTCAGCAGCATCTCAGCCCAGCTATGTCCAAGCTATTCCTGCATAAATAACCTGATAAGATGGGCCAGTTTAGAGGTTTAACGGTTGAGCTGGTCTCAACTCTATTCTGGTTTATTTTGGCTAAAAGCGAAACATTTTTTTGTGCTGTGTATTTTGCATATATTTGAGTATACACAAGCAATGTGATTTCATAACATCTTTACAGAAATATATAAAATATCAGAATGGCTTTGAAAATAAAATAAAATAAAATGTATTTACTTATTGCAATAATAGTGTAGCCTTCTAGTACACGTATTGACAAGGGTACAACTGAAAGGTGAGATATTTGTTAGGGGTGCATTAAAGGTACTGCCAGCTATGTTTAGGTTGTACTGAGTTCATACAATCATATCAGAGGGTTTTACTCAGTATCTCTGTGCATGTAAAACACAAAGGAGAAAGAATGAACAGTTACGGTATATCACTATGCCTTTATCACCGCATAAACTAAGTGTTGACTGGTGATATGCAGAGACACAAATTCTGTTTCTTTGGCTAAGTCTACTCTGAGGCCATTGTGAGTGGTAGGATTTATGTACAGTAAAAATACATGGATTAAATGAAGTAAAAAGCCTGAACAATTGTCAACATTTGAAACAATGAAAAGGGATCGTTATCTCCCTGGTAGATGATGAACATAAATGCAAGCAATAAGTGTTATCTGATGGTGTAGTTATGCAGAACTGCCACCTCCCCCCAGCCCAGCGGCAGTCGTGTAAACAGACAGCGCTCTAGAGGAATGCTGGACTCTGTGACCTCCTGCCCCGAGTGCTGTTACAGTGCACTGAGTTCAGCTGAAACAGCCCGCCCCATGCTGCGCCTCCCCAAAGCTCCGCCTTGCCCTACCCCAGCCTGAGGCCCCTCAGGGTGGAAAAAAACACACCTCTTTCACCCAACACCACAGCCTCCTCACATACACACATATGTGAACATGAACAGACACACACACACACACACACACACAGGGACAAGTGCTCACGTGCTCCCTTTCTTTACCACCCCAGCTGTCAGAGCAGCAAGGTCTTGTAGTTTTGACAGTTTCACGTTTTCTTTGTTTGAAAGATCTCTAACAAGTTAATTTTTTTTACTGACCCCTTCTATAAGCATTTTATCTTGTTCAGTAAAGAACGATATGTATTGCTGTTTGAAATATTTTATGAGATTTAGACATTTTTCAGGGAAAACACATTATTTCAACCCATTGTGAATAAATTTGTGTCTGGCATTAAGAGGCGCCTTTACTTTCACTCTTTATTTTCTCTTGTCAGTCAGTATTTGATATTTGCTAACCTCCTGACATGCTGAGGTACTGAGCTTGGTTGTGGATGAAAAATAATAGCACACATGTTTTTAAGCACTTTTTTTTCATCATAAAAGTCAAATATGTGTTTTCTGAGAAATTCATCTATTTCACTGCTTAGAATGTTGTGGATATAGTTTGGGAGAGGCATAGTATAGTGTCAAGCAGACACTGCCCTCTGCTGGAGTGCAAACAGAGGAGAGAGGGCAGGTCAACAATGAAAGGAGCCCTAAGATGTGAGTTTCTGAAGTCACACACATTCACACTTTACAAAGTACAGAAAAAGAGCAGAGGCAAGGCAGAAGCTTCTCCAATAGTTGCATGCCAGCTGTAACCCCATTCACATCTCATGCATAAATCAACTAAGTCATTAGATGGAAGACCTATTTAAAACATAGCATGAAGTTGAGGTGCAGCTGCTTAGCTGTCATGGATTATGAATCTTAAGTGGATTTTGTCACTGATTGCGGTAAAGACACAGTAAACCAGACACTGCACTGATGATTATCACTTTGCTGCACCTCATCACATTAAACACAAGGGGCCTTACACATATTTGCATTGGTTGTGCACACAATTAGACATGTGGAGGCACACACACACGAACACAAACACACACACACATGTACATGCACGTGCACAGGCACACATGCACACACAGACACACAATCGCAGTTAGCCGTTGTCTGAGGAAACGAGGAACTGTCTGGTGCCATAGCAACCAATGCGGATATCCCACCCTTCTAGAGCAAGAAAGAAAAAAACAGAAGTGGCAATGACAGATTGACAAGACCCTAATGAGATCCTTGATACAGAGATGAACAGAGACTATCTATGTATTTATCTGTCTTTCTGTCTTTCTGTCCATCTGTCTGATTTATCTGTCTCTGTCTTTCTATCTGTCTGGCTGGTTGTCTGCCAGTTTGTCAGAATGAGACTAAATGGGGAAGTAGAAACATTAAAGTGTGGCAATGGTGACATCAGGGAATTTGAGAAAAGAAAATGTAAGAAAAAGAACAGCAGAGTGTGGGCGACAAAAGGGGAGAGCGCAAACTGATGGGGAAGAAGAGAAATGAAACGAGGCAAGAAGAAAAAGATTTAGACTACTCTCTGGGGCATGTCTGTTATGAGCACAGAGCCACAGCCTGAAAACACAGACACTGCCGCAGTCTGCATCAGCCTGCCTTTTACCACTGTGACTCCCATTTGAACTGCAATCTCATATGTAATACTATTATTCTGGCCCATATACCAGGTTACATAACACTCCGAGCCAAATCCTGACCTCATTCTGCAAAACAGCCACTCTTGCTCTGATCAAAATGTTAGACTCCATATCAGCACTGAAGTACGTGGAGCACCAGAACGACAACAAGTCAGACATTACAGCTTTGGTATTAGCCAATATCTGATGATTTGGACAGCTACTTGCTCTACATGTGATCTATTCATCATTGTTTTTTCTTCCTTAGGTGGCTGTATGAAGCTCTGTAATGGATGGAAAGCAGCAACCATGTTCCCACCGGTAAGTTGAGTCTTTACTTAGCCTCACTTCCTGGGCTGGCCTGCAGGTGGAAGTCACACCCACTGCTGTGTGCTCTACACACAGTACAATACCAGCACTAACACTGTTGGAAAAAAAAACCTCCACTCTCATTTCACCGTTTCTATCTGCCAAGTTTGGTGTGATGTGACAAAGCGACAGATTGTTGATGGTCACTTCACCTTAGTAGTACGCTGTGCATGTCTGTGTTTTTGTTTTGTCTGTTTGGTGTTGCTGCTGTTTATGTCAATGGTTTATGGCAGAAGACCACATGAAGTGACTCATAGCACTAGCGTGACCTAAATTTTTTTTTGGTCCTCCATGCTGGTGACAGCCGTGGCCAGAGGCTTTATGTTTTCGGGTTGTCTGTCCCATTTTTATGAACACGATATCTCAGGAACACCTTGACAGAATTTCTTCAAATTTGGCACAAACCTTCACTTGGACTCAAAGATGAACTGATTAGCTTTTGGTGGTCAAAGGTCACAGGTCAAGGTCACTGTGACCTCACGATCGTCCCATTCTTGTTACCTCGCCTGGAGGTAATTTCATTACATCTGGCACAAACATCCACTTAGACTCAAGGATTAAATGAATAGAATTTGGCGGTCAAAGGTCAAGGTCACTGTGACCTCGAAAAACATGTTTATCACCATAACTCAAGAATTCAAATGCTAATCATGATACAATTAAACACAAATATCGCATTGAATAAAATGATGAAATGACAGCATTTTATATAAAAAAGGTCAAAGTCAACTTCACTCTTGCATCATTATGTTATAAATAATACACGTAATCTCTTTTATTAAAGTGGCAATCGAGAAGATTTTTATTAAGTAAATGTAAAGTCACTATCTATCACACAATTAGCGAACACAATGGTGATTGAGCCTCTGGACCATGGATGAAAGTATTGCAATATTTATATTTTTTCAGTATTAAAAACTGGGTGTCTGTAGCGACATTCCCAGAAAAAATGCTGCATTAAGTTCCTGCTAATACAAACTGAACATTTCCTACTGCTGCAGCTTCACATTAAGAACATTTAACTAATACGAGTCTTTATGACGTACTCAAAGGAAATACAGTGAGTTGGTCAGTGAGCTCAGCACTTACCGCTATCATTCACCAAAAATACACCTACAAAACAAGACAACAGTCATGTTCTGCATTTTTTGACAGCGGATCAGTTTGGATTATTGCAGAGAGTAATGGAACAAGAAGGAGCTGCCACAATGAGCTGTTAGATGAAGAGCTGCAGGCTAAAGGCTGCACACCTCCAACTTCTCAGCTAGGTTACCAATTACTTTCACTGTGCCTTGCTGTTTGCAGACTCATGCTGTGGGCAGTATAAAATCAGACCATGGTTGCTCACAGAATGATGGAAAAGTCCAATTATTGCCTGATTTCTTTAATGAAACGACAATAATTTGTTTTCTGCCGCCAGAATTCTGTGACTTGTATTAAACCAAATTTGCTTTTACCACACGTAAGGTGTCACCAAATCAACCAGGACTGAAATCTAAGTGATTTTCACTTTACATTATTCCTTCAAAGTCTGCCCTTCATATGTTATATGAGTCTGGACAGACATGAATGTAAACTGCATGGATGTAAACATACAACGTGGTGTATGTGGGATACTAATGCTGTTGAGATTTGATGTGCTGTTCTGATGTGAGCTTCGAATGACGGTTGAATGAGACTCGAGAGAGCTCACGACTCTATCTTTATAGATTCTAGTCTGTGATCATCATAAAGCACATAACCTTTCATATAAGTCGAAATGAACAGCTTTTTTATAAATCCCTTTTCCTTGAAATACTTTTCCTTTAGAATTTTTCACTCTGGGTGAATGCAGCCCTGCATAAACTAAAACAGGTGCATTAGTCCTCCATTGCATCCCTGCACTCTGCCCTCTGTGAATGAAAATTTATCAAGGGCAGTGAAAAGCATCCAGTTGCTCCACTGTCCCCATGCTGGTGCTCTGTTACCTTGGGTGGCCTCGAGTGCCTCCTCCTCCTCCTCCCTAGGAGTGCAGCCCCACCTGATGCACGCATCTGCTTGCCTACTCATCTACGCCATGGCTTGAGGAGGTGGGTGGTTGGTGAGGGTGGAGTGGGGTTGGAGCATCAGCCAATAACACTCTTTATCCAGACAGCATTGAAGTGACTTGACACATGTATTCAACCAATCACAGAGCACTGCAGCAAAGAAAGCAGCAGTAGTAAAAAAAAAAAAAAAAAGAAAGAAAGAAAGAGTAAATACAGTGAGAATTTATTCAAAAGGGGCATCTTTGCTGTTCTGTATTTTCGCACAGTCACAGTGTTCTGTATTTAACTGAGATGACAAAATTAGCAGTTAATCCATTATTAGATGATAATTATTCATATAATTATGCAATTATTCCTTATTATAAGATATTCATAGTTAATATCATATATTAATATTCTTCTGTTCACTGTTAAGAAAAGACAAAAGAAGACAAATATGAGTGGGGTCCCTGTCTGAATACCATCTCCTTTGAATTTCAACTTTGGATTGCCCCTCAACTCACCTTGATCTGAAACAGGATCATATAATTGTTTGGTATAATAACTATGGGTCACAACAATTCATTAATACAAGATTAAAACAAGATAAATGTAACAACAATCAGTGCCTTTTATTGAGGAGAGGAAGAGTAGAGTTTTGTCTGGGCATTCTCAAAGAGGGAAGCTCTTTTTCTGTTCATACAGCCATAAACCTCCATATACCCCATTAGGTATATATACTTGCCACCTGCCTTGTTATCACTGTACTGAACTCCCACCTCAGCCCCTGTCAATTCTTAAAGAATCAACCCCCAGGATTTGGCTTGTCAGCTTCAGTGTCTGTCAAGTCAGTCACAGCAGAAAAACAGCCCATTACCTTGTCTGACACAGTGTGGCAGTACAATCTTAACGGCTGCAGATGTATGCCAGACATCAGTGGTCAGCCAGCACAGGACCTCTCTATCTGTGTCCACTTTACTATACTTGTCATCGTTCCCTTGGTGCTGTCATTTCTGTGTTTAATGAGTGAATTAGGGGAGAGCTTAGCTGAATGGTGAATGTCTACAGGTTTTACTTGCGGTGCTTGTTGTTGGTTGTGTTTTAATGACGTGTATCTGTCATTTTTCATGGTGTTGACGTCACAAAAAGCAAGTGGATACAAGTTTATATTTCACCATTATGATTCAAGTCGGATACAGTCTCTGGTTGGCAACCATCTTTCTGTCCATCTGTGGGTAGATGCACACTCTTGTAAATGTGCTAACTCATGAACAATACATGGCAAATACCTCATACAGCGATAGAGTAGATGATCTCAGCAGATGCCTGAGCTTTTAGGGTTACCTGAGAAATATACACATAAAAGAAAAAAAAGGACTTCTGCAGCATATAGTCTCAATGTTTATTTTCATACAGATCCTCATCCATCTGCTCATTAAACATTTCGAAACATTTGATCCTATTGAAATAAAAAAAAAAAAATTGCAGAATTTAGCAGAGATATGCTCCCTCTAAGAGCTCTGTAATGTTTATTACAATACGATGATGATGTCTAGCATTTTAAGCACCTTTTTAATCTCTGAAAAAAGTCCTTTCTGAAGAATCCGTCTTCAATTCAGCACAGAAGTAGCCACTTGGATAAAGGATTAAATTTTCTCAACTTCTCAAAAACCTGTTCACTGAATTTCCTTAAAATCCGGGGGAACCAATTTCTCTGAGGTAGGGTCCAATGCACTGGATTTAGTGTGTATTTGTAACATAACTTGACAAATAATCCACATATTTGTGTGTGAAGAAGTTGAAATGAAGAGTAAGGCTGTTGTGAAGTTGATGCCACTGCAATGATTACTCACCCGCATTATGTTTGGGCTTTCTACTGCCAAGACAAAGCCGAATATAATATAATGTCTGCAGTCCCCATAGTCTGTTCCTCAAATTATGGCAAAAACACAGACAGATTGATTGACATTATAGAGAAGACCATATCTCACTGTAAATATTGTCATTTCTGTCTCCAAAAAGCAACAGAAATTCATCATTTGGACTATTCTTTATGTTTGTACAAGTCTTTTATAGATCTTATATGATTTACTCTCAATGGAAGGTTCTAAAATTAAGCTTTGATGTTTTGAATAAGCAGTAATTTTAACTGATATTTTTACATGTACTGTAGTCGCACAAAAAATTATTTTTTTTAATTATTAATTTGGTAAAACTAAATTTTACATGTTTAACTGATTTATAACCATTGTTTTTATACATTAGTTACATTACAGTCAAATAATGTATTAATATATAGTGGCACGCACTGTATGCATTTGAGAACAATAACAACTTATTTCTGTACTTTTACAGTAGAATAACACAACTCTGCATGTTTTGCCCAGTAGTTGGTAAAGTTATAATAACTGTCAGTTTTTGAAGTGTGCATCATGATGCTGTACTTTCTGTCTGCATTTGATTCAATAATTTTAGTGTTGGTCAAGTCCCTGCTGGGATTGCAGCCACATACCTGAGATTCTTACTGTTTTTTTACTGGGCATGATAGGAATGTCTCTTAATTCTCATTTAACCACCTCAACGCACGAAGACCTGAACAAGTCAAAGAAAAAAGCCAACCACATATTCCCTCTAACCAAAGTTAAACTGAAACATGAGAAAATCTGCCTCTCAATCAGGATGAACTGGCATTACCTTTCACTTTACTATTTAAATCACTGAAATGGTTGGAGATGTGAAATTATACAGATGTCTGAAACTGGGAGATCTTGAATTGTAATTCAATAGATCTCTATTATTTTGAGTTGATCCGTTATGACGTAGCTTATATTTGTATTCTCTGGTCTTAAAATCTGCATTACAGATTTATTTTTTTTTAACCAATGTCAAGTTGTTTCAAGTAGTTTATGAATTTTTTTATTAAACACTCCATGCTCTGAGGCTGAGTGTGATGACAGTGTCATACAGGTCCATGCATAATGAGGGAATTAGGAATGTGACTGTCAGGTGCAACTTCTGTTGTAGCTACACTAAGGAGAGAGACTGACGTCTACCTGCTGTCTGTATCTGTCCCTCCCTCCCTCCCTCCCAGCTATAGTTCATGACTCACTAGATAGAGTTTGTACGTGCGTGCGTGTGTGTGTGTGTGTGGAAAGTCTAAGGAGGATACAGCACAGTGTAGACTTGGGTGGATCTCTGCTTCATAGTGATCGACTACTGCACAAAACTATGTGAAAGACATATATTCTTCATTATTCCAGATTGTGGGTGTGTGGGTGTGTGGGTGTGTGTGTGTGTGGTAGAGGATATGATTCAGTTTTGGTGGTGGAATTCTAGTTCTTACCGCAAGTGAAAGTGCAACTGAGTCATCAGAGAAACACAGACACAATAGTGCAGGAAACCACAGTGGTGTCTACACACCCTAGTGCCATAAACACACACTCACTTGATTGCAGGAACTTTTTGCTTGTTCATGATGGATTTCCACTGTTGTGAATCATGTCCCTATTGGTATTGGAAAGACACACCCAACAAAGTTGTTTGATTTATTGATTTTAAAACAAAAGCATTTATTCAACAGAGAGACACAGACAGTGTTGAGTCATCTGAACTACTGACCCAAAGTTGAAGAACAGTACAGTGACACTAATGGCGCTCTTTTCGTAGCGCAACTACAGTTGAATACATGTACACAAAGGACATGATTCCACAAGAATAAGGTGAATTTGTAGTATATGTATATATACTGTAAGTGAAACACACTATTACAGCATATGCTGTAATAGTTTTTCTGTTTAATATATTATTATTAATTACTTGTTGTTGAAAACGTAAAACTTGAACAGGCACTAAGACTAAGATTATTTGGTTAATTAATAAGGAAGCATTTGTTGTAATTAGCTTATAACTTGTATTTATTTAAGAGGGCTTTCTTGAATAGACTCTTCTCCCTTCCTTGTCTCCTTTTTAAGCTTTGTCTTTACAGAAACACATGCTGAAACTTGGTGGAATCCAGTGCAAATTATTCCACCAAGTCAGTTAGTGTTAAGTTATTTTTCACATTTGAATATCTCATCACTTATAGTAGTGATGGTCTTTTTGTTGTAAAAACATTCACAGGCGAACAGAAACAAACTGCAGATTCTGCAGTGTACCTAATTCTTGTGGAATATTAGAGCCTACTTTTAACAGAATTATCCTCTCAGCTTTGTTATACCAATTATACATCAAATCTCCTTATCCAGTGTTTGCAAACATTACAAAAGCAAATTCGCTGCTGTATTATATTACAACTGAGCTCTATAATTTTCCCACACTCCAAAGAAAACTTCTAACCAGAATTAAAAAAGAAAATAATTACCAAACTTACCATGGATCACAATGAGAAAAGATAAAGGGGGCCCAGCTCATGTTATGCCCTGTCTCGAGGTGCCTGAGCTGCGATATGAAATAGACCCATCTTCCCCAAGGTCCCAAACGACCACAGGGACAGATTGCAGAATATATTGTATTTATTTATGATGTCATTGAAAAAGAGATAGAGCTAAGTTTGGCTTCAGGGTGGTCAAGACCAAAACAACTAACAAAACAAAAAATTAAATAAAGAAAATCAAAGAAAGCAAATGAAAACAACTTAACCTTGCCAACTAATATATATATATAAAAAATTATATTAACAAAACTGGCATCCCACTCCTAAACTCCATAAGGACAGAGGCATCAGCAGGAAAGAGAGTATAGCTTACAAATCACAGGTAGAATGCAAACAAGTTTGGCTGGTTGGGGACAGAGGGGGATGAGTGTTGCACTGATGCCATTTCTGCGTTTTATAAAGTTCGTTTACATGTGGGAGGAGAAATCACCTGTGGAAGCCGTCATCCTGTTGATCAATAGCATTTGCGGCCTGTTAACCTCCTCATATCGGCTTCAGTCACCATATCTCCTTGGTGATGCATTTAAGGGATAATGGCCTTTACTGCACCTCATCAAGAATCTGAGGCTCAGACATATGTAAATTTTTAGAATTAATAACTAAATGAAATCAACATTGCTAGTGAGCCTGCCACTGACTGTTTGCATGATGTAGGTACAGTAGCTCAAGTCAATGAACTGTTATTGCCTGAGAAAAGCTTGTTGCAAACTTTAATTGCCACTTGTTTGCTGTTGCTGACTGCGACTCATTCTTTCAAACTAATTACTGCCATCTCTCAGATTCAGATGATTGGCTGTCCTGTTCCTCCTCCACAGCAGACATGTGTAACAGTCTAGTAATGTCGGTGTAATGTTTGGTATTTTCCAAACCAGAGAGCTCCGTAAATGACTTCAAGAAAGCGATGTCCAAAATGAAAAAGAAGAACTTGTTAGAGGTGAAGGGTGTGACCACAGACTGTAGACACTACAAGGATACAGTGTCTGTGACATCACCCACAGGTTTTCTGAAGGGAGGTTTTCAAGCCTGGGTTTGGGTTTGCCAATCCAAATTTGGGCAAAGGAGAGGTGGTCTGCTGTGAAAAGCAAGTGTAAACTATCATGACTTACTGTGAGAGGCTGAGAGGCCTGTCAATCAAACAAAGACATTCTCAAACAAGGGATCCTGCTGTGGATTGCTTAGCTTCCAGTAATCTTCATTAAAATAAGGAAAGTGTTTTAAATGTGTGTGACAGCTCAACAGCTCTGCATTAAGAAAATATAACCTCACCTTTCCTTTGATGGTTTCCTGTAATACTGTATATTGTATCTTGGATACTGGCTGATTGTGTAATTAACTGTATATTTGTGGAGCGAGTTCCTGTGGATCTGTTATGGCAGTCTTCACTTTCTTGGACCAGCTTTGGGAACATTGCCGCTGTTCTATGGCTTCACCACTTAGCAGTATTGGTTGTTGTTTGGGCTTTTTACCTGTAATTATGATTTTGCGGTTCACATGATAATTTTTTATAATTTTTACTTTAAGATTATGATTTCATGCAATTACATACTATTAGAAACTACAGTGGATAACTATGGTGTTGTAGTTGTGCTATCTTTTCCTTCTCTGCTTTGCTTCATTTCATTATTATTACTTTTAAGCGTTGCCCGGATAGCCCTCAGTTGCACAAACTTTCTGCATGATTCACTGAGATGTTAATGGAAATCAAATCGTGGCAAAATATGCCCCCTAAAATAGTAGTTGAACAGACCAATCCAAATTCAATCACAGTTCAACCATACTTTGCACACAGATGGAATGGCCTCTCCCTCACATGCTTGGTTCGTTGGCTGCTTTTCCTGCTGAGGTCCTGCAGCAATAATCACATCCAAATGGAGCAAACAGAACAGTCTTTTGAATGACCTGCAACTTTAAAAAAAAAAAAATGTTGTGCTTCAATAACCGACAGAGCTGACAGTACACAAAATTTTGTGCAACTGGATATAACAGAGCCCCTCCTTCAGTGTCTTAATTAGATACAGGTATACATGTATGGGCAAAGCTTCACTATATTTACCTTGCAGTCAGTTCATATTAATTCAAATGACAAATTATGGCCTTATAAATTGGAAAAGTGCATCACATTTTGCTCAAATTTTATTATTTTTGTATGCCTCCTTTTCTCAGAGAAGATTTGATCATTCTACACAATAATATTGTTCATTTAAAAATAAATCAAACAATTTAAATGTCTTTTGAGATGCTTTTGTAGACTATCCCTTGTCAGCTGAAGACTATCTATTAGGCCAGCCTCTCTGTAAAGCTGGCATGGGTCTTGCGGCCAAGCACACCATTAACTGGGGAATTAGAAACCCTGAGAAGTTGTTAATCACCACAGTCATTCACATTCCACATAGACTCTACTCTGCTCAGGACCTCTATGAGCTGCGGAAGGGGCATGGTCTGGGGGAAGCTGGGCCAATGCTATTGGACCCAGTGGTCTTTAATTAGAGGGAGAGCTTGGCAGGGACTGATGGAGGAGAAAGGCTCTCAGGATGTGAGTCCAGGGTGAGAGGGTTCACACACAAAACACTGGCTTTTCATCACTGCATGACTCACTCAGTTTGTGTGTAAAGTGTGGTGGATGTGTGTGTGTGTGTGTGTAAGGCAGAAAAAGTGAGAAAATGTGTGTGCACTCGTACTGTATGCTTGTGTGTGTGTGTGTGTGTGTGTGTGTGTGTGTGTGTGTGTGTGTGTGTGTGTGTGCACGTGACTGTGCGCGCATGTGTTTCTTACCTCACTGCTCAGGCATTCCAGTAGAGAAAGTGGTGTGAAGTGAAAGAGCGGCTCTCACAGTGTGGGTATTCATGGATCTGGCCCCCGTGGGCCGGTCCGGGCTCCAGTGTTCACAGACAAAGCCTCTCCAGCAGGACCCAGACACACTCACACAGAAAGGGGAGCAACAGAAGGAGAGGAACGCAGGAGAGGGGGAGACAAGGTAACAAGGGGAGAAGAAAATGGAGAAGGGTTGGGAGAGGGCAGTAGGAGGAGGTCTGTGTGGCAGCTCCCATTCCTCCAAGAATGCAGGTGTGATGAGTTGTCATGTATAACTGGAGAACCCAAACCTGCTCTGCTTTGATCCAGAATCTGGAGTTTTGTTTGAAAATCCTGATGACACTTGTATATTAAGGCCTTATCTTTCAGACTTGTCGGTTGCTAATAGAGATTCTTTGTAGTGCCTCTCATCTGTACTGTAACTTTACAATAAGAAAATGTCATGTTTGAATACACTTGTGAATCCCCACCCCCCACGGCCTTTATTCTTTTTTCTCCTTACTGCTGGCAGAGTCCATGAATCTATCCTACTCTCCTCCTGGGGAACAGGCCCCTCCCTCTCTTTTTACATCAGCCAATCCCGTCTCTCTCTTCCAGCGCTCTCTACTCCCTCTAGCATTAAGCCAGCAGCTTGAGCTCTTAGGATTCCATGAGAATTTCTTCCACTTGGCCGTCCCGTCACTGTTCCCCCTGCCTGGCCCCTTCCCTAGATCGGGTAGCCTGGTTCACTGTGTCCTTAAACAACCCGTGTGCATGTACAGGAAAGGGGCCCCAAAGTGGGGAGGCCCATCTCTAACCCTTAGTTTTCGAAGAGACAGACTCGCACTGGAAAATCTCTTTACCAGCCTTTCTTTATTGATGAACTCAAGGGTGTCATAAATACCACAGTCTTGATTGATATCAATATATAGACATACATAGTGTATGTACATATACTGTATGTATTCAAAAAGTTTACAGTATGTGTCATAGGTTCTCAGCAATAGACAGAAAGCTTTTAAAAAAGTAATAGACTAATATAAAAAAACATTCATATCCTAAAGATTAGCATTTCAGGGTATTATCTGGGATATGTGGATGTACAGCTTTGGTGATTTTGACAATATTTATTATAATCTTACCTTCGTGGGGTATTTTCTTTTTGCACAGTTTGAGAGAATTTAGTGAAGTACTTAATTCTGAAGTCTTTGTCTAATTGAAAAATATTTGTGATACTTGGTGAAAATATGTTGACCATTAAAGATTTTGTATTGTTATAAGGCCCTGCTGCGTCACTGGGTAGGTACACTGGATTCTTTATTGAGTTTTGCACTTAGGTTTGGCAGATAACAATGGGTTTATGAAGTGGACTAATTGTAAATGTTCTATTTTACAAGTATCTTAAATAGTAGCACTCTTTATTCAGATACAAGTTAACTCATGTAGAACTTGGGCCTCCTATCCCTCTCTCTATAGATAATGTGCTCCTTAACATGGAGCACCTGTCTGTTTTAAGATGGATGGGTGGGTGGATGGATGAAATTGATGGCCTGCGCCTGAAGGTGCAGTCAATAGGCAAGATTGTGCAGCAGCCAAGAAATGGACAGAAGACGAATTATGTCCCTTTTGAAGTTAAATTAATGTTTTAGGTAGCAATGTGCATAGTTGGTTTTACACTGAAAGGAAGCAAGTCACAAAGTAACTGCAGATACAACTGACTCCTTTTTAATTATTGATAATTCCCTGCAATGTCTATATAAATCAAATACATTTTTTTTCAGTTTTCTATTTGTTAAGAATCGTGTAAAATTAAAAAAATATTCATATTCAATATTCTGAATGTGACTTGATTTTGCAAACCAAAACCATGAAAGCAGAGGTTAATATGTAGTAAGACCTGATCTAAAGAAAAGGAGGCACAAGCTTCATATTTTCTACTGAAATACACTGAAGTGCACCTGATTTGTTAGAATTCCTCTCTAGTGGAGTTTCTCCCTCCATTTCCACACAAGTAATGTCTCTGTGAGCCATGAAATTACCAAACTTGTGCAGGCAAAAAAAGAAGAGAGAAACCATTTCACCAAGGTCACCACACTGGCACAAATTAAGATTTACAATCTTATATTACAGTACATGTTGCAGCTTACCTCTGTGCTCACTTTCTCCACCAATCCAACAGTATGTTTGCATCCTAAAAGTTATATTTACTGATATAAGTACAATAGAGGTTTACAACAACACATGTATATAAAGCAGATATGGCTTATTTTGCAACAAGTGCACAGGAGAGTCAGTGAACACGCCGATTGTAAAGAAAGATTGTGACACTTATACAAGTTATAAAGAAAAAAAACACAAAGCCCAGTTAGCAGTAGAAGGTGATACTAGGGCAGCAGCTGAATGATGTATTTGTCCCCAGTCTGATGGCTTTGTAAAATTCATTTTTCAAGATGACAGTGATAAATGTCTTGGCTATACTCTGTCACTAGATTGTCCCACAATTTTCCTTAGAAAGTAAGTAAAAAATAAATATGGCCAACATGTTCTTAATTTATCTGTAGATATGTACATTATCTGCTTAGTCCCCCTGCTGCTTGAAAACTCTCAAAATCATTTCTAAAGGCTGAATCTCAAATTAAGTGCATGAAGCTCTAAAATGAGTCAAAGAGCACCTTGATTGAGTTTGATTTGCAGATGTTTTGCACTGATTAGATTTAGTCTAGTCTTTGGTAAGTAATGCATGTTTCAGTGAAGCTGGATATTTTCAGAATGGCAATGCAGCTATTCGAAAGGGTGCATGTTTAGTAGACATGTACTTGGCATGGTATTTAATACTCTGTTATATCCTGTTTATAGTTGAATACCGGTACCATAAAATAGATTATATCATATTTAAATAATCTTCCCGGTATGAATGTGCTTCACTGACTTGAAAAATCTGTAAATGATGACCATACATGTTGTGGCTCCGTCTTCATTCTTAACATATCTCAGTCAGCCAACTCACATGGAATGGATTTAATATAATGATACAGTTTAGAGTTTACTTTGGCTCTGACCTACTCTCACTAAACTAAGCAAAAGTCAGAATGGGGATTGAAAGGGGGAGAACTTAACACAGAGCTCACAGGTGGATGTAGGGGTGGAGGTAGGGTTTATGAAATCCTTGCTTGAGCGGCTACAGCAGCACTGGTGGTGGTGCATGCAAACAAGCAATGGATACATAGGATATTTGTCACAGTAAGTAATGTAAGGTATTCTCTGCCTGAACTAGAAAGTATTGCTACACTCAATATTTAAAGATGCATTGTATAAATTTAGGAAAGCCTGAAACCATGACTATAAATCATTCATCTGTCACTGTTGGACAACTCTGCAAACTGCAGATGAACTATTGTAGGTCAATAACCCCCCCCCCCCCCCCCCCCCAGGATAATCTGCTTTCTACACTTTTAACTGGATCATGAATGAATGGCTCTTGAATATGAGGATATTGAAAGGACATTATACACACTGTCATATAGCTTTATGATCCCTTTGAATCCTGATCCTCTCAAATCCCCGCTGACCTCAAGGCCACGACCCCAGCATCTGCCAACAGTGGCAGGAGGAGAAGCGAGCTACAACTGTCAGAGTCCCACCTAGACAGATGCTCTGTACGTTTTTCAGTGAACCTGCCCTGAAGGTCTCATAGGGCAAGATGAGTCATTAGACATTGATCCTGACTTGTAGCAGACACTTTAGATGTTAGGAACGCCCAATTAAGATTATGTTTGGTCTAAAACTGTAATGAAATGTGTGTCAGTGTAAGATATGAAAAGTCCAAAGCCAAACACCTTAATCCTTCAGTGTTTGCTTAATATTGGCTCATAAAGGATGCCATTTAAAAGTCAGTAACAACATTATTTGTTGTTGTTGTGTGTGAACTTACACCAGAGTCAAAATTCTGTCACTGTGTACAATCAAGTGCCTGCAACTACCTCAAGGGGACATGGTGACTTGGCCTTTCAACACACCATTGTGCAAGTACTTGTGAGTCCAGATGTGATTTTGTGGAAGATTTTGTTGATATTGGCGCCAACATTCAAAATTTACTGTAATTGATAGTGTATGTGTCACAGATGGAAGTATCAAGCCCAATAAGTATCATGCTCATACTTAACGATACTTGAAGTGATAAGGACCAGAAGTTGCACTGTGCAAAGTCCTGAAAAATGCAAAATCGCAGGGGTGAGTAGTAAACCCAAACCCATGCTTCAAAACATCCCTTCACAAACCTACTGGTGTCTTAGGCGCTATGTCCATGTTTTTAATGGTTTGTCAGTTCATCTTGTTGGGTTGGTCAGGCTTCATGTACCTGGCTTTAGAAAAATAAATCCTAATCATAAAATGCCTCTAAATGGCCAATAACAATTGAAATTACACTGCCACAGGTTATTGATCAAAAGGGAAAATCAAAAATACCAAACACAAGACAAATCTGATACCTGGTGGCACCCGTTACATATAAATGTATAAATAACTTGATAATAATAATACTAGATAAAGTTTTCTTTGTGAATAATGTCTTATAATGTCTTACATATGTCTACAGCTTCCTCAAGCAGCGTTCTTTTATTATTTTTTCAAATATTTATGACAACATACCATCATAATTTGCAGTGTCATTGGTGACACTTTTTTGCAACCGAGTTTGGTTTCTACTCGCTCACTGCTCATCTCTTTATCCCTGAAAAACACATTTTCAGTCACGTCCACTAGAATTTAGATGATTTTGGTCTTTTGAGGAATGTTCAATTAAAGATTCAATTTCTTCGTCTTAATAGGATCTATATTTAATCTCCAGATCCTTGGATTTGATAAATAGGTAACAGTAACTGTAGACATTATTGCTGGAATGTTTCACGTGTTCTTTGATCATCTTAACCTTTTAATACAATTCTGGTGCTGCAGCTACACTGACTTGTACACTGTATGTAGGCTGGGTTTATAACAGTGGTTAAATATAGTGCACATTTCTCCGTGTACTATTTATGTGAGTTAGTATTGGATTTATTTGTTTGTGCTCTTATTGTGTGCAGCGGTGCATGAATGCGAGCTAAGTTTGATGTATGTAAGTGAAGCTGTTTGCCTCTTTCCTTCCTGTGTGTTCTGAAATCTCCTTTGCTGCAGACAGTCTGGGGTGCAGAGATGGTGGGTGGTGTAGGGTGTGGGGTGTGGGGGAGGTAGGCAGCGGACATGGCGGCAGGCCAGAATCAATTGGCAGTGTAATGAGATGGCCTGGTGCCAGGTAACCATGGAGCTACCCTCTTTGCCTGTCTACCAGTGCAGAGTTCAATATTAAACTGAATGAATGAGAGAGAGAGGAGGGAGGGGAACGAGGGCAGGAAAATAAGGGTCTTAAATGGCAGGAGTGGAGGGTGAGAGAAAGAAAGAAATGGCAAGAGAGGAGGGTGGCTGATGAGGCGCTGTGGGCTATTTCTAAGCACTGCTGCAGAATTTCACTTGAGAAGGAAGATGGCAGGAGTAAACTCAAGATCCACCCAGGGTTTTTGTACTCTGGAATATCTGGAAATATTGTGTCTATCCATCCACATCTGTCCGTGCACTGCCACATAAAAGAAGACAGTTAAGACAAAAAATAAGTGCACTTCACAAAGAAGGAAAAAAACTCCCTGAGTTTTCTTCCTTTATGTCGACGTTGAGCTGCTTCATTGCTTTAATTTCCATGTAAATCTCTGCATATTTCTTCATCCCCATTCTCCTCGACCCGCACTCTTCCTCCTGTCACGGAAGATGTGTTAATATTGAGTATTTGGCCGCATTCTTAAAGTGATTAGTACAAGCCAGTGGATCCTGTAGATGAATAGAAATTAAGTAATTAATACAGTAATTAGATCTTTTTCTCCTTCCTAGAGCCTTACCCCTGCTATGTCATTGTGCTGCCTCCTTGCTCAGCTCATTCTGCAAAGCATCTTTAAGAAGCTGTTGTACTGAAGCTGTTAAGTTGTACTTTGTTCTTTGTCTGTGGTTGATGAATACTATTTACTGGTATGTTGTCAAACACTGCAGTACAGTCTAGCCATGATTAGTAATACTTAAAGCAAAGCATCAGATTAAGATTATAATAATGATGAAAGAAAATATGTAACATTTCAGATGATTAAAAGTTTATAAATTGAATATATCAATAATTTACATAATTTAAGTGTGTGAAGAGGAAACCAACAGTTAACTTAAATGTTTATTGATATGGTTGAAGTGAGATTAAAACGGACTGAAGCAGGCTTTTTTGTGGTGCTTTTTCTGTAGTGGTGAAAGTAAATGTTAAACATGGCTGAACATACAGGTTGCATACTGTGTTGTGTGAGTAACGATTGAAGTCCTGCGTATCCTGATATGACCTTTGCTTTGACTAGGATGCTGTCTTACTCTTCTTAATCAGTGGTGTTAAGAGGGAGGGAGAGTGTGATATATTACCCGTCTGTACAGTAACAAGAATGTTCAGCAGTGGGCCTCATGGCCTGTGAAAAATGCTCAGGCACTCTCTGCTGAAACGGCCCAGACTTTGAGAGTTTTGAGTGCACGTTAAGAGAGAGACGAGACAGTGGGCCAAGATGTCTGTGGTGTGGATTAATGGGGAGGACTGGAGAAAGGGTGCCGCAGTTGTGCGTGAGCAGAATATTTGATGGGGGAAGCGAGAGGAGGGAACAGTGAGGGACAAGCAACTGCAAGAGATGGGTGAGATGAAAGGAGGAAAAGAGATAAAAATGGACTGAAACATCAAGAAGCAAAGATGTATGAGCGTGAATGAAAATGTACAGTAATAAATACTGCTGCTGTCTCGTGTCTCCCACTGGCGCTTTATCCTGCTCTCTTGTCTGATTGCAGTCTACAGTGCAGGCTTTTTACACATTCATTCTGTTACACTGGGCTGAATATCTACATGAAGGCCTTCTTCACAGACAACTGAAACACCTCAATCAAGTTCAGTTAAAGATATCTCCAAAGACAACACATGTAGGACACAAAACCAGGGAGAGAATGAACAAAGCAAGTGAATGTTTATGTGAGCACACTGAGGTCAGTCAAGTATGCTTTAGTGAGTATGCAAAGACAATTGTTTACAATTACAGGCAATTTTACTTTCTTATATGATACTTCAAGTCCCAATGAGACAAACTGTCGGCACACCTGTACCCATTAGAAAGTCAGTTTCTTATTTTATGTGACTCGTGCTTCTTCTCTTTTTGTTCCTCTAGCAAGTCCCTGGCAGACAGATGGGTACATCTAATGTCCTTATGTCTGCTTTTGGTTGGAGTGAGCAGCAACATTTGAGTAGACAAAAACATTAATCGGTAGATGAAATGTTCCAGCGGCTTTAAATATACACCATTACTTAGATGTTAATGCTTTCATGATCCTGAATGTACAGTATGTAATGTGGTGCTGTAATTAAGCAAACTGAGCAACTGAAGATTAATGTCCCAGTATTGAGTCATTTAAATATGAACTACTAACCACTATCCAGCATATATGTTTTACAGCTTTTACCTACATCCAGTCTTTGTGTTTCTGAGCTCTGAACAATGGTGGATTTCAGAGGTGTTACTGTAGGTTTAAGTTGCTTACGCAAGTTCCTCAGATAATATAGCAGACAGGCGTGACTGTGGGCAGTTATGTCATGTTTTGACTGCTGTATCCAAACAATTAAAATCAGCCATTTTCAGTACCTGTCCCCTGGGATGCTAAATTTTGCCTCTGGGTAGCTACTCAGAAAAGGATTTAGATTTTCATTAAAATGCAACTAGACAAGAGCCATGTCTGAAAGAGGAACATAACTGGACATATTTGTACTATGAGAAGCACCAACTGTCCAGCAGTCACTTGGTACCAATGGCTTCCAATGACAGCATAAACACAAATAATGAATTACCAAAGAAGTAAAATAATTGATCAATAATTGAGGAGGGTAAATTATTGCTTCTGGTTGTCTTCCTTGTATGAATATCAATATAATTTTTCCTTTAGGCATTTGAACATGTATTATACATAATATACTTAGTTGTACTAAATACTTTAATGTCCACATACAAATTAAGACATTTGTGGGTTTTAATCCAATATTGTAATGAAGATTTAAAAGTATTAGCAGTATTGTTCAAGTTCAAATGTACACTTTATTCCAAATTTAAAAATGACAATTGAAATGAAAATTTTCTTTCTTCAATCGAGATTTTAATAACAGACAAAACATGAAAGCATCTCATTTGTATGATTGCATCAAAATCCTGAGTGCTATAACAGATCTGGGTAATAAATTAATCATGTGAAACAACAGTGTGAAGACATTTAAGTTACTTTATTAGGTTTAGTGTACCTAGTCTGGTGATGAGATTGAACTCCCACAGTCTGTTATGTGTCTGTCTAAAGAACGCGACAGACCCACATATGGGCAAAGACTGAACCCACAAAATAGGGTTTGCCTCACAGAAAAACAAGCAAGGTGAGATTTTGTGTGCAAAGTTGTGCTGCAGTGACACCTCATTGATAATGCTGAACAATGTTTTAAGACCATTTCATGTCAAGAAATGCAACAATATTATATCATCTGACACTTGCTTTAAAAGGTCATTTTGCACCAATAAAGGTCAATTCCTAGAATGTCTCTCACGCATCAATCAGACAAAAAGGCGTGGGTGGATTTTTAATACAGCCTGCCATTAAAGGTGGTTCTCAAATGTAAGATTTAGGCCACCACACTGATGGGAGGAGTTAACATTTCATTTCTTTGCCAACAACTGTAACAGTGACACTGCAGTAATAAATCTTTCACTCGAACACTAGTATATCCCAGGAATTTACACCGAAATTTTGTTAGTGAGCATAAGGAGGAGATAATCCATGTTTATGATTGGGTAGATGTACAATACTTATACTGTGAGGCCCAAAATGGACAATAATGAGGACACATTCTGTAAGAAGATAGTAAACAAACCAAAAAATATAACTAGAACAATCAAATACAATGATAACCTATGTAACTCAGGCCTGAATTTTTCAGCTCAGTTGTCACTGCATTTTCTTATGTTATGTTACTGTACGAAAAAATGTGGTACTGATTTTTACCCATTGTTGGCAGCCCACTTTTTCTTCTACACTTTCCCAGGCTCTGAGAGTGGCTTTAAGGGGTTACCTTGTTAGAGGTTTGGGGTTATGCCCATGTTGGTCACTCTGTTTTCTTCAACCTTCTGTTTTTGTAGAGGCCCTTCTCTGTGTCGGCACTGTGACAGGGTTCTTGGCAATATCCTGAAAGTCAAATCTGTTCATTTAGATTCAAGTGGTGACCATGGAGCAGACAGCAGCCCATTGGCATGCTGTGGCAAAACTAGTATCCAGGGCACTTAATATCCTGAACCCAACATTTGTTCTTTTTCATAACACTAACAAGCTGATATACATGGACAAATCTGTGTGTGAAGGCCGTTCTTATTTCTAAAATATAGCACATACTGTGGCTTCTTGCGCAGTTTGTAACTGCTTATAATTTGCTTATAAATGAGCTTATAGTTCTTCCAGGAATGAGAAGTCAGGGTTAGAAAGAGCAACACGCTGATGGGGATTTTCATGTCTTGCTTAAGGACACTTTAGTTGGCCAACTGCTTACTGGTACGTGGTTACAGTTGAACTGCACAAGTGTGTTTTGAACAACAACTTCAACATCTGAAATAATGGCCTCGCTGGTGGGTTAATTTGTCTGATTAAGAATTGGATAAGGAAATATTTTGTAAATTATATGTTTTGTGTGAAAACTGTGGAAACCCACATCTGAATTTTTTTAACAGAACCAAGTAGTGCACTGTATAAAACAAAAGGCTTATTGCCGTAAAGGAGGAACAACAGGATCAAGTGTATGGAAGTGGATTTCCCCCACCCTTGGGTTTTTGCAATGGGAAAAACCAGGATGGGCTCATGTAAAATAATCTCGCCCAGTTGCGTCACTTCTTTATTATATGGGAGTTTAAAAAATAAATTCCTTACACTTCTGAATGTTGCCATTTGTCTTTTAGCCCATTGTTGCTTTTTGTGGTTGAATCAATCAGTGGTGGTATTAGAGCAGAAGCACTACATTTCCTTATACAATGCAGTACACAGTCCTTATATCAATGATGTGTCAATTTAGGAATAGTACACACATTTTATTGCTTTTTTAAAGCTTTTTAGTGTGCAGTGTTTGGTCATATCTCAAATCTGCAGAGCTTTTCAAGGGACATGTGGGCAAAGAGACATTTAACAGAATCGGCCCGTGGATAGAGCCTTGAGATGCTCCACTATATAAGGATGTAGTACTACTGACTGCAGCGGCGCGGCTATTGAACTACGTACTGTACTGTTGTGATGTCAGAAGTGGTGCTGAGGTTAAATACAGAGAGAAGGACACATACTAAAGGAGTCCATTCAAATAATTTAGCCTTCATGATAAACATTGTACAATGATTTTGATAGAGAAGTTTATATATACAGTGTACATAATTGAGGACAACATGGCTATGCAAAGGACAACAAAGTGAGGACATTATTTACTGAAAAACCAAGGCACAGTTTGCAAGAATGGTAAACAGGAAATTTGAAATTGTAATGTTGACATACCATGCTGAAAATAAGCCACACAAAGATAAAATAATAATTCCTCAATCATGGATTTAAATTATTTTTTCTGTTTTGAAATACAAAATATATCATGGTCAAACAAGAGTCCTTTATCCTGTAATGCATTCTAGGCACATTAAGAAAAAAAACATAAAACATAGAGCATCAGGAGGACGACACATTAACACAGACGACAGTGGAGAACATCAGGATGTGGGCATATGGGAGACACACAATAAGCCATATCAGCCTTACTCGTTTACAGTTGTAGTCTTCCCCTGCATGGTGGGCCAAGTAGAGTTTCTTATGGACTGACAACACAGCTGTACACCATTTGTCCGGTCTGAAAGACGGCTAATGGGACAAAGGGCATGAGTGAGGAGAGGGAGACGAGGGAGAGATGCTCGCTGAATCGCCCAGCCCTCCCCTGAGCAGGACGGGGAGCACCACTCTTCCTCTCTGCTCAAAGCTGCTTTCCCCCGGCCCTCAGCCATTTTGGAGAGAGGAAAAAGTGGCTGCTTTCTCTCTCCCTCTCTCACTACGTGGCATATCTTTGGAAAGGCTTCGGCTGCTGTGTTGTAGCAGCAGAGAAGGCACACTTTGCAGCTCGCACTTGGGAGATAATATGTTTGCAGAGAAAAAATTCTGATGCGAAACAACCTTCTTCCATCTTGACTTTTTTTTTTTTTTTTTTTTTCTAATGAATTTTTTGTGTCCCTTGCACTCAACTGCTAAGCCTCTCTCCTCTTTGCTGTGCACTTTCACTCATGCTGTGTCCTTTTCTTCAATAACTTGCGCTTTAGTTTTGGTGACCGGTCCTTTCCCCTTGTCTCTTTTAAGTAATATCTTTTCTCATCTCTCAATTTGATTTTATGCAACAAAGTTTAAGACAAAGGGATATGTCCAAATTTTGGCAGCACTAAGAAGAGACAGAGCTGCAGCCAAGGATCCTGCTGAGATCCAAAAAAGCCAAGCAGAATGAAGCACCAAAAAAAAAAGAAAACACCACCCTTTCCTTTGCTTGTCACAAATTCCACTTTCTCTGTAGCCAGCCCTGCGCTGCGACTCCTCCTCATCCACATCTTACCGCATTCAACCTTTTGCCATTTCTCTCTTGCCGTACCTTTTTTTGAAAGGCGATTTGAGGTTTTTGTACCCCGGAAAATGGGGACTGGACAACGGGTTAGGAGGGCGTAACTGGGAGAGAACGAAGGGTTGTTATCTTCTTACTTTTGAATGTTATTTAGCTGTTTTTTTGTTTTTTTTACTGTTACTGTTATTGAATCGCTGTTGTAGTGCCTGTAGTTTTTAGTCTGTGTTTTAAGGGTGTGCTTGGATTACCACGTGTTTGTAAGAGTGTGGTGTTAGGAATGTGTGTACGGGTGTCTCATCTGTGAATGTTAGACTGTTCTCACTGTTCACAGTCAGTTTGTGATTATTTGTATTTTTGTTTTTATAGGTTTCTTGATTTATGCTGAAGCATTGGCCTACGCTAACCCTCAAGCCTGACTCCATTTGATTCCAGAGGATGTCTGACCATGAGATCCAGCATGTACCCCACTGGTATGTTGGCGATTTATAATATGTTTTTTCTCTGTTAGCTTGGTTCGATGTAGTTTCTAATCCGCACTTTATGATGTGTACTTGGTGACTTTTTTTCCTAGTGCATGTTTTTTTGACGGTGTTCGCTGTTCACACCAAATATTTGCTTGAGTTTATGGCAGGTCTTAAGGTCAAGAGAAACAGTGTTATTACACATTATGGAAATGCACAGATTATCAGATAATCGCACAGAAAGTATTTATATACGACCGCTTTTCTTTTCAAAATAAAACTGGTGTCATTTTATGTATCCATACAGGTGCAATTTACATATGATTTAACAGTATCACTTAGTCTTAGTTTAAAATATTTACCCAGAAATGTCAGATTTTATTGTGTACTTGTCCTTGGTCCTTTAGTTAAGACTACACATGGTTTCGTGATGGTCTTTGAACATTTTATTCATATTGTGGTATTTCATAAAAAAAAAAAAAAAAAAAAAAAAACTCATGCTAAAATGGTATTTTATACAGCACAAATTTATTTTCTAAAATCAAGTCATTCATTAGTAGCTGGCATTTTGCTTTTTTCTCTTCCAGATGTGAAACAACGTACAGTATATTTATTATTCTGTCTGACATTTCAAAAATAAATGTTGACCTCAAAAGAATGTGATCAGTAGGTTACACAAACACCACGTCCATCTCACAGTCATGTGCTCTGGCCTGCTCAGTGCACCATGGTTTAATTTCAAGGCTCACCTCGGTAAGATACAGAAACAGGAAATATGTTTTAAAGCCACACTGAAAATGTTTAATTAGATATAAAACATGAACAATATATGAAAGGATCACTTTTTTATTTTACTGTTCGGTACTATCAGGCAAAGATTTATTCCTTAAATATTATGAAGACAAAAGTTAAAGTGGACTGAACTCTTAGAAGATTCGACATAAATGTACAAAGTTATGAACATGATCAACTCTGGTTCTTGATAAATACAGTGTTCATTGTGATGCATTTGCTGAATGCCCACTGAGATGAGTTGGGTTTACAGGTTCAGACAGTAGACTGATTTGCTGTTTCCATGTTATGTGGGTTTCTGCTTCCTTATTTGCTCTTGAAGGGGTAATGCCAGCTGCCACAAACCCGTAGATCCGAACTTGTGGTGACTGGCTGCACAAGCTCGTATCTATAGGTATGTGTCTTCCTGGCAAACACAGCACCTGCCCTGTGCCAGTAAGAAAAATGACTAGCTCAGTGTAATTATCTTCAAAGCAGGTTTTGACTGGAAAGACATAAAGACGGGAACTGTCAGACTTCTTTAAACTCTTGTCTATAAAGTCATTTATAGCACCATGCTCTCCTTGCCTGTTTTCCCATGATTAAACGACACTGACCCTATCTGACCCTGAATCCTTGGATACACCATATTCTCTACCAAACCTATCCCACGTGTCCCTTCTTTACGCAGTGACCCCACCCAAACTAGTAAGGTTGGGCTGTATGACTATATGACATGAGATTACGAAAGTCCCTTTAATATTTCTGGCTGAATTAGGCCATTTGGTCAAACTAATGAACAGGACTGCTTCAAAGCAATGTTTGAATTTGCATAATATTGATTTGTCAGGTATGTAATTCGATGGATAATGGGTAAACGCATGTTCGCATCTGGTTATTTTAGCTGTAAACTTTTACTTAAATTTATGTACGAATTTCCAGATATCATAACATACATTGTTTGCTATCAGAGTGTACTGTAAAATTGCTTTAACCATGGTAGATTTGATCCACATGCCCACACCTACTAAACAGCCATCCTTCAGTCTCCTGCAGTGTTCCGCAGGTTGAGGTAGTAGGTTGTATAGTTCAGAGTGACACCACAGGAGATAACTGTACAGCCTCCTAGCTTTCCCTGAGGAAACACTACACACTCTGGACTCTGATGGATTTTTTTTTTTTTTACCAAACACCAACTCTTATGCTGTATTAGAATGGGATTGGAGTTTATCAGTTGGATGTAAATAAACTGTCTTTATAATCGGGTGGTTTTGTATCTGACCCTAAAATATTGATTTTGAATTTTCACAGATTCTTTTGTTTCGAACAGCGTTTCACATTTATAGTCAGAGGTAAACTCGCATGAACATGGTAAAATTGCCTTTCTGCCTTTCATACAGTATGACATTATTTGTAGCATAAATTAAAACCATCACAGAGTAGAAAACAATGATTGGGAAATTGTTTCAGATTTGTGGAGAAAGCTCCAAAATGCTGCAGCTAGGTCTGTGGCCCGCTCTAATGAAAGAGATGCCACTGTAGGGAAACACCATACAGCCGCAGGGGGAAGAACACGGTCTTGGCAGCCAATTATGTACAAAGTTCAGTTTCACTTAACCAAAACGATATATTTCCTCTGCACAGCCATGTGGTAAAGACACTGCTGTGATCAAAACAGCCAGTAACAACTTTCACTGCTTCAAACTTGGACCCTGACAGCAATGTAAAATACCCTGATTTATCGCTTTATTTGAGGCATATTCTAATGATTCTTTTGTGACTTTTAACTGCTCTTCTCAGGAACATTTTAGTTGCATAGTTTTGATCTCTGTTGGAGTCTACATTTTTCAAACCTCAGTTGAAGGTGTTGGAATTTCAGTTATGAGCTCCCATCAAAAGATGCTACTGCTGAATGTGGCATACAAATGAAATCAATGTTAAGCAAAAAAATAGATTTTCTTTTTGATAGATTGCATTATTTGTACGGGTTTTGATTAAAATGGAACATTATCAGCAATTTGCAGTAATTTATATCAGTTGCATTTCCTCCTTATTTCCCAAAGTAACTCACATGAAAATTTTTGTTCCTGCTACATCTTTTTTTAGTACGGCAATGTAACTATGTTCCTTATACAGTTTGTAGTCTGAACTAATCTTTGAAATAAAATGAGACAGTGGATACAGTCCTGTTAGGGATAGATGGTATCCCCGTAGTGTGGTGTGCTGCTGTGTGCAGATGTGTAGAGCAGGGAGTGGTGTGATGATGAAAGACTGTTTCCACTTAAACTCTTCGCTCTCTGTCCCAAGGCCACCGGGTTCGATGGAGGTGGGGTAAGGAGCTCTGTGGGCCAGAATGAATTAGGGGCCCTTGGTACGGGGCAGCTTCAGCAGTACAAGAGAGCGAGCAGTCAGATACAGTAGATACAACATGTTTCTACTGTGTTTTTTTCCCTTCTCATTGCATATTAGACTTGCTAGTCTGGTTTTTCCTGATACAAGAAAAGTGTTTTTTATTTACATCAACGCCTGTGTTAAATGTTCTTTTTTGTGGCCGTGGGGTAGTGTGTTACAGTATACGGCAGGAGGCATACAGGAGCTCTCACTTGTGAACCCCCCAGCACACACACCCCCTCCTCCTTGTGGAATCTAAGTGTAGGTTTTTGTCTTCATTGAAAATTTCTATAAATAGTCCTGTTTAGCTGTTCTAATGTGAGTTCTGTGTGTGCCCGACTTAAAGTGTCAACGTTGCGGTAGAGGAAGTGGAAGTAAAGAAAGGAACTTTGTAAAACTGAGATTATATGAACGGACACTTGCGCTGCACTGAAGTGCATGTGATGTGTTAATAAAACACAGCATGTGATTTCTGTGACCCAGAGAAATTTATTTGTTTTTAAAAAGTGATGCTATACAGTCAAAAAAAGATGATACTCAGGTCAGTAATAAAGGAAAATGCAGATTAGGCGAAAGCCTTTGTTTCTGAGTTTCAAATGACCTAGAAATTCAAAAGAGAATACACGCTCAGAGAAATACATTTTAACCAGTGGAGGGAAAGAGGCTGGTAGTGTGGGACCACACAGGCCATTTTTCTGCTGTCACTGATCTCAGCCCATTGTGTGTTGTCCGTCAGAGGAACCCTGTTCCTCTAATTCCCTCTTCTCCCCATTTGTCGCGCTTTCCTACAATCTTGTCTCTCTTCCTTTTTCACAACGCTTTTCTGCTGCTTTACAGCAACTAATGCTGATAAAATATAAGACTACCACACCACTAGGCTTCCAGTTACATTTCCTTTACCGCTTACCGCTTGTTCCCACCCTCCTTCTCTCCATGAAATGCACGCTGTAATACCCAGTCACTCTCACTGACAGAGGGAGAGAGAGACAGGAACAGAATACCGGACTTGCCGACTGGGGAAGGATTTTTTTTTTCTTCTCTTAAATGAAAAGGAGCTTGAAAGGAGACACTGTAAGATGAAAATGTGATTGCCTATCTTTGCCTTCTTTCATTCTCTCTTCTGCAACTGTATGCTCTTGCTCTTTTTTCCACTTTCTCCCTCCCTCTCTACCTTTCCTTATCTCTCCTTCTCTGCATATAGCAGGCCTTTAGAGTCTAAGTGATTTCAGCTGTGGGAGGAAATGAATGGATGATATTTATTTCTCTTTCCCCGCTCTGCTACTGCTGTTTCAATGCTGTATGTAACAGGCAGAGAGCGGCAAGCAGAGGCTCTACAGTTTCTCTGCCCTGGGGACTTGAGCCTGCAATCCATGAAGCATGCAAGGCAGAGGAGGGAAAGAAAATACAGAGGCACAGACACAGACAGAGAGGTGTGATATAGCGAGACTAAAGCACCGAGCAAGAGCAGAAAGAAAATGTGAGACAGATGGATCCGGGAGACAGACAGACAGACAGACAGACAGGGGAAGAAAAAGATAGGTAGTAATGTCACATGGAGAAAGAAGGGTGAGTAGCAGCAGGCAAAGGGACCACAGCAACAGGCGTTACACATTTTTTCCTATTATTCACTCCTGTGGCTGGTTTGGCGCTCTGCGTCTGAGCCTGTTTTCAGCTTTTAACCGTATCTACAAAAACCTGATGATAACAAGAATTTTTTTAAGGTCTGATCTAAAGCTGTGATTCATATGGAAAACTTTAGGGAATGCTGAAATTGTGGGTATATATCTACTTTATTAGATTGTATGTGGCATGCATGTGTGTCTTAGCGTGGTTCATTTGAATGGGCTTTTATTTTACTTATAATCAGTAACACATCTTACCTTAACTTACCTTAGTACTGCTTTTCTTCCATTCTTTCAATCCTGTTTTTTTCATTCTTTCTATCTCTCTGTCATTTGTCCGTGCTCTCCTGCACTAGTGAGCATGCATGTAGCGGTACAGGCCCATTGATCTGCTCTTTTTTTCTGTGTGCTTCGTTTTTCTACTGATTTCCTCTATAGTGCATTGTGCTGCATTCTTATTTTGTGACAGGATTTAAACAGCATTTCCCTTTTTTTGTCTATATTTTCTGTTGCTGCTTTACATTTTTATATCGTGGCTTCTTTACTCCCTAGTTTCCACATTTACTGTTGTGTCAGTCATTGGGACTTCTTTTCTGTTTAAACCCATCTCCTTCTATTTTTTTTGTTCACCTACTTTAACCCTTTAACCTCACACCTGCCCTCCCTTTCATCTCTCTTTCTGTCACTGTATCTCTCTCTCTCTCTCTCTCTTTCGCTCCCCCTCTCTCACTCTCGCACTCACTCTCGTTCTCACTCTCGCTCTCTCTGGCTGCACATGGTATAGTCTTGCATGTCTGAGCAGCAGACGGCTAGACAGCAGCAATCTGCTACAGCAGCCTCATGTGCTAGTCCGAATGATCCATTCAACAAAGCCTGAGCTAGCAGCACTAAATTCTCTCCCTCTACTTCTCTCTCTAGCTTTCTGTTTTTCCCACAGATCTCTCTCTTTCCATTTTGTCTGGCCACATCCTCTCCTCCTCTGTGCTAGGCTGATCGGTGCAGACATACAGAGAGGACTGCGGCAGACTCCGCCACCACAGTCAGCTGGGTGAGTTTTTCTTCTTTCCTTCCCCCCTTTCCTCGCATCTCATCTCATCACCTTCCCAACCTCCTATTCCTCCTCCTCTTTCATCTGGCGGGCAGTCAGATCTCATTCTGTCCACCTGACGAATGCGCTTTCCCTCCATAAAATCAGAGCCGCATGATTGACAGGTGTGGTCTCAGAGGACTGACAAGCCTGGCGTGTCTGGAGATGGGATATCTCATGGGGAGAATGTAAGCGGTAAGGAGCTTTGGCTTTTTTAGTGATGGGGAGGGATTTTTATCTGAGTGAGACACTGACAGCCCATTTTCAGTCTCTGCTGCTGTCCTTGTCGTCTGACTGGTGCTGCTGCGCATGTGCACAGTGCGGGATTATGGCATTTTAAGTGAAAAATCTATGATGTTTTACTGTCGATTATCATACCATTGTTCAGCCGAGCCAAGCTGTGGCAGCGACAGACAGGCCAAAATACGCTGAGGCAGAGCCATTCTTATGAACATCATGTGATAATAAAAAAAAGTGCAGTCTGTCTGGGTGTGTATGGCCATTCAATGCTGACTACAGTACAAGTGTGTACAGTATGTGTGTGTTCACTTGCAATAAGATGATATGTGATCAGTATTAGAGTCTTGCGTGATGTGATGTGCTTGTGATTTTCGGCATGTATCGGTATTTGACTCATGCACTGAATTGCATGATTATCTCGTACAGTATAAAATGTTATGGATCAACTAATACATGTGCTGTGCAGTCGTGCAGACGCCGACTTCTCAAAACCAGAGTGGACTTAGTGGCAAAACTGAGACTTAGGGTACAGCACAGCACAAAGCCAGGAGGAGAGGAAGCTGCCATTGTCTGCTCTAGTCTCAGCCATGGCGCTCCACCAGCTGATGATCTACTGTATGTCGCATAGGCAAGGCCAGACAAAAAGCAATCTGTACCTCTCTCATTCCCTGAGACCCTAACTTGTGACGTTTTGCTGTGATGTGCACGGGTTGGGTTCTTGGGAGCTGCGAGGGGCACTCACACATCTCTGTAACCTAAAAAAAAGGAAAAGACTAACATGGCGGAAAGACAGACAGCGCAGCAAAGAAGGGACGGCTCTGCTTTTTTAGCTAGGCGCGGTGACAGTGAATGTTCATTTGATCCACCCACACAGCGAAAATAGAGATAGAGGGAAACGAAAAGGGGGAACATTGGGTTTTTTTCAGGATATGTAGGGGTTTGGACCCAGAGGCAGGCACAGCGTGTGGGGCGTTGGGTGGGGGAGCGGGGGAGATGGATAGAGGAATGTGGCTATGAAGGGCATGTGACTGGGATGGAGGGATGTCCAGACAAGGTGGGGTGATGTGGCAAAACGCTGTCACATTTACAGTATTCCCATTTATTTTGAGGCAGGTACAATGAATCAAGGGTGAATTTGTGACTATGGTTACACCCACAGTGACTAATGTTAAACATGCTGAAATAGACGAAAAGCACAAGGACCTCACTCAGTCTGTAAAAGACAGTTGCACACACACTACTCTGTGGGTGAAGTATAAACAGTCACTCGTATGCAGAAACACGAGGACAACAATATATCAGAAACACGTATTCATTTACATGCAATAGAAAAATGTTGTAGTACACATATGAAGCACAAATCACATTTTTACGCTTTACTATATTACATTTCCCTCATTAAAAAGAGAAAAGAAGTTAAAATTCATCATGATTCTCCTTAATCCTGCCACTCAGGCTGTCCACGGGCTCTTCATGCCTTATCTTGAGAGCAGCACAAAGTACTGGTGAGAGCGTGACACTGAGAGCTCAGTACACTTGTGTTTGACCTCATGAAAATTCTCATCTTTCTTTTTCTATACCTGGTGTGTTTGCGTCTTTGTTACATGTGAATGTACTGAATACTGAACTGAATAGAGAAACTCAGTGCAGAGGTGAATGAGAATTGTAAGATACTTGAACATGTGCAGGAGGATGCCTCCCCCCTATGGGTGGCAAGTTATTAAACTTTGGATGATAGCAGGATTACAGCGAAATGAAAATGTTGTTATAAGGCAGAATGATTGTTTTTGTTCTTGTGTTGGGCCAATGCAGGTCCTCAGTTGCTGATGACCATACTATCATGTTAAGGACTGTCGTGTCAGTGCTCACAGTTCTCCTAAAACTACTGTTCAGTGTGTTGAAATGTGTCTGGTCTGTTACTATAATTGGTCGGTGATCTGTGATCACAGTAACGGCTTCATTTCTAGCGATCCCCTCCCTTTATCCACACCTACAGTTTGTAACCCTTTGCATGTCTCCTTTTCTTCTTCTTCAGCTACTCTGAAGTTGCTATCCGTCTTTCAAGGAGCTTCAACAGCATTTGAACAGCGATACTGTTTGATGTTTTGTCCTCATTCTTTCATTAGTTGGGATTGAATGTGATTATGCAGTTGAAGGACAGGTAGCTTTGAGCTCTGATTCTATTTTCAGCTTTGATTTGAAGGCATTTTTAGCCATATCAGATGAATGGTTGAAGAAACGGCTGCCATTTTGGTACGTTCTCTCCATGCTTAAGGAATTTAGAGATTCATTAAATAGGCATTTTTACAATGTGGTCAATTGCTTCTAATGAGCAATGACTTCTGTAAATCTGCAACTCATTTACATTGTCACGCACTTCATATCTTATTGGGAGCTTTGCTCCCCAGTCTGCTGCAGCTGTAAGAAAGGTTGTCTCAGAATGACTTCAGCAGCACATAATGCAGGTTAGCCAAATTGAGAGTAAAGAAGCATATCACATCTTAAATTGTCTCTAAACCTCCTGATCCTGCAGCAGAGCTTAATGAAAAACTGGAATCCACATTTTGTGTTGGCCTTGATCTTTGCATTGCCATGGTAAGAAATACTTATTGTTATTTTAATACTATCTTTCCATCTATCAGATTTGCATCTTAAATGCAATCAGTGATAGAAAGCAGGTGTTGTCAGTCAAATTACATTATCTGAACTTTTCTAATTTGTCATGCATCTACATACAGAGGGAAAAAATTCCTTGTTATTTTACATTCAGGTATTTGGTGGTAAAATATAAATGTAGTTGTGTTGTCTCAGTTCAGTGGGGTTTCCTACCCAGAGCAGCAGGTCTGAAGCAGTAGGTCATGGTGTCAGTGTTAGCCTTGTTCATCAAAACATGCAGAGACAGAGTACATCCAGACAGATTGAAAGGAAGAAGAAAGGAACATGAAATGTACTGAATATTTGTAGAGTGATCGCAGATATGATTTCTCTTTGGTTTTGAAATATCATTCTCTGCTCTGACAAAAGAAAAGTAATGACTCATTAACTTCCACATGTGCGATTCAATTCAAGCATTCACACTGTACTTTTATTTGTGTGTGTGTGTGTGTGTGTGTGTGTGCGTGTGTGCGCAACATTATTAAGACCTCCCACCACAGCCTTACCCCCCCGGCCTCTGCTGGATTTTTTCCAACCTGTGAAATGGCCGACCATTGAGAGAACTATAGATCTTTCAGGTCTCTCACTGACATCTTGCTTGGTGCTTGGTGCGGATGTTTTTTGTACAGGGTTACACTGTACACTCGGGTGTAGTGTACACAGCTGTACTTATAGTGGTGGAAATGACTTTGGATACGAGAATCTTTTGAATGGCAGTAACCAAGCAGATTAGAAACATCCAATTTTTAGGGGTGAAGGAAAAAATAGACTGCAGTACACCATTCTTATTATTTTTTCCTGTTTACTTATTTAGATCAATTAACCTCACAGTTAAGTGTATGTGCAGTAGTTTATTGCTGTCAGTCAATTGTGGACTCACCTGTGCCCATTATTTTCATTTAATTAAAAACAGATTTAAACAGGTTTCATTATAGGTTTTATAAATCTGTTTATATTATAAATTTGATCAGAAAACGTGACACTGTAACAGAAGATAACATGTCCTGGAGTTGAATATACATTTGATATACTAAACGAAGAGGTTATTCTAAAAAACACAAAGCAACCATCAGTGATTTTCCACATTTTCCACATTTAAGATGCAGCTTCTTTCTATATTATTTTTCATGTCTAAATGCATGAATAAACTCATCTGTGTTTTGTGAGTGTACAGCATATATCAGTGAGTGTGGTTTTGTCTTTGTCTCTTCCCCTGTGCTGTGATCTCACTCATGCTCTCACAGAGTCCTGAGATGCCCTCTGATCGCTGGATGAGAGGCTGGACTCGTGCTTGAATCCAGCTCAGGCTGTTGCAGTCTCTGTTGCTCCAGCGGCAGAAGCAGGTGTGTCTACCTCCTGTGCCACCCTCTCTGCCCCCTCCTTCCTGTTCCCTTATCACTGCAGTACGGCAGCTCTGTCTGGGAGGCAGCCATTCCATTGTTCTCGCGCCCCCCCTCACCTATCAATGCTCGTGTGGGTGCTGGCGCCGCTCTGCCCGACCCAACCCCTGGAAAGGACTGGCTCCAAATTACTGTGATACTTGGCACCTAGGTGCCCTGAGCGGGTTACGCTTATGGCTTTCTGACTCGTCTCTCCCTGGACAGAGCTCACTACACTCTCTGCTGCAGACCGCCGCCATCTTGTTACTGCTTGTGCTGCCGGTCTGCCTGCCTCTGCTGCACTCAAACCAAATCATCTTAACACAGCCTCAAGTGTTTGCCAGCATCTCTCCCCTGCTTCTCTCGGATCTTGCCTTAGCATAGCTTTATCGCAACACTTCCCCGCAGCCAGCGCATGGACACATATTATCGCTGCACAGAGGCAGACACACCTGGAACTTTGAGCAGTGCATTATACCTGAATGGATGTCATAGAGGTTGCAAACACTGTGATCAAGATCTCATGGCAAATTTATCCATATTTGTACCAATAGGATGCAGACTGTGTGGTCTCAACCAGATTAGGAAAACCAAGACGAAAACCTCAATGCTATTGTCACCAAAATAACTCATCTTAACTATAATAATTGACCAAATTATTTCATACTATGCCATACAATACCATACCATACAATACAATTAAAAGAAGCAAACTCTTTGTCATTTTACTGATTTACAAATTCTGTTATGAAAACGTGGCTTCTTCTTTTGGATATGATATATTTTGCTTTTCAATGGTGAATATGAACCACAGTCTGTCCTTGATCCTGCAGGCGTTTATGTATAGACAAGATGAGTGCATATATTTGCTATCTTCGTGTGTGTGTGTATGATATGTGTTGTAGACACAGAGAGAGAGAGAGGGAGAGAGGGAGAGAGAGAGAGAGAGAGAGAGAGAGAGGGTGGGAGAGAGAAATTGAGCAGTGGTAAGAAAGTCCTCCTAATTCTGTTTGGCAGGAACTGTGCCGTTTGACCATATGTCCTCAGAGCAGACTTCAAACATCATGAAATGACTGCTTCACACTCACTCACACTATTTTCACAGGACACGTACACATTACTGTACAGTGTAATTTTTCTTCATAGATAAAGGTATGAGTGAAGTACTTTTGCAGTGAGAGTGAAAGCAAAGGCTAAGAATTCAGAAAGCATATTTCAACTTATGGAAATCTTACTGCTGTATTGAACTGTGCTTTGGTGAAAAGCAAATGGATGTGTGTAGGTGGAGGCCAAAGATATATAGCTGTAAATTCAGAAGGTCTTCCATTCTCTCAGACACTCTGCCAGGAAGAAACTATTCTAATTAAATGATAAAGAACGTGAAGAAACAAAGTGTCCCTCGAGAACATATCCTTATATCTGAGGTTGCCAGTTTTATTTTTTTTACTTGTGTCTGTGGACGTATGTACACCGTACCTTTGCTGTGATACTGCATATGCAAGGTCAATGGCTGCCTTGCTTCAGGGTTAAATGTTGTCAGCTTTTATCTGATGTTCCCCTTTTTCAGGTCAGTGGAGATGGCCCTCTGTCGCACCAGCTGTTAGTCAGTCACAGAGCTATCCAATCACAGCTACTAGAATTATGCTAATCACAAGCATATTTAGTCTGAATGTGATGTGGGTCAAGAGGAAGCAAAGAAAAATGGACAGAATTTAACCCATTCTAGCCAGTTTTGTAAAAGCAATCAATCCTTCATTTACTTAAAATGCACAAGCTAAAAACATAAAATGTTGACTAATCATTTATACGCTTCCTATGAAAAATTTTCTTTGATTAAACCCTTATTCTGTACTGCTATTAACAAGTACTTGTGATTATTAACAGATGATATACAGTTATATTTTACCGACAGCTGAAATAATGTTGGGCATTTTTCTTTAGAGGGCAAATTATTGAGGCAGTACACACAACAATAAAACAAATAATGGTAAGACAGATACAAAATAATATGAGGTACTTATGATATAAAGCCAGCAAAACAACAAATGCTGCATTTAAAAGCCTCATAAATTAATTGACAGTACAGTCAATAAAAAGCAAGCACAAGCTTTAGAAATGTATTTTGATTATATTATATTGTACTATAAAGTATCCCTGTTTTGTCCGCTCCATGATGTACAGGAACTTACCTAATGGGGATTGAAATGTCAGTCTATTGGTCGGTTCGTCAGTTTACCACTTTGCTCCAGACTTAAATATCTCAACAATTATTGGACTGATTGCCATGAACTTTTGTGGAGACATTCATGGTCCCCAGACGATGAATCATAATGACAAATGACCCCCACACTAATTTTAAACCTATCCGGTGAAATATCAAATATGTCAGACAAACTGGCACAAAACTTACTACAGATGTTCATGGTACCTAGACGATATATCCTTATGACTTTTCATCTAATCTTTCCTATAGTGCCACCATGAGATTGATATTTGTGGTTTTCATGTAAATTTCTCAAGAACTACTGAATGGATGCCCTGAAATTTGGTGCAAACATTCATATCCTTTAGCGATTCACTAACATCAGAGTCAAAGTTTTAATTGTTCAGTACTTGGTTTGTAGTTAATCATCTATAAAACTAATGACATTTCCATCACTTTGTGATATATGCTTATTAGCAAACGTTAGTATGCTAAGACAGCAAACATATTTGCTAAACATCAGCATTTTAGCTATGTCAGTGCGAGCCTGTTAGCATGCTCATGTTAGCATTTAGCTCCTGCTGTGCCTACATACAGCCTCACAGAGCTGCTAGCATAACTATAGAGTCTATTTCTGTAGTGGCTAGGAAACTGAACTGTTTCACTGCACAAACATACTTCTGTTAACAGTTGATTTCATATTGAGCTGACAGCACTTGTACAAAACACTGCAAGAAAATATTGTTTTTTTAAATGTTGTATTGTTTTTTCATGTATATTGTCACATTTATCTGAAAAGTAGTGTAGTGCCTTTATGTGATATTCCACTGATACAGGTGACTAGAGAATACATCTCTGATGTAACTGTGACTCTACTGGGATTGTTTTTTTATTTGTTTTCTATTGTGTATGTTTCTTTTTATGCTCATACTGCATATTAGTTTGCCCTTGGTGATAATAAATTTATTCAATCAAAAGAGAAATTTTGTTATAAATGTGGAAAACATGCAGGAATGAACTATAATAACACTGCACAGCTATTTGACTGGTCACTGACATGTTCAAAGTACAACAAGCTATCCATTATCAAACGATTAATAGTTGCTACCTGTACTTTTACTGTAACTGTTATTGAGCTGCATTACTGTGATACTGTAGTCAGGAATAAGAGTGTAGTGAATTATTTTCACAGCAGCAGCAGAGTGGACATAGATTGCATGACATGGTGCAGTTTGCACATGGAATGTAGAAAGATTTCGGGCACTCTGTGATGAAGGCCAGATGTTTGAGTTATGCATAGGAAGTCAATTGTCTACAGTTGCTACTGGGTATGACAGTGATGCAGCCAGCACTGGTATCTGCTGCATAATCAAATTTAAGAAGGCCCCCTCACATATTACAGCTTGTATATAACCAGCACATGTGCTCAGTTTGAAAAACAGTCCTCAAAGAACATCATGTATACAGAAGTGCATAAATAAAAATAGAAACGGTATATGAGTGAGTAAGTAAGAGGAGTTGGTCATGAATTCCCTGGTTACAGTCTACATAGCAACTTATCCTGTTGCTCATACTGTAAAGCAATACTTTCTAAACCTTAACAGAGTCAGAGAGTGGTCGACAAGGGTGTTGATCACAGTGATTGGTTAAAAACTGAAAGAAAAGGAAGCATCATAATACTAATGCCAGGCAAAATAACATCGCTCAGATTCAGTTTTTTTTTTATATTCATGGAGTATGTTTCTTCATGGGGAAGGTTCCACAGTCGGTTGGCTCTTTAAAACTCTTTACACAAGCCGAGGAACAAAGAAAAGAAGGTTGATTTGCATGAAAATGTTTTGGATGGATAAAGTTTTCACCACAAAACAGTGATAGGAAATCAATCAACTGCTGAATTCTTCAAATGTTTTTGAATTTTGGAGGACATGGGGGTTACAATTTGCTTGAAGAGAAATGCAAATCTGTACACAGCAGGCAACAGCCCATTTATACTGAAACTCATCTCCTTCTACTGTAGCCCTTTTCCCTTGTTCCTTCTCCCTGCTTTTTTTCCTCCTCATCTTACACACAGTTACACACACACACACACTCCCAGCCTGTCTCTGTGTCTCACACAGGCACACACATACACACACCATCTTTTGTTTGGAGTCAGACGGCATTGAAGGCAGATCCTGTGGCCCTTCTGAGGAGAATGTTAATATGCCCGCTCTGGTCTCTCTGGGGACGCAGAGAATGGACTCTGGCTGCTAATGCACTGTCACACTAACCCTGCTCACTTTTCTCACACAGTTAGCAACAGCAGCTCTACTGCCAACACTGAAACACTATAATGTATTTAACTATACTCACAACTTAGTGGATCATTAAGAGTTACTCTAACTAAACTCTAACTACAGACAGCTGCTGGTGAGGAAGCAGTTCACCATGCTTTCTACACCTGATCTAAACACCATGTTTATGTTGGATGTTTTTGTGGGCATGTTACCATACAAGACAGTTCCTCCACAATTAATTCATGTATATTATAAAAACATTTTTACAATTATAAAATATTGAGTCACCAGAGTTGAAGTTGGCAAATGAATTTACCAAACCAAACTGGTCTGTGTATCATCTGTTCTCTTCATTCTTTCATTCAGGCTGGAAAATGGTTAAAAAAAACAACAAAAAAAACAAAAACAAAAACAGATCAATTTCCTCTTTCTGCTTTTTGTGTGTATCCAAAAATGGAAAATGCATCTTAAAGTGGGTTTCATAGTGAAGAAGAAAACTCTTATTTTCTAGCTCCTCATGAACAGATCCACTAATGGTTGAAGGTGAGGTTTTGTTTTGGAAAGCCCTTCAGAGTTGGTCATTCAACTCTCTCACCCTGTGATCAGTCATACAATAAGATCCAAATTATGTTAAAGGTGTTAAACAGAAGTACTTTGATGGTTTGTGGATACTGAATGTTTTTCATTAATATTTCAATTTTTTAGACATTGCAGTAATTCAACAAAATGGAAAAAACTCTTAACTCTATGAACTGTAAAACAATGAGTTCAAGCTTTGTAATATTGTTTCACAAACTGAATGTCTCTGTGTCTGCTTTCTTAATTAGCTACACGCATTTACTGTATTGTACTGTACATCTGTAGCTATAGGGCAAGTGAACACAGCTATTTATATAAACAGACTTTAATTCCCAGATGATCCTCCTGGGGTTGAGTACAAGAAATTAATGTGTACAAAAATTTTACCAAACAATCCCAAGTCAAGGTCCACTTACTTGCTTGTTCTGGAGCTTTGGACTGTATCACACAGTTTTCATCAGCAGTGGGTCAGGATATGCCAATATCCAGTGTCAACCAGCATCAGTATGCGCTCAACGCTTTACAAAAGCAGCAACATTTGCTCCCAGAATCTGTACACCTTGGTTCCAGGTTACTGAGGATTTCTCCATTTTGTCCGGTGTGTGTTTCACTTACTGTAATACTGTACTGTTGTTTTTCTAAAACAAATTAATGTGAAATAAAAACATGCAGAAGATTGTATTACAAAAACAGTTTGTGGAGGTGGATTTTTTTTGCATGGTTCCACCATAGTCATGGATTTTATTTAAGTATGGCTAATTATTATTCATGCAAAATCAAGGATCATTTTAAATTTCCTCTCAATTATTTTTGTAAAATATACCATTGGAAGAAAGAGAGTGTGGTTTTACAAAGTTAGCACTGAGCTACGGTCAAAAGTAGAGAGAAAGTGAGGCAGACAATCGACTTTCCTGCTGAAACAGGAAAAATAACACAATTTTAAACGTGCACAACCTTGCTGCTTCCCAAAATACAAAAATTGTCGAGCACAGATGACATTAAAGCACTAGCCACACAAAAGAATGCACATGTGGCCAACACTTCCTGCAGAGTTAAGATGCAGGGAATTTTCAAAGTACCCGGTAACAGTTCTGAAATTTGCATTGTCATTCAAATATACTTGTTCAGCAACATTTCACTGTCTTGAATTATCTATTTTATAATCTCTTGACTTATATTTAAATCCCTTGCATTAATAAACTGTTATACTGTAAGAGTCATTGAACTTTGCTGCACTATGCTGCATAGTGGAGTTTTTCCTTTTACTCATTCATTTCTCCTCAGTTTCCCAGCTGTGAGCAGGGGAAATGCACCGCACAGTCCTCAGCTGAAGTCTTTTCATAATGAATGGCAAGGTACGATAATGGCCTTCAGGTTGCCATAGAAATGAGACAGGGGCCCTGTATGTGATTTTTTTTTCTTTTTTTATCCAAGCGTAAATGACACAGGACTGTGTGGCAAACTCTTCTCCCCCACCCTCCCAGGCAGCTCTGCACTTGGCTCCCATATTTTCCTCTCCTCACATCTTTTCTTAATCAGCATTTCTTCTTTCTTCTACACCTCTTTCCACCTCATCTGATTAGTTGTGTTAATATAAGAATCATGACAGCTCAAAGAGATTAAGTTACCTTAAATTGAATAAAACAGAAAACTCAAGTGTATGATAATAATTTCAGTCCTGCACCATGCAGTGTTTGTTCATTCACATATCACTGATGCCACAACCAATCCATTCTAAGCTCTGAGGTGACTTGTGGTCAGTCCATGCACAATTAGATCACAAACAACTTTTCAAAATTAGTCTGATGCTTAACAACGATCCAAGATTTGAGGGAGCAGATGGAGCTTTATTACCACACGCGGCATCCGCCCAACTCAGGTCTCCTCCCTGCACTGAGCATCTCAGGGCAGCTGCTGGCATAGCCGTCTCAGTTCCCCGCTAACAGCTGCTCTCAAGCTAAACAAAGTATTGATCCACTCTATCATTTTCACACTTGTGTGTCTGAAGGTTGATGATGTTGGTGATGTGTTTATGTCATGTTTGTGGTGTCAAGAAATGGCTTGGTGAAAGTTATATGTGCTAGTACATGTGCATATTTCTCAAATACACAGTATGTGCACCTGTGAATATGTATGTTCTATATCAGTAATGAACTTTTAGCCATAAGCCAGTGTTGATTTGAACACACTGCAGAAATGTTAAATATCTGCAAATGCAAATACAGAAGTGTTGAAACTACAAGTTGATTATTGGCTTAAGTAAGTGACAGAAAATTAATCACCAATGAATTTGATAATTGTTTATCAAGCAAAAATACCAAACATTTGCTTTTTCTGGCTACTCGAATACGATGTTTTGACTCTTTTCCCGTATAGCTTTGTAACAAACTGTAACAAAGAGCAGCTGGTTTGTGGTACAGTGGAATCAATACATACCATCAGAGCATTGACATCCATACTGATTTGTTACAGCAAAAGCAGAATAGAGATATGTTAATATTTAAGACATAAACAATTTGCTAAAATAAATGTTACCGCCCCCTCTTTCACAGCGAACAAGTCTGATGCAACTTAAAACCCCTGAATGCTGTTCAGTTGTTTATGATTTCTCTTTAAGATTAAATATTCACAAAGTTGATGAACTGATGAACACCAAATTTTCTTTTTTTTTTGGCTGCTAGCTATAGCAGCTTCAGAAAGGAAGCTAAGACCATCAAAACAGAGTTATCCAGTTATCAGATTTTCTTTTTTTTTTTTTTTTTTTTTTTTTTTTTTTTTTTTTTGTTGTTGGTGTCTCTAGGCAGAGAAAAAGTTAGAAGTTCATAACCAGGCAGTAAACTAATCAGAACTTATAAAAAATGTTGTTTTGATCTGTGGAACCTTATGGACTAAAGGACTATAAATAACCGAGGAATAGACAGTCAACAGAAAGACTTCATGACCACTTTCAAGGTAGGGATCATCACCATTTAGCTGTCATGCTGGTTTACATGGCAGTAAATCTGAATTGATAACATACAATTTTAGACTTGTGGTATCTGTAAAATGAACTGAACAGTTGAATCATGGAGAATTTATCCGAGCTAACAACGTGTAACATCGAGCTAATGATGTCAAGCTAACAATGTTCAGTGTATTTCTATCTTTATGGTTGTTGTAAAGCTGCTTTGCATAAATGGTCTCCAGCGACCAGGTGGTTTTTAAGTGGACTCAGCCCCCTCAGTTGTATTCTTTGTTCCCTTACGCTCCCTGTAGAAAAATAGCAAAAAAACAACAAAATTATTGGCCGAGATACATTGTGCATGAGTCAGGACCACAATGTGCATTCTCTGTTTGGGTAGTGGATCAGGCTGAGGGAGAACAGGAGGGTTTCATTTTGTCTTACACAAATCGAGTTTTAAGAGTGTTACCAGTAATATACAGTATATCTTCTATAGGTTTGCACTGAACTGCGTCTCAAAAATAGGATACAAAGCACTTCCCTTATCAGTTCAATATGGAACTTGTGTTTTAGTTTCCAATAATGGGATGATTCTGTATTTTGCGGGACACTTTTATCCGTGAGTCTTCAACATAGTTTAATACAGGACAACAATTACCATGGTCCATGGATCTTTATTGACAAAACAGTTGATTGATTGAAAAATAGTGGCCAGATCAATCTATTATGCATGTTATCAGTTGCAGCCCCAGTTTGGTCCATTTGCTTGTTCTGCTGTGCATTGAGGTCTCCTCGAAGCTTCAATGCTCCTTAATTGAAGTGCAGTACTGTAGAAAGTGTTGTGCCAGTTCACACTTAAAAAGAAGTAGTTCAAAGTTCAGTTCATACAGATGAAAATTAACTAGTTCACCTTCATAGTTCATTTTTTTTAAATTTTTGAACTATGTTCACAGTTCCAAAAATGAACTAGTTCATATTCATTTGTTTGTTTTTTTTTTTTTTTAAATAAATAGGCTGCTTTTCTTTTTCAATAGAACCTCCTTCTACCCATCCATCACAAGCCCCAAATCATTGCCAATCCCAAACTAAATGGATTATTGTATACCACTGAAGAATCACAGACATGAGTTACATTTAAAATCCGTAAATATAATAGTCTTCACAAGTCTTCACTTGTTTGTTCATAAAACTGCTTCAACTTTTCAAACAAACTGGCTTCAGCAGTAGTAGATGCGTCTATCATCTGTACCATCTGTACCGCTAGCATCAGTCATGCTGGGCCGTGTTTATGAAGACGTCATGTGGCATGCTGTATAACTGTCGTGAAATGTGAGCAGCGTTCACGTTCATCTTCATCATTTGTAAACTGATTCATTCAGTTCAGTGTTCACGCTCAACACTGACTGTAGGAGTACTGTGGTCAATGCATTATACACTAATGCTGTAATGTCATCCACTGAGTATTTAATTCTCTTTACCTTGTAGATTATTATGTCTCCTAATCAATCCATAACAGATTTCACCCAGACAACTGGTGAAAATAGAAAATGTTTCTGGTAAAGTCTAGTAAATGTATATCTCTCAACAGCGTGCACTGTTGTGCAGTTAGATCTTGATGATGATGATGTTTGTTGATACACCACCACACAAGAGTTTAGAATTATACCAAATTGTTCAAATGTCAGTTGTTAATTTATCAACTTGTTTCTCTCATTAGTAAAGTCCCAATTCCAGGTTTTGATTCTATAGTTTTTCTGAATAAAATGTCACATTGATTTGGATCTGTGGTGTGACCACAAGTCTCACTGTGTCCACACCACAGCAGCTGTGAAACTGTTGCCCACATGATTCTCCTGTCACCTTTTGAAAAAGATGGGTTCATCCTCAGTGCTGCCAGCACCTGTTTCTTTCTTTTCTTTATATTCACGTCTCATCTTGTTTTTAAGTTAACCACTAAGTCCAGTCATTTACAGGATGCCCCTTCACTTTGCCCTGTAGTCTTTCCAGTGGTAGCTTTAAGATTCATTGCAATTTCACTGCTCAGTAGCAGTCTCAGTATCCTTTATGTTTTGTATGAAATAAGCAAACAGATAAGCAAAGTAATTAATTCATCTACTGTAGCAAGGTGAAGTATCCTTGATTATTTTCTGGCTCCAAGTTGAAGTGTCCCCTCTTTACAGCCACAAATAATTTTACTCTGAGTGAGTAAATGTCAGTTTCTTTGGTGGCTGGTGGTGTCTGTTTCTGACATTTCTTGATGAACTCTGTGGGATTGAAGGAAACTGTCTCCTGAAAGAACCGAAATAAAAGAAGAACTTAAATGTTTTCCATTTCTCTGATAAATCCCCTCTTTTACTAATGAGTTATCTTAAAGAAAAAAAAAACATATATACATACATATATATATATACAAATATATATATATATATATATATATATATATATATATATATATGTATGTATATGTATTTTTTTCTTTTATATATATATATATATAGCCTACATCAACAGATCATTTTTTCATATCCTCTCAGTAAAGTTTGCAGAGCACATTAGTGTTAATTTAGCTGTTCATTTTATAGAATGACTGAAAGCATTGATTGGCTGACAGTACTGATCGGTGTTGTGAAACTCTGCTCCCCTGCTTGCTGGAATTGGATGTTGGCTAAACAGCAGTGATCAGTCAAGTGAGCTGCAATCTGGTTTTCAAACAGGAAAAAAACAGACAGAAACTTTGATGTAATTTCACCTTAACAATCCACTAAAAACTCTTTCTGAAAATATTAGATTTTCTTTCATTTTTTATTTTTTGGCAGTTTTGTCTTATGTGACAGCCAATAGAGAGAGACAGGAAATATGGGGGTAGAGAGGGGTATGACATGCAACAAATGTCCCCCGGCTGAGAACTGAACTGTGGACATTGCGGTTATATGTGACTTAACCATTAAGTGACTTTTAAAATAAAATATTTTAAAACTAATGTAAGTCTTACTGACCTTACTGTTCTGTAATTACAGAAAGCAAAAGAAACATAATGCGAGTAGACATGAAGAAAACCAGTAGAAATCCAAATGTGTAAGACAAGGCTCATAAGGTTTTGGGCAAATGTTTGCCAGATAACAACCACAGGTTTGCCACATAATTGATTTGTGTTTGAAAATATGCATTTGCTGTAACGCTGCCAGAGCAACACTGAGGTTTGCCGCAACAGTTTGTCTGTGGGTCTGGATTTTAGCAATGCTGATTGTAATTGTAACTGCTGTGCTATATAGATCTGCACTATAAACATTTTACTGCCTTAGTGAGCCTTACTGAGCAGAATGACACATCTTTATATTATCATCTTATTCAGCCTCAACCAAGGCTGAAATATCTTCCATGTCGAGGTTCATCCTTTTGATAATTCGTCACCTCTTTGTAAACTCTGTTGCATGCTTTTTATTCATATGCCACAGTCGATGAAAACCAGAGAATTTAGATGAATGTAGTATGATGTAAAAATGAAATAAATAGAAGAATTTAGTCTGTGAATGTCTCACAGTACAAATGTCCAGTCTTTACCACGTCTTTTTATTCACCTAAACTATTTGTCTGAAACAAACTGTTTTGTGAAGGACTGTCACAAAAGAGAAGGTGGTTGAACACAAAAAAACACACAGGCAACTTCAGCCTTGAATATGCTACTTGCACAGAAAGTAGCCAGTTCACTTGAATAGAGGCAAAACTTGGATGTTTGTCAGTGATCAAGTGGTTGGCCTGTCATGCTGTTTGTTATTAAGTCTTATTACACAATCAGATGAGCATAGGCTTAGAAAAGTTCTATATTTTGTGTGTCTGTGTTGATAAAAACCTAAAGCTGCTTAAGTTTCAAAGGGGCTTAAACTGTTGCGACTGCTCAGCTTGAATCTCTGTATTTTAAGGATTAGATCACACTTCAGGTGTTCAGTGCATCTTTCTTTGATGGAAGTTTATTCATTGTTAAATAATGGTATGGTGTATTGTATGCTTTCCTGGATGATATTTTTATATGTTTGTTCTTAAATGGCATTATACAATTTGATTAGCTTCTTGTCATTTTCTTTTTAATACCCAGTGTAATAAATCATATGTCCTGTAAGTCAATTTTATGTCACAACTCATTTAGATCTCTGTGCAAAGATTTACACACACAGCTTGTAGCTGCACAAATACATTAACAACTGAGTGGGATGGCAGCATAGGAAAAAGATATTCAAACCGATCCTCCCTTAATCCTCTTCCTGCAAGGTCATGCTCATGTGTGGTCTCCTGACCTCAACCTGAAATGTAAAATAAGTCTGTGAAAATAACCCCAGTGCAGTGCGTTTGTCTTTTTTTTTTTTTTTTTTTATCAATATTTTTTTTTAAAGCTGACAAGTTTATAAAAGTTCATCAGGCTAATTAAGACATTTGTTTCAAGCAAGGAAATAAAAAGCTTCACACCTACACTCCACACATTTTACTGAAAAGAAGTCATGAAAACCTTGACCAGCAGTTTGCATTTGATACGTTTTCATCTTTTAGTTCTTTACTTTGCACTTAAATTTATGTAAACATTATTGAAAGACTTTTGAAAGATACTGAAGGACAGTAAACATTGAAGAACTTTTATTCTCCAATTTATTAAATGTCACTGTCAAACAATTAATACGATAAACTTGCCCCCATGAAACAGGTGAATCAGGTACAAGACAACCATTCCTTCTGTCACTGTCCACTTGACTAGCTGGCTAGCTAACATTAAGACGACCGCACTGAGGAGTGTCCATCTTTCTGTCATGGACCTGTTTTTCGCAGGTCTCTGTGGCCAGTGTAACCAAAGGCTTTTTTGGCCAAAGTCCACGTGGCACAAAAAGGCCGCGGCATTCCTGATGTCTGTGGCTAATCTGTGGTGTCAGCTTGTGTTAACGCCGCACCGCCAAATTTGAGGGCACACAGTGCCGGGGAATATTAAAAACTCCCATCAGCAGCATTCCTCCAGAGGAGGGCGGGTCTGATGAGAGCAAGGGTCACCTAAGGTTGAACAGTGGTTGTGTGTTAGAGCCGCTCGTACTGTAACGGTCTGATCCACTGGACAGGAGGTGGGGCCGGAGCAGAACGGAGGGAACACACTTCAAAGAGAGTGCGCTTTTTCCTTGTCTATCCTCATTGAAACTGGGCTAAATGAGCTTTGTGGGGGCTTTTGTTCCTGCTGTTAGACAATTCAGAGACTGGACGGAAGATGCCGAAAAGGACAGGAGGTCATATGGGCAGTTAATTATCTGCTTCTCAACCTGCCAGACGCTTTCTACATGCCACCCCGATTGACCTATAATGACCATGAGATATTGTTCTGCTAAATTTGAGAAGTCTAGCAAGTGTAAGGTCAGACTGTTCCTACAATTGCCACATGTCAAATTTCACACAGCCATGAGACAGAGACTTTGTACTTGAGTGCAGGCATTTCTCTTCAGATATCCAACCCTGCAACATCCTACTCTAAATTGAGTACACTAATATGCAGAGTGAGACAGCTAGATAGATTGCTTAGAAGCTCACAAAGACATAAAACATGGCTGCAAACGTGCTGTTTTTTTGCTTTACCACAGCAAACTGCGACCGTACCTGAGCTCACTGTGAGCAATATGATAGCCGAAAAATTCAGCATATTTCTGGTTGTCTCAGGCTGCTGTGCAGACAAGTAACATGTGCTCCACTCTCCCCAAGTCCCAGAGGGGCAAGGACAGGAATGCATTCAGGGTCAGGGGTCGGACAGCCATGTGCACGTGCACTGGTGTAGCCTGGCAACAGGTGCTGTGCAAGGGCCAGAGCAAAAAGTCATCTAAGATCGCAGCAAATCTTCAATCAAGCTACATTTTCCTCTATTTTATCTAACAGGACATTCCCATACTACTGCCTTTCGCCCGTTGTTTTTGTAATGTCTCTTTTAAAAGAGTACTGCATCTTATAATAGCCTACTTTTTTATTATAGTTTTGTTTTAAACTGTTAGATATTAAACAAGCTGAGCTGCGAGTGGAACATCTGCACAGGGAGAGAGAGAGGCTCATAGCTGAGAGGTTGGTAGTGTCTCGGGGAAATGATAGCTCTGTGCCAAGGTATTCCTTCTCCCTCCTGAGAGAGGCCCCGCCATTCAGCACTGTGAGGTCAACAAGTACAGACCATTACCCACAATGCCCCTGAACAGGAAAAAAAAGGAAAACTTAAATATGCAGGGCTGTTCCTTTAAGATGGTAAGACAGGAGCTGCCTGAATGCACTCAGAGACAGAGCTGCAGCCAAGATGGAGAGGAGGAGGGAGAGGGAGAGAACAGGCGGACAGAAAACAGATCTTCTAGTGATGTGCAGAAGAATAAACTTGTGTTTCCCTGCTTCTGCTGAAAAGCTGTTAAGTTGCAATTATTCATATCCTAAAATTATGGGTGTCAGTTTGCTGATTGCACCGCTCAGAGAAAAGGAGTCTTGTTGCTAGGAGAGGAGAGATTCAGCCTGCTCTTATTGGCCACTAGGATGCGTAAGATGGCCCAATGAGAGCCCTCCCCCTAACAGCAGCGCAATAGTAGAGCTACCCCCACATGCAGACCTGATTAATATGTCAGACATGTTTTATGGGTTAACGTGAATCGGGCTAGATGAATCGAAAAGACTGCAGCAGGGAGTTAGAGTGTGGATACTGTATGTGTATGTAAGTCTATACAGTATGCATGCCAGGGGACATATCACACACAGTACTTTGAGGTCAAACGATGCTCTCGATTCTGAAGAAGGCTTACATACACACATAAGCAGCTCTCGCACTGTAGTAGTGAACTAACTCAAAACAGACTAGTGTAGAGTTGAAATAGGAAATAGGATTCCTCACATGTACATGATTATCACGAGAATGCAGCGCACAAAAGAGAAACAGAAGCTAAAAACTTGACTCAGCTTTAGTAGTCTGATGTTACTTCAAAGAGGACTCATGTGCTGCATTATATTTAAAACATGCTGTACACACTGTAGTTGTTAACATGCTGCGGATCTTACAACAAATCTGTCAGAGATTTTTGATATACTTCGTGTCCGAAAGCTTTGCCACAGTGAGTCAAACTTCTCTGTATCTTTAAAGATTTGCTGTTTGTTGTTTTCCATTTTACCTGCTGTCAGAGAAGATTGACATCAGTTCCATCACGTCTTGTTCACTGTAGAGATGAAGTCCAGGACTAGTTTGGCCTTGCTAAGTTCAAAGACTGGAAAAACAGGGGTAAACATCTCACCTGTCAGATGTGAAAAATACCTTCAAAGTAGCTAGCTCGTATCTGCAAGCTGGTCAACAGTACAGTCACGATTCACCTCAGTTTGGTTTACAAAAATAAGGAAATACTTTTATTCACTGTTTTGTTGGGGCTTACATGAGAAGATCGATACCAGTCTCATATTTGTCTGCTACCTACTGACCTATAGCTAGGAGTTGATTAGCCTAGCTTAGCATAAAGAACAAAAAGAAATGCAAAAACAACATTTAACGTGGAAAAGAAGCAAATAAGTGTATTTTCCCAAATATCAAACTATTCCTTTAATATGAGAGGTATACAATCAGTTTGGGCAATCGGCAAACATTTTTTTTAGCGCTATTCTTTTGACATAGATTCACTGTATTGCTGTATATTCCACCATAGACCTTAGCTGCTGTAATGTACCTGACCTCTGATAGTGTCACAGTGAACCAACATGCACAATACCAGGACCCTGAAACCAGAGCAGCTAATTGGAATTCAGCCATCATTAATTTTTATTATTTAGACTTGTGCTGTTTCTACTCTGACATGCCTAAATGTCTTCTATTTAAATCATTAGGCCTCAGGTTAAGCCGGCAACAGTAAATGCTATCACATGCCAATAGTAGTCAGTAGATGTCTTTAAGTTTTTTTTTATCTTAATATTTGATGTGCAGACTTTATTCCAGAGGTTCAAGACTAAAACAAATCATATCATATATTAAGCTTCTGGGGCACCCAAATGAGCAAGTTGGATCTGTCTAAAAAGGACAATTTCAATGAATTACAATTGTGTGTTTATCTTACCCTACTGGCCAATGCCAGGGCAGTACATCATTTGTACAAGGAAACTGCTGCAATATAATTGTGTCTTAATTTCTGTCTGTGAAACACAATCACTCCTGCTTAAATTATTTTGTGGACTTACTGCCGTCTCTGCTATTAACTATCCTGGTGCAGACTGAGGCACAGTATGCTTTTGCATGCTATAAATTAAGTTGATTATTTCCCCATTTAAATGTGCTTTATGTTTCGATTACTGTCCGCAGAGTGGATTTTCCACACGGCCATGTTACAGTCAGCCACACAGGTGTTTTCACTTTCACTCATTAGACCTCTCATCAGGACTGTGTGGGTGTGTGCAGACTGCTTCACTGAAACGTCCCTCACTCCCCTGTTTGTTTCCTTGCAACTGTGAGGAGTCTGCGCTTTTACTTGAAAAGTGAATTAACTTTTGTGCAACTCTGTGCATGTCACAGCTCTTGTCAATCTAATGTATTTGTATTTTCATTTTGAATTTTATTTAATACTTCATCTTTGTTTGAGTAATTATCTTTGGGGAGGGGGGCTCACATTATTCTTGTCTTAGCTCCACCTTCTGTCAACCTGAGCAGATGTCCAATCAAGCCAGTATAATTGAAAACACCTGTGTGGGTGTGCAGGGACAATTAAGGTTTCATGTATATTAGCTCAATGAGGGAAAATATCAAATTAGATTAGGAGGGTAAATAATTTTGGTGGAGTGCCAGATTTGGCACATGGTGGCTGGTTTATGACCTCTGGTAGAGAATTTATATTTCCTGTAAGGTATGTTAAATTTATGTTTTCTTTAATGTCTCATTTTCTGATTTAATATAGACTGAGCTGACTCTGTGCTAATGATAATGGTGACCTACTGCACTGGATAGCACCTTTGTGTCTAATAGTTAAAGCTGCTCTAATCAATATTTTCATTAACAATGGATCTATTGACTGTGCAATGTGAAAGATTTGTCTGGTAGTGACAAACCATCGAGAACTTAAAGTGATGTTCACAAGTAATTCCAAAGTTTGTAGTTGTAAATTAACTTTTGTAAACCAGTTAAATACAGCTGCATGAGAAATGCACATGTAGAAAAGATTAGTATTATTATTTGTTCACTGTATTTTTTTTTTTTTTTTTGCAAATCTTTTCTACACGTTCAAAGTGTACATACAAATTTGAATTTCTGAATTATTTTACAGGTTTATAAAAGTTAAGTTACATCTACAAACAGATTTGTGAACATCACTTTAAAGGCTCAAAATCTTTATGACCTTAATTTGAGCCCATATACTTTTTACATTTTTAGTCTTTCAGCTCGTCGTTTTGGTTTGTGGTTTCCTGTTTTTGGTGAAAAGCTCCGAAGGCCCACCTTGCACTACCTGCTCAGCACCAAACAACAGAAAGGTAAAGTTGTGGAAAGCAAACCAGAGTGACTTTTTTCGACTAATCAGGTGGACACAAAATCTAAATGAATGCTAATGCTGCTCTATGTCTACTTGATGTGTAAAAACTTTCTCTATCAACTTTTAAATTGTGATATTAGGTCAGTGTTGTGCCCCCAAGTGGCTGACAGTCAATAATCGCAGGCTAGGAGCTCAGCTGTTAGCTTAAGGTGAATACAAGCAAGTAAGTAGTGCAGGCTCAATAACCAACTGCAGTGCCCTATTTATTGTTGCTAGAAAATTGTTCTGCCACTCTTCATTGAAGCTGAACTGAAAAGCAGAACATTTTAGAGTGGAGGTCTGCTGTCTGCTGTTAGCCTATATCTAGTATAAACAAATGTACCAGTATCAAAAGTATAATTCAATTTCACCATAATATAATATGTCTTAGCAGGGCACTGGTGACTGTGGCAGTACAGAAGTTCTCCATGGTTTCTGACTTCAAACCTTTCCTGAATTTACAAAAACAGGCAGCAGCTTTCAGAACTATTCATACCGCTAACAAGAAACAAACTAAAAATAAATGTGGTGCTTCTTATGCCACATCTGATCACAAACTATCATCCTGCCAAAAATTCCCAATTCCTGACCCGAGACACAGCTGACTGCTTCAATAGATATAACACAACTGCTTCCACAGAGCCTGTGCTAAATATGAAAATTAAAGCAGTGATGAGTAGTCCATGTGAAAATGGTTGTTCATACATCACTTCCTGCCTGGTACATGTTTATATTGTAGGTGGCTAAAATTAATTAAGCAAATAATTTAAAAAACAAATACAAATCTCTCGGTATATTTGGCATAAAAAAACAGCATATTCTGAATTGATAATAACAGGGATGTGTTTGCTTCCAAATTTGCTACAGGGAAGATACTTTTATCCGTCAGAATAAATAAATAACAAAAGAATCAGCTGGTGGATTCATCTTCAATGTTCTAACTGAAGTGGTTCAATGTAAAATCATAACAAATGACTGACTGATCAGAAATATTATTATTTTGATAGGTTTGCTTTGTCTTGTCCTGCCACATTCCTTCAGTTGGAGTATATCAGTATACTAATGATTGTGCAGCTTCCCTGTAGAGAATAAAGCACGCTCAAAGGCCGGTGATGCGTACTTGAAAGTTTCAGACAGAGAAAACAAGTGTACGGTTGTATTGTTCTTGAAATCCTTTTTGATTTTTTTTTTTTTTTTTTTAGAAATCACCATTGTTCTAACAAAAAGTACCATCTGCAGTCTGAGTTGTAACCATTACGAATTCATGTTCTGTACTGCAAAAGTATCCCTAAAAGTTTAAAAACTTAAATTGGCTAGAAAAAAACTGTTAGATTTAGAGGTTTCCTTTTAAGAGTTTGGTTCCTGTTGCTTTAACCGGCTGTAAGGAACACAGAGAGAGTTTTTTTCTTTTCCCCTTTGTTCACTCCTCTATGGAAATGCACATCTGTTCTGTGGCCACACACGCAGCCTAAAAAGTGAAATGGCAAGCTGCAGTTAGTCTTCTGCTTGAATCCACTGTTTTGATTTTGATTTATTCCAAGTCTTTATATTTTTTTGTTTCATTGTTGAATGAAGGTGTTCCTTTTCCTTTTCCTTTTTTTTTTTTTTTTTTTTTTTTTTTTTTTTTTTTTTTTTTTTTTTTTTTTTTTTTTTTTTCTTGCATCTTGTATTTTCTCTTTTTTTTTTTTCCAGTGGAGGCACTCGGTTTCAAGTGCCCTATAAATGCTGTTGTTAAGGTCACAGACTTGGAAATAACCCGTCTGAGATTCAAAGTCAGGCTTCTCTAGTGTTTGCAGTACGTTTTTGATGAGGCAGGGTTGGCTGGCGGTTAGAGACTGTCCCATTGTCAGAGGGTCACAGGTTTGATCCTTCTTATAGCCAATGTGGTTGTTTTGAGCCCGCCTCCTTCAGAGACGTTACTGCTGCCTCACTCCTTTGTTGAAACGGTTGTATGAGCCAGAAAGTGGATCCGTTAAGATTCACAAGCACACAACTGAAAGCAGAGAGCTTCTGCTCACAAGGGTTACAATACAGAGTACAACACGGTCACGTTGTATTGTTGCTGCTCACAAGCCCAAACGTCTGACTGTTGTCCAGTCTCACACAAATACAAGACAACATGCAAGAGACTTTCTTTCTGTCCTTTATTCATTCAGGGAAATTTTTATCAACAATTTCTGGTCAGGTAGTGACTTCAGGTCCTGACTCTGCATATTCATTATAGACTGAAGGTGCTCACAGTAAATGGCATCATGTGCTGCCCTCTGGTGGAAAATGTCAGAATTTCTTACGGCAGACAAAAAACCTGAGTCACAGCCATTTAGCATGTACTTTAGCATGTTTTTGTTGGCTTGGGGTCAAATAAAACAAGTGCAGCACTGGACTCAAATTTAAAATCAAAAGCTGGGAATACAATTACTTAGTGGAGATTTTAATAATAAACTCTTATATGAGAAAAATTAAGTACCTATGAAGTTTCCATGTGTGCATTACATTATATTGGCAGGCAGTTCTTTCTCTGTGACCACTGAGAGCATTAAAAGTTAATAATATTTACATTGATTTATGATCTGCTGCAGAGCCCATTTCTAGGCTTACAGCAGGAAAACCCATGTTGTAAAACAGAACAATTCCTTGCATGTGTTTTAACACTTAACCTGTGACACCCTTCATAATGAAAACACAATTATTTGCTCTGCTCTGAGCACTGACAATTTACAGATCATTTTTGTGAGACAAATCTAATAGGGTGAAATTGGATTTTATGACCTTTTTTCTGTCTTGATTGGAAGACTGGAGTTAGATAATTGAGAAAATTGCTAAGATTTATGGTGAGGCTGATCACTTTAGCTTTACACTTGTAAAAGTGTAAAGTACAAATATAAAACTTGATATAAATTAGTGTTAAAAAATAGCATGGAAAACCATCCAGAGCTATCCTGAACTTCAAAACATAATATATTGCTATCCATTGATATATTTTAATTATAAACCTATATATAAAATCATGTCAGCATATGAAACAGCTGTTTTAATATCTGAGCATATTTCTGAACATGACCTCGGAGATGTGTATTAAAGATGCACAAACAATGTAAATACTTGGCAGTTCACAGAAGTAAAAGTTTAATGGCAAACAGATTGTATAAAACACATCCAGCTTTTGAAAAATACTGTCAAAGAAAAAAAAAAAAAGAGTACAAAAGACTAGAGACCATCTTGTGATGGGATTACATCAGCTTCAATGCCCGTCAACATGTTGACGTTCTGACCCATGAGTACTCAGTAGTCAGACTACACCCATCTTCATACTCGACTCGTACCAACTGTATGTTTCACAGTTGCAGTTATGGTGGTGACACAATCTGTCCACAGACAGACAGACATAAACACCTGCCAAAGTATCCAAAACTGGCTCAGTGGTAGTTCCCTCTACAGTAAGTGTCTGGACCACATTTTGCTATGATGACACACATACACACACGCACACAGGCTCACAAGGTGAAAATAGTACCAGTCACGCTGTCACGACTGGTAAAAATGTTCATTTGGCACTTGTGGTGGTCTGAGAGTTGGAGCATCCTTCAACCTAAATATAACAGGCTGAATGCCGAGAGTACAATAACGCATGTACGATTAACACTGCATTTAGCATTCTTTGTATAATGTTATATATCAGAAACAGAATTAGATTTATGCCGAGGCATTAAAGGTACCATGGAAGCCATAAGGTATGTTAACAGGAACGTTGGCTCTTCCCAGCTCTTCAAATGTCTTGGCATCCAAAACCAGGAGGAATGTTCCTTTATCCTGGAGAGACAAATGTGGTGGAATTATTATTAAAAGCCAACGTGAACAACTTCCAAACCAGCTCCTGTGTGCTTCAGAGATACATGGTGTATTTGTTTCGAAGAGCAGCTCTGACAACAATGAAATCATGCTTTCAAGTGAAGTTGAAGTGAAATGCATGTGCCACAGAGTACCAAACATATCTTCGTTGACAGTTTGACACAAGTGGTGAGACAAATAAAGAAAGTGATAAATAAATATATAATTAAATCCATTTAGGAAATTTAATTTGCCATGTTAGATTAGACTTTCCATTTACATTGCACTCTCTGAAAGTCTTCCACAGTTGATTGACAGAATATATCAAACTGCTGCTGGTCACGACACAGTTTAATTTTAGCTTTAATTGTCCTTCAGCATCTCATTTGCTTCACAGCAACAGCACAGCTAAGAGAAAGGAGGAAATTAATAATATAGTGTAGCACAACTTAGACTCAAGATGCCAGAAATGGTGTCAGGAAGGAGCATAACAACACCTCAAGACAGTTCAAACTCTTCTCTCCTGTGCATCTTAAAGTAGAAATAACAGGATTTAACTCCAATTTCAATTAGAGGTGTGAAATATGTAGAACTAACTCATTTGCTGTAATTATTTCAGATGTCAAAAGCCCTGTTTGGAAAAAATGTCAGACATTGTAGTTCACATTAAAAAATTAAAGTTTTTACCTAAATCATAAACCCAAAGTAGCATTTGTTTTTGCTCCTATTTCCAATGAAAATCCCATGGACACAAATCTTTGTAAACTATAATTGTGTAATTCTATACATAGTATGTATTGTAATCCTCTTTTGATATACTTTATACCAGATATTGTTCACGTTACTGGCACCACTGACATGGCCAGAAACACATTTATTGCCATTAGGCTTCTACACTTGAGAAAGGTTTTATTTTCCTGTGTGTAATTTGAAACTTTCACTTCGTGTAAATTCATCGATGAATATTTATAACTCTGCTCATCTCACTTTATGCATATTTATGATGGATTATGTTCCCAGTTGATAAAAGACTTGGAAGAGACAATGAACTGAGCTCAGGTCAACTTACAGGCCAGCTGCATGGTGGTAACTAAAACTCAAGAGAGCCTCCACCAAAGACAACGATACAACAACCTGCAGTAGTTACACAGTGATGTGCAGATTATAAATGATTATTTCAGAGGCAAACGTAGATTAACTGAGACAGATGCTTGTTTCTCCAAAATTTCTCCAAAATGATTGATTACTGAACAACACTTTTACTGCTAAACCTTTGAAAAAATATTGTTTTCTTTTCACATCATGTGGGCTGTCCTACACCTCCTGCATATCCTTCAGTCTTTAATTAACAGTTTTACCTGTGAGGGGGTGAGAACCACAGAGAGGATGACACCATCATCTTCCTCCACGGCATCAGGTGACGGCACGAACACAGGCTCTGATGGGTAGAAACCCTTCTGGTACCAGACCTGCCAGATATCATATTCACAAATAGCAGCTTAGTGCTTCAGCATTTTACATTTACTACTGATTTATTTTAAAAGTAATCAGTGCAGTTCTTCAAGTCATGTCTCTTCATTACAAAGGACCTTAAAATGGAAATTGTATTTTGTACCAACTATTTCTAACTAAGTAACACTGTGCACACATTTTGGTAAATGTGCTTTTTCTGTTTTCTTGCCAAGAGTTACTTGAGATCAATACCTATCTCATGTCTTTAGGTAAACTAATGCCAGCAGCTGGTTAGCTTAGCATAAAGACTGCAAATGGGGGAACGGGTAGCTTGTCTCTGTCCCCACCAAGAAATAGTCTGGCACATAAAATGTATTTAGTGAGCTTTAGAGGCACTGCTAGGTGGATTTTGTTACCTTTGGACAAAGCTACACTAGCTGTTTAACTAGCATTCTTAATGCTAAGCTAAGCCAACCAGCTGTTGACTGCAGCCTTGTTGAACTACACCTTATATACTGGTTAAATGTGGTCAAAGTCAAGTTGTATTGTAATGCAGAAATAGAGAAGCTACATTAAGGCAGACAAAGAGGATGTTGACTAATTCTGACAAAAAAAAAAAAATACTGTTTCAGGATTATTATCCTCGAAATCAAAATAACAGTGGTAGCAGCTGTTTTTATTCACATGTCACACGTAAACCACACACACCTTGAGGGTCTTGTCCTTAAGATCCATCTTGAGCAGAGAGTCTCCCACCAGGTGTCTGAAGCCACAGCCGTAGAAATAACGATACGGTCGTGTGTTACATCTGCCGTAGTTGATCTGAGGGAACTCCAGGCCGCCGTACTCATGCAGGTCATCTCCATGGAGATCCTCATGCTGGCAGAACACCTGTTGACAAAGGGAGGATCAGAAGTCTATTGTTACTTATCGTCAACAGTTTTTGTCATCCAGCTCATCCGTTCACTGGGCATCAGTTTTAGTTTGGGATGCTCATGTGAAAAGGAAGAATTTTATCAGAGGCTGGCAGCAACTCTAAAATGTTTCCTATGATAGAGGAATTGTTAAAACTTGTCTTAAGGCTATGCTGCACAAGTGGCCTTTTTATACAACCCTGCAGAGGACAAGTAAACATGCTGACATTCCCAGACTTTTCTATCTCTGAATTTTGGAACATTTTAACTGGCAGAAAATTATTCCCATCCCTACAGTCTTTTTTGAAATGCACCAGTAACTCCCCTTTGCATATTATTCATACATCTCTGGAGAATGGAGTTAGTCCTGATGCCTTCAAAACAGCTGTTGTAAAGCCACTATCGAAGAGATCAAACCTAGAATCCAGAGTCTTAAATACTACAGACCCATATTCATTTTTACTGTTCATCAGAAAAATCCTTTAAAGAGTACTTTATAATCAGGTTAATAATGTCCTGGACAAATTTCTGTCTGGCTTCTGAGCCAACAACAGCACGGAAACTGTTCATGCCAAAATAGTGAGTGATTTAAGACTGAAGAAAGAAGAAATGTGCTATTTGAGAAACTCTGTAATCTGACGGCTCTGGTCAAATCAGAGGTAACAAGCCTTAGAGTCATGTTAGACCCTGATTTGAATTTTAAACATCATATAGACAAGGTGACCAAAACTTCTCTTTTAGTCTTAGGAATATCACAAGGGTACGGCCTACTTTGAGAAACTAATTCATGCCTTTATCTCTATAGCCGACTTGACTATTTTAATGCTTTTTTCATGGGTCTCCTTAAAAAAATTATTGATCCAGAATTCAACTTCCATGCCCATAACTAAAACACAGTACAGAGGACATACAGTTACTCCAGTCTTAGCTTCTCTGCACTGATTCCCATTTTCTTCTAGAATTAATTTTAAAGTGCCTTTACATGTTTTTTATACTATTAATGTGTTAGCACCACATTTCGACATATTATTGTCCCCCATGAGCCATTAGGTGGAGATTGACCAGCCACAACAATGAAATGCTGCTTACACATCAGTGCATCTGTAATATCAATTCAAAAATAATTATACAATTATACAACAGCAACTGGGGTCATTTTTTTACATTATGGTTTTGTTACTTCTATTCAAGTGAAGGAAAAGAGTACTTCCACCACATTTAAAATTAATATAGATTGATGTTATGTTTGTTGGGACTCAATCATTCAATAGACCAAATGTTTCTTTGCTCCACTGGACCGCTGAGACCACACTAGGTGGTCTCAGCGGTCATTTTAGAAGTTTCTTTGTTTACCGCCATCTTGTGTAGTCTTCTTAGTTCAGGTCATGTGGTCACAGTGACCACTTTGAGTCAGCCATCTTGCCTTTGTCTGTGTCTCCACAGACACACACACACACACACACACACACAAACACACACACACACACACACACACACACACACACACACACCTGTATATACTAGATTAGACATTGTATTTTACTCTGCTCCATTGTAAATAAATGCCTTTTTAAGTAACTACTGGTGTGTTTAATGTTGCACAAGCGTGAATATTGCCAACCTCTACTCGGTAGAATTCCAATCCTTCAACTGTAACTTAGTGTTGATTTGGTAATTTGGTAATAGTTAGTAAGCTAATGGTTAATCAGAGTTCCAGATTAATGGTAATAAATTGAGACTAAACCCATATTGGCTATTTTGCCTATTAGTTTAGGCTGGTGCCCCGTGAACTTTAATTCATTTTAAAGTTATTATTTAATATTAATATTTTTAATATTAATATTTTCTTAATTTATGATAGCCAATAAATTGATAAACAAACGTAATTTAACATATTTGGTGTCCAGCTCATGAGGTAGAGCTCAGACCCAACATGTTACACAGTCTCTTCTGATCTCCTGTAGAAAATGAATCTTAAGAGGTTATCATGTACAATTCATTTTCCAACTCACCTTATCTTTGCTGATTTTGACACACTTCGCTTCACTGGAGGGCCGTGTGTTCAGGGCCTGGTCTATTGGTGTTTCATTGGTCACATTAATGGGCAAAACAAAGCGCCTGGGGAAAACCCTGCACATGGTGTTGTACACCTGGGAGGTACAGGAACAATACAGTATGAGGGCATTTAATAAATTAATCTCACATAGCATGTCTTTTTTGTCTCTGGGTGCAAATAGACTGAAAACACGATATGCAAAAAGCAACAGTACCCTTGAAAATATGATTGATTATTTGATAAACAAATCTATGCACAAGGCAACACATTTTATAGCAGCTATTTATTACCCAAGACAAACTGAGTAAAAATAGATGCATTAGAAAGCTGAAGCCCAATGGGGAACGTTAAATGATCAAATCTATGTAACTGCTTAATAGTATCTGAGGGTGGATGTGTCCCTTAATAACTACACAGAGAGTGTTAATTTGTGTGTGTGTGAGTAATTCATTTCTGACCTCATCTAATGCGTCTCCTGACTTGCGTAAGTTCTGGATGAGATAGTTGTTGATGGCTTGGCCGTCATCTGAGCAGCACATGTCAAGCATCAAGAATCCATCTTCCTCGAAGGCGTTGATCTGGTGGAAGGTGGAGATGGCTTTGGTGTGGTACTTCACTGAGCTGACCTGTGGAACAGAGTGCATGATTAGACCACCCAAGATCTACGCATAATTTCCATGATGTTTTCTAGTGTAGATGGAAGTAAATCCTCACCCCTAACCGCCACTGTCACCCACCTCGCCTGTGTGCTTGTCGACAAGATGGAAGACAGTTTCCTGCTTAGGATCCCAGTAGATGCCCTCACTCAAAGCCTTCCCCCTTAGCTTACATGTCACTATCTTCAACAGGTCCATCTTAATCGGCTGCTCAATGAACACCACGTAGTTCTCAGACATGGCTGGAAGCAAGAGAAAAGTATCACTTGACTTTGTAGTTGAGGGCAACAGATTGAGGATACAGACCCCTCTAATGGTGAATCATATCCAGGAGAGCTGGCTTACCAAAGCTGTGGTAGTAGGAGGGATGGGACTTGTTTGCAGGCACAATTGAGCAGAGTATTTTGGCACCCTGTAGGGTTTCTTTGGCATCTGTCCTCTCAGGAGGCACTCTGATGATGTTGTACAGGGCTCCTGAAATAGCCGAGATTACAATGCATCTTTTAACACCTTTTATACACATTTGCTCTGAGATGACATGCAAGCAAAGTGATGGCAGGCTATGCAATGATCACAATTTAGTTGCTATCATAACGGAGCATGAGAAATGAATAATTCAGCTGGGAACCAAAATGAGGGTCTTGTGGGTGACGAGACAAAACCTTTGCTTCCATAGGAGTTGCCCATATTGTAGGTGGTACCGTCAGGGTCGTAGTGTGGGTGTGCAGTGGCTCCATTTACAGCAATGAACTTGCTCCAGTCCACCTACAAAACACAGCAGAGAATGAGAAGAGTCAGTGTGTGTTGACGCCGCTGTCAGAGTACAAATATGATGAGAATGACTGATTTAACTGGACTAATAGAAGAAAGAATAAACGTGTAATTAATGAAACTGATTTTAATATTAACATCTGTTACTCCATGACGATCATGTTTGTACCTTTTCCAATGTTTCTAGACTCTCTGGGTTCACTCTGTGCATGAAGTTTGTCTCTGTGCTGACATAATAGTCACCTTTGTATTTCACAAAGCTCACACTTGCATTGTCCGTGGGCTCTGTGACAAAGTAAAACACAGGATTACTGAGGCCCTTTAAATGACTGAAAGCATTTTTCTTTTAGAGAAAATTGTGTAAACCATTCTGCTTCATCATTTAAAGCTTGTAGTTACACTAAGTTGTTGGAAATGCTGGCTTCCCTCTCTGGTTCCCCCCTGTAGCTCATGTTGTTATGTAATCTTTGTGTATATTGAGTTCCACCCCTGGCCTCGTGACATAATTTAACAAAACAAAGTTTGAACACTGTGTTCTTTTCTCCCTCCAGTTGGACCTGGCTCTTCTGCTCCTTCTCAAATGACCAATCTGGTCAAACTGCATCACAAAGTCTGCTTGTTGTTGTTTTATTTATACTTCAGATCAAGACGGACATAGAACAAAACAACATTCATGTAGAATGAGTTGACAAGCCAACTTCTGATGATTGCCATGAGACCTCCTCTTTGTCAGACATTATCCATATTCTTCCACCCCTTCCTACTCACCCATCATCTCAAATCGAGAAAGGAAGCGTTGAAAGAAGTTTTTGCAGGGGTCGGGCATGGCGAGGGTACCGAATTCTGACATCATAATGCGGTTCCTTTCACTGTTCTTCTTGTAGGCATCACTGTGCAGGAACCGACTCATGTATGTCACCTGGCCTTTGTCCATCTTGAACTGGTGTAGCATAGCCATCCCGTCGAACCAGTGGTTGTAGCTGTAATGGTGAAGAACACACGTTAAGGCTTAATCCCATCCCCTTGGAAACGTTTTTGTTTGCGCTGTGCAGCAGTACATAGAGGTGTCTCCAAACTCACTGGGTGTTTCCAAACTCAAACTTCCCCGGGCCGTTGCGGAGGAGGTTGCCATTGATCCAGGAGGGAATGGTACCTTGTACTTCGGTAGAGATTGGCTCAGGGGTCTCTTCTACAGAGCCCACCAAAGGAGCAATTGTCTCCAGCCCCTTCAGTAGTGTGTTGATGCATTCCTTGACCTTGCCATTGTCAACAGGCTTGTTATCATCTGTGGGGAATATGTACATACACAGTATATGATACACAAATTGCTTTTACCTTGACAGACATTAGAGAGATGGCTGTCTACGGTGATGTTGCTCATTTTTTGGCTGCTGAGCCAGGGTCAGCTCTGGAAAAGGGTAATTTTTTCTTGTCTGATAAGAAAACAGGCAGCAACCTAAAAATTCCAATCAAAGGTTTTTACCATACCTCCGTTTAACCGCACTCTGAACGTTGCACCCAGTGTTATGTTTTACATTTGAAGAATATTTCTTAGAGCTGAGCAGCTTTTCTGAGGTAATTGGATGAGGCCCTGCGGCTTGTGGCAAAAAGAGGAAAGACGTATCTCTTGGAAGGTTTGAGCTGAGAGCAGCCTCGTCATAAACCTCTACTCAGGGAGTGTTGACATAAAAAAGGCTGGATATGATTAGTTTTTTTAAAAGATTACTTCTACACAGTTTCATGTCTAATATGTTCAAAAGTACAAGATGGTGATCAAATGCAACTTTCAACCTGGTCTTTGTTCATACATTTATTTAAAAATTTGCTTGTAACAAAAAAATCCTCTCTAAGCTTTACTTGCTGCTAATGGGCCAAACTGATACATTTAAAAAAAAAAAACAATCCTATCATGGTTTAGAGGGAATGGATACCAACATGAATTTTAATTAAAAAAACATTTGGGAACAGATCCTGATAAACAATGGAGGCCACAATAATTTGCAGTAATATACTTTGTATATTAGTAAGATTAGACTAAAAGTGGATGACTCCAACAAACACAATCAAAATTGTGAAAAAAAATCTGGTAATTAAATGAAGGAATTATGTTTGCTCAAAAAGAAAAGAAAAAAAGAAATAAAAAAAAGAAATCTCCAGCTATTTCACTTGGCTCTGAAGCAGTGCCTTGCAGCAAGCTTACATTTGGGGAAAAGTTTGACTGTGCTAAAGTTCAGTTCCTCAGTTGAAAAAAAAAAAATTCCTGCACACCGGCAGCTGGTCACAGTAACTGTGCTGTTTGATGTCACTGCAGTGTTTTACTGACTCGACCCTCTCTATAATTTGAAACATAGAACTGGAATGAATGGTGACTGCTCCCAAATGAGTCCAGTGTGTTTAAAGGCATCTGACTTAAATTATTGTCAACAGTCAGCTCCTGTTACCATGGACTGACGCCCTTCATTTACCCCAGCACTGCTGACAGGGAGTGGTTGTTTTTCTTAAAAAAAAATAGTGTTAAACGAATACATGGTATTTTTCAGGGAAAGGGACAAATATACAGATGTTTAGAAATGTTTAGTTTGATATGATAATCCAATTCCAAATAATTATCAGCATAATAATGAGTTTTCAATGAGGAAGAAGCAGTACATTTTTAATTAATTTTTAAGGTAGCCTAACTGTTTTTTTTTATTTTAATTTTTTTGTAAATATAGTACATAATATAAAATATCATATAATATAAAATACTACAGCGTATTATTTATAGTAGAGTATTTCTTTATGTCTTATAACATGCCTGATAGGGAAGTTTAAGTTCTTAACACAACACAAAGGTAATTACATCATGTCAACTAAGATATAATTTTTGTTTAAGAATAATGCAGTTTCCACGCCTTGTATATCACAATTACACTCAGGTATAAGTAATTAACCATCTGTGGAGCAACCTCTTCCGGTACCGGTAGCTGTGTGTGATACTCATGGCGTTGCGACTGTAGTTCAACAGTATTTAATCCTGCAAATGCAACCCTTTATTATAGTTGCTGAATAACAAAATAATCACTGCAGTCTTGTTCCTATGCAAAACAGATGTAGCCTGAAACCACACAGCAGGAGTTGAGCTGAAAGAACAGTTTGTACTGCCATCACACATCAGGCTTCCTCGCCCATCATCGCACTGTCAACTCCACCGCAACCAGCAGTCAACCCACACAGTAAACATGCATGAACAATCTAGTTCCAGCGCTTCGGCTACAGTATATCGTGCTTTTAAAGCGCACACGGCTCTGACAGTGTGCCCTTCGCTGCCCGCAGTAAGTGCTGCAGACATCAGCAGGTGAATGACGAACTGTTTCCTCTGTACAGTAAAACACCCTCAGAATGGAGGAGGGGGCTTACCTGAACTCTCGAGCTTCACAGGAGACATGGCAGCGGCTAACGTGGATGGATATAGCTCCTGCTATCTACATCTGCGTCCAGCTCCTGCGGTACGGCCAGCCTCCACTTCGTAAAACACGGTCAAGCCAACCGCATCTGTGTTTTGTGGTACGCTTTTTTACCAGCGATTACGGTAAGAAATTGAACTACTTGATTTCAAAATAAAAGCGACCTTCCCATTATCGTTTCCCCATTCACCTATTCATGATCAAATTAAAAACACAACATAACGAAATTATATAATATTAAATAATGATGATATTGAATTTCTGAATTAAAGTTCTCCAAAAAGTCATAAATTAAGAGGTTTCCCTATGATTTCAAATTAAAAGGAAACTAGCTGTTTCCACAGACTCATTTCATTTCAGAGTGATAGTACACAACCTCAGGATGACACTCACAAAATGTCAGGCCATTCTATTGTTGAATTTCTGAATTAAAGCCCTCTTAAATGTCACAAATGAGGAGTTTTCCCTATGATTTCAGATTGATACTAAAAGGAAACTACCTGTTTTGTGACATTTCAGAGGGCTTTGATTTACACATTCAATATCATCATTGTTATTTCATATTTATTCAATATTACGTTGTGTTTTTAATTTGACTAAGTGACTGCGAAAACGATAATGGGAAGGTCGCTTTTATTTTGAAATCAAGTCTTTCAAGCATTGCCCGTAATCGCTGGTAAAAAGCGTACCACAAAACACAGAGGCGGTAAACGCTCACCAGTGAACATGAAACCGCCACTAGAGCTGAGCGCAGCAGCGCTGTTATACAACCCGGTTATGTAATACAGTATGGACCGAAGAAAGAAAGAGAGAGCGGGAGGGAGGGAGTTAAGGAGAGAGAGAGAGAGAGAGAAAGAGAGAGGAGAGTAATGATAATAATAATCTTATAATTAAATCGTAGCTAATGCTTTGGTAATACACGTGGGATCAATAAAACATGCACTGCATAGACTTTGATTAAAATTTGAGAAAGAGAAATATAGAGATACATAGATAGATAGAGAGAGAGAGCGAGGGAAAGAGGGGGCGGGCTAACAGATGAAAAAAAGTTGTTTGCTTTTCCGTTGCGTTGTGTAAGAAATGTGGCACGAATGTAATCTTTCCCTATAGAACAGGCACTTATACCAGGCTCTGGTAACAACTGAGCAGTAGGCTGTCATAATAGATTCTTCTTTTTCTTCTTCTTCTTCTCCTTCTAAAATTATTAATCATCAATAAATAATGATAATAATAATTTATTTTATTTATTTCTCTTCATATTTGTACATTTAGATTTGTTTATTACTGTATTTCTACATTCATTGTTTTATTCATCACCAAATTTCTTCATTTAATATTTCTGTTTGTATAGGGATGGGTTTATTCTAATGATGTAGGAGTTAGAGAGTGAGCTAACTCTAAAGCAGGACCAGTCAGCTGGACAAACCAAGCAGAATAATGCAACCAATTTTCAAAGATATTAGTAACTTACTACCTTCTGCTGTACCTCAACTGAAGGTACAAGCACTACAAGGACAAAAAAATCAGAAAACAGGACAATGATGATGACATCAAATCTGGACACTCATTACCTGCTACACCTTGGGAACCTTTTTTTAAAATCAAGTATTCATGTACCCTATCCTCATTCTATCATATCGGTATTTTTTTGTGTTGTTTTGCCCCCCCCACCACCCCCACAAACTCCATGTGTTAACGTTTTAGTGTTGGGATGTCTGTCTTGTTGGCAGCTCAAGTGCACACCTAACAGCTAGTTATCTCTACATACGGGCTGTGTGTATCTAGCTTGACTGGCAGACTGATCCAGATAATCTTTGCTGGAGGATTAAAGCAGTGTCCCAGAGGAGGAGGACGTCCCATATGGCTTGTTTTCGTGCTATAAAGCTCCAATAACAACCTTTTGGGTAATGTATGCTTTACTGTCTCCTTGCTGGCTTTACAATGGGGATAAATATTCCTAATATATGCAGTCCCATGTCAGAACAACATAGACTACAGAGGACCTATGCTAGGTGTACATTAGCACAATCTGTGACCTCATCTTAGGGCTGTAGGTTTACATTAGGTTTGTAAACAGTTTTTCAAGTGGCATTTCTCTTAAGCTTTAGTCGAAGTGGCTAAAAAAACAATAAAGCAGTTTGATTATTTTAAGTACTTGTACTTGTGTTTTTCCATTTTCTGCTACTTCATGTACTTCACTATATTTCAGATGCAATTATTGTAGCCTAGCCCACGTCTTACTTCACTGCATTTATCTGATAACTTTAGCTACTAGTTACTTTGGCTATTAATGATACAAAAATATAATCAACATATATGTTAAGATGTATTATTATTATGTTATTAAGACTTGAGCTTGACTTGATTTACTAGCTGCAACATTAAACTAATGTACATATGAATGCATCAATAATTACATTCCAATAATACAATGTACTTTATTCTGAAATGGGCCGTTCCACCTTTTCCATTGTGATTATTAATGTTTTTGCTTGTTTATTTTGTTGTAAACTGAATATCTTAAAGCTTTAGACAGTTGTTTGGACAAAAAATGATTTTTTTTTTTGTCTTTTTGCTTTTTCTAACATTTTACCAACCAAATGACTAAACAGTAAATCAAGAAAATAGCCAGATTTATTAATAGTGAAAATATTTCTAACTTACAGCCCTGAACAATAGTGAAAATCTCATCAATATACTGAAACATTGTGCAACTAAGTTTTTGCACCCAAGAATTTCAACTGGCTTTGTCATATGATGATTTAAGCACTGTTGTTTGGGTATTATTTATTTATATTAGGTTTATAAAGCAATTAATGAAAGCAATCCAAAGCAACAATGTCTTATTCCTATTGCTTGTTATGTAACATCATGTGGCAATGTATTTTTTGAACAGGACACATTTCACCTGCTGACTGTGATGCCTTCCTCAAAGAGCTCTAATCACTGGACTTTATCAGAGTTATTTGGGCAGCGGCGACTCCTAGGGCTCGGAGCTCTGCTGGCATGGCTTGTCCTTTTCCATCTCCTTGTGAACGTTTGGCTTCTCTGCATCTTCACCAGTCTTTTGGTGGTCCTCGGGGGTTGGCTCGGGTCCCGTGCCGTACTGGATGCAAACAGCCTTCTCCACTTGGAACATTTCTTGCCTCTTGGCCCAATTAATCCCCCTCTGTTTTCACCTGAACATGAGTGGAGGTTGAACCATGAGATCGACAGTGCCGTCCACAAAGCAGTGCGTGACTTTGTGTCCTCATGGTATCGTACTCTGCTGCCAGAGGTGGAGGGGGAGTTTGAACGTGCAGTGCGTAATTCAATGTTGGAGTCAGTGATGGAGCTGAAGGAGCGTGCGCGGCGAGTGGACAGAAAAGCACTGGTTCAAAGGCTGTTGGAGCTGTACGGCCGTCACCTGCAGAGCTACATGACGGCAAGACAGATACAGTCAACACAGAGAGAGGGCATTAGTCTGTGGCAGCTGTACAGTGAAGTAGATGCCCCTCACCCAGCTGTGAGTAGTGCAGCCGCTGAGCTCAGCTGCTCAAGAGCTCTAGTTAACCTGGTCTTACATGTGCTTGTACCATACCCTCAGATGGAAACCAGGACTGGAGGTTACATGGTTACAGAACTAATCACGTGCAATGTGCTGTTGCCGCTCATAAGCAGGGTGTCTGATCCTGACTGGCTGAACCAGACCATTGTAGACATATTCACCAGGTCCAGAGAACCACAAGAAATCAATGTGAATGAGCACCAGGCAGCTGCACTGTACAGATGTCAGATCCAGCAGGAGTCCTGGACCACCTGCAGGTCCCTGTCGTCCTCTGAACAAGCAGGCCTCTCCAGCCAAAGCACCTCTGACCTTGATGATCTGCAGAGCAAGAGTCCGACCAGTGACAGAGACTCCTCACAGAGCAGCATGGTTAGCCTGACGTCTGTGGAGAAGTTAGAAAGTTGCCACCCAGGTTTGCTCACACCATGCAAAGTGAACTGCTGTTCACTCACATCTGGCCATTACTCCCAGTCGTCAGAGTCCAAAAGGATTTCATTGGACTCCCTAATTCAATCAGACTCGGAAGATGACCTGACAGGAGGCTTTTGTGACTGTGGTCCTCCAACAAACTTCTGTAACAGGAGCACTTTAAAGGACGACGAGGTCTTCGGCTGCTTTGGTCCTCTGAAAAATATTGGGCCGAAAGTGGTTGTGCCTGAGGACTCCCAGTGGCCGGCAGGTATAGCACAAGAGAAATCCCCATCTTGTCCTCAGAGAAGACTTTGTCTAACATCTTACAACTTTGATACTCCCAGCAACCAATCTTCACCTGTGCATATCCAGAATGTGCAAATTTCTGGTACCGTCACTGCAAAGGAGCAGCGTGGCACTGGCACACACCCCTATACTCTCTACACTGTAAAGGTAACACCACCTCCTACTGCCTTTTATGTTTGAATCTGTCCTATCGATCGTCACACGTTGCCCTCCACTTTCTGTTTTACAGTTTGAGACAGTGGCTGAAGCAGAGAACACTGCCTCTCTGCAATCTGCGGCCTGTCACGCCGTCAACCGGAGATACAGCGAGTTCCTCAACCTGCAGACACGTTTAGAGGAGAAGCCTGAAGTTAAGAAATTAATCAAGAGTAAGAAATTATAGTTTCTTTTAAAAGACAATTGAACTTTATTGTATCAAGACAGACACGTTGTTGAAAAACTCAACGTTCTGCATTTCAGATGTCAAAGGCCCGAAGAAAATGTTTCCTGACCTTCCATTTGGCAACGCAGACAGCGAGCGAGTTGAAGCTCGTAAAAGCCAACTGGATACGTTTCTTAAAGTAGGTGTTAGGATCGTAGCTTGACTCTGTACGATCGCTTATGTTTAGTGTGCTCCTGTAATTTTATTGATTTTTCTAGCAATTAAACAGCATTCCTGAGACGGCCAACAGTGAGGACATGCAGGAGTTCCTGTCGGTCAACACAGAGGTTTGCACATATTTTGGAAGAAAGCCTTTTGTCAAGTCAAGAATTGATAAGGTGAGAATACATCTGCATAATGTAGCTCTTATGAACACCATGTATTATGATTGTGAGAAAGTTTTAATGTAATTTTTAAGCATTTCTTTGATAACATGAGAAAAAAATTTACATAATCCAGATAAAACGAATCAAATCTTAAAGGAATCATTTTGGAAAATACACTTATTTGCTTTGAGTGTTAGATTAGAAAATTGGTACCTTGTCTATACACTAAATATGGAGCCGAAGCAAGCAGCCATTTAGCTTAGCTTAGCATAAAGCTCACTGATTAACACTGTGGAAAATATTGGGTGTTTGGTATTTTTTTCAATAAGGACGATTTAATTACCTTTTGTGTTCTCCAATTCTTGTCAATAAAGATGATGGAAAATGCATTAGACACATTGAAGACAGCTTTCCCTCATCCTGAGCCCCTCAGTCCAACAGAGGACCTTGAGGGAGATGTTGATGGAAGAACGATGGACAACAGGAAGTACAGGTGAGGGCTCTATATCAGCCCAACGCAGAGGTTACCAAAATGTTTGTCCTGTGGCCCCTCAATAACGAGTTTGCATTTGTATATGAGCAGTGCACAGTTCAACCAAAGAGCAATTTTCCCTTCTTAGACTGATTCATCAAGTACAACTAAAAGGAGGTAAAATGATCCAAGATTTAAAAAGAAAATAAATAAATAGAAAGACATTTGCCAAAAATAAATCAAATTTTGTGCAGCAGGAATGTTTGTCCTTTTGTTTTATTCCTTTAATGGTCTCATGACCCCTTAGATTTGGTTTGAGATCACTTGGGGGCTCCCAAACACACAGGCCCCTGATCATGCTTCTGCGTCTCTTATGATTAAACAGTCAGTTCAGTACAGTGTGAATCAGTGCAGGTTGTTCTGGTGCTCTGGTTTGTTTTTTGATTGTATGTGTAGACTTCTGGTTTTGTGTTTCATGCAACAGGAGGCTTATGTTCCCAAGCAAAATTTCCCCATCTCTCAATATACCTGACCTACATCCTAAGGTGACATACTGCTTCAGTGAAGGCAGCGCTGTAAGTTACTGGGTTACACCAGTTACAGTGTTTATCTTCTCTGATTGATTGATTGTTTTTGAAATGGGCACAGTTGACATTTTCACTTTGCTCATTGTGACTCTTTAGGTCCTCAATGGTATGTCTCTGTCTGGCCTGGAGAGCTTCGTCAAAGAGCAAGAGAGCCTTTTATGTGCGCAGAATGGGAAAGAAACGGCCAAGCGGAGCTGTGAGCAGCATGACAAAGACAAGAAGGCTTCAGGGAAAACTCACGGGACAGGTTGAGATTTACACAACACTTATGTCTCAGTTAGTTTTATCCTGTGTTGCATTCCAAGCGACTCTAGAGACGGAACATACAGTTACATAGCATCACCACTTGGGTGCAGCATAACTCCACTGTTTGTTAAAGCACAAGCTGAGGAGTCCTAGTAGTCACTCTCCAGCATTGATGGACTTGTATTTCATGTGTTTTTTGAGGCATCCATCTGTTCCCATTATTGTGTTATTCATTTATTGTTGATGTTTTTTTTATGTGTACTGCAGACACAGCTGTTGCAGATGTTGCTTTGAACATCTTGTGTCTGCTGATGAAGGACCAGTGGAGTTGGCTGTGCACTGAGAATATTCAGAAGACCATCAGACTGCTCTTTGGCACCTTCATTGAGAGGTCGCTGTTTCTTCCATCTTCTGTGTAGCAAGTATTTTCCTACTGCAGCTGTAACATGTAAATGACTGTGTGATGATAGGAATTGGTACATGGGGATAATACATTTATTTATATACATTTAAGTATGCATAAATGTATTTCCCAAACTATTCCTTTAAAACACAAATGTGCCTCAGTGTTCAGGTTAACTAAAAACATTAATCCATTATAATAGAGACACAGTTACACATAAATTGCAACTGATACTACTTATATATGAAAGTATGTGACTTCAGACTTGAGTTTCACTGGCAGGTGATATTGTGGCACTCAATTATTTTTCCTTCATACAGCTGAACATCCAGACGCTTGGTCCTTCTAGTATTAGGGGCGGCTTCATGAGGTACTAAATGGTTTGCAGCAAATGATCGCTGCATGAGATTCTCTCAGATTGCCCTTCAAAAAATGATTTTTCTTTTCCTCAAATGTTTATGTTTTACTGTGAACACAACTTTAAACAAAAACTTCTCTAGAATTACCACTGGCTTTGCTTCGCCACACAGTCTGTGGGAACTGTGCTTGTCTAATCTCTAGTGTTCTGCGGTCATTAACTGATTATACTGGCCTCCATTTTTGGACTTGACATATGCCTCTGGGAGTTTTATGGTTCACAAAGCATGTCAGTAAATAATGTTCATGTTTATGTTTCTTCCCCTTGTGTGCACATCTTTCACTCTGTCCTAATCAATTAGCATGTTTGCATGTATATGCAGTTATTTTCATTTGTTTCTTATACACAGGGGCTTTTATAAGCAGACAGTGTTGCACTAAAATACTGACTTTTGTCTCAGATGGTTGGACGTAGGAGTTGCCCACCTTACCAGTGCCCCCTGCTGGGTGATTTACCTGCAAGTGCTGCAGGAAGCTGTGTGGCCAGGAGGCACGCTACCTGCTCAACCAAGACCGGAGCGGAGTGCTGCAGAAAGAGAGGAAACTAAGGAGCAATGCCTGGACTGTCTAATACAGCTGCTTCCCGGTACGTAACATCTGTTAGATTCAGACCGTAGCTGTTTGATTGCGTGAAAAAAAAAATGCTGTTTTGATTTGCAATGCTCCTGAAATGATCTTGACCTTTTTGGTTTGTTTCATTATGTGTACTTGAACAGAGCTCATCACTGACATGCTGGGCAGTGAGAAGTACAGGCTGAGCTTGGAGACCATGCTGGAGTCTTTGCAGGACCATCAGATAAACAAGTGAGTCAACAACCAAAGTGTCGAGTAAATATATGTCTCATGCTGCTATTTTAAGATGGCAACAAACAATGAAACCAAGAGCTGAGAGCAGTGTGTCACTACTTACTGTGATTCTAACTGTAACTATACTATAATACACTACAATAAAAATAAAACGTTAATGTTCAAGATGGAAATGAATACATCTGCTGTATGAAATACTTTTCATATTTAAGCACCTATTTTAATAACAGTTGATGTCAGTCTGTCATTGACCCTGTTTGTATGATTATGTGCAGGCATCTGATCTACTGCATCTGTGACCTGCTGCTGGAGTTTCTGGTCCCTGAGTCGTGTGACGAGGCCTTCCAGAGGTCTCTGCTGCAGAGCCTGGCTAAAGACACAGAGAGGGACAATCCTCACATGAGATCAGCACGTGATTGACACTCTGGTGCGTCAGAGTTGGAGGCAATTGCTAGATGATATGCAATGCACCGCACGTATATCAGTGTTGTGATGAATTCATAATGGTCAGTAGTAAGTGGAAACTATGGGACGATGGCATAGAAAATCATTACCCAGTTGGTCAGCAGTAAAAGGCTGCCTGTTAGTCACGTGTCATGTGTCGATTATGTGCCTTACCTTGTGACTTACTGCAATAAAGATGTGATGATGTGTAGATTTCTGAAACATCCGGAGGAGACAGATCAGGAGGAAAATGAAGAATGGGCTCACAGTTATGATGTGAGCATCAGCAAACCGTCAATAGCACAATCAAATATCAGCTGTTGTTCTAATGAGCTGTTATCTAACGAGGTCAAACCAGATCAAATGTTAATAAATAGGCAATTAGGAAACCAGTACTTACATGCAACAGGCATGTGCTCTGTAACTATTGCTTGCTTATTATTTTTATTAATGCAATTATCAATTCACTGATTCAGATCTTTTTTCAAATGTTGCACAGGCTTTCCATAGAGCCTGGTCAAAATATATGTAACATATCTGTTTATGATTTTCTATCTTAAATATATATATTTTAAACTTTGTAGATTATCATGTTGAAGTATTTTGATGTATACTGTATATACACACGCACACACACACACACACACACATGCATATATATATATAAATATATACTGTATATATGTGTGTATTCAGAAGTGTGTTTGAAGTAGGGGAGGCTGGGTATGGTTGTACATGGGGAGAGTTGTAACACCACCATATGTCATATTGTCATATGATTATTTCAGTGTTTACCCACTTCCTCCCCAATCCCACATGGTGGTTGTCAAAGCTGGAAACAGGCTCATTCAGATTCTATTGAGAAAAAACTAATTTTGAAGTAAGAAATTACATTTTTTGCCCAAGACTATATTTTGTTTAGTACTTATGCTATTGCAGGTAAATTCACATGGTTGTGACAAATCTTTGAAAAGTGCTACGACAATCCTTTAACATACAAGAGATGTACAGAGTATATGGATTTAAAGTATCTGAAAATACAAACAGAAATAAATAACCATGAATGGGTATGCAGAGGCATATTATTTTACTAAATACTAAACTAAATAATTCCTAAATTCTCAAATTCCTTCCACTAGCACATTAGGAGATCTGACAGCATCTCCTGGCATCACACATTTGGGAAATAAGGCATAAAGATGACCACAGTTTATTTTTTTGAAACACAGCACTGCAAAAATCAAACATCAGGTAGCTGCACTCCACCTTGTCCAACTTTCTACATGGTAACATGCAAAGAAATGAGTAGCACTGCACCAGCAAAAGGCAGGGAAGAAGAAAAGATGAAATGACGTGTGGATCATCAGACAGAGAATGATGAGAATTTGTCAAATTAAAAGGGATGTTTTGTAGAAAACATGTTTCCTCAATCTAATATATATATAAAAAAGTTAATTTGACACCAGTAATGAAAAATGTCAAGCTTTTGAAACTACTATCACCTGATATAAACATGGATGTAAACAACCAGTTTATCAAAAAAATTCTGAATAATGGCTTTAGAAATGGTTTATGATGAAGAAAATGCATTTGGCTGATGTTCAGCCTAAACGATACACACGATACAACAAGCAGTCATTTGAAGTTGCAAGAGCCTTTTGAAGGCCTGCCTATGTCAACTCAAATTGAAATCAATCATGAATTCTTAACAGCCATTTACAAGCAAAATGTGGACATAGAACATTGTTATCTGATGAAGTCCATTCTTTAGTTTCAGTTCTCAAGATTTAAAAATGGAATTAAATAATGCTGCCATAAATTTCCAAGAAAAACGCTCTTTTTATGTTAATTATGTGATTTGCCTGAGGTCATTTACTACATGTCAGGTATCAGCCCCTCTGACAGGCGGCAATAAGGCCTTACTTGAAATGTGCAAACCTTCTGGAGAATAAGTTTAGTGAATGGGGATGTGATTGCGAGGCGAACACGTGCTGATTAGCCGTTGATGACCTCCACTCCCCTCAATTCAGCATCACTGTGAGCTGCGTTTGACTGGTGTCTGAATAGTCACATACTGTAACTCTGCACTCACTGTCTGAATGGCCAGTGATGAGCGGGAGCTTGAGATTCAAGTGTGCTGATTAGAAAATGTCACATGAGTGCCAGCCTAATCATAATCTATACCCTCTTCACATTCTAATCATGATACCCGATGATACCTGTGAAGATGGAGTATGTTCAACACCAAGTCTGACTCACACATTTGAATATTAATCAGAAATCTTGCATGGATTCTGAACATGGCCAGGATATAAAATAATTCAGCTGTAGTTCACCTGTAGCCAGTCACTATGTTACTGACATTATATTTTATTAAGGTTTCCATCCCTGCTGAAGCCTGGATGCTCCACACATATTAAGCATTTCAGACTTGATTATCTGAAGCTAAATTGCATAATGGAAAATGGGTGTTTTAAATGTTCAGTTTAAAGGTTCAGTTTTTCGGTCTTGGTTCCAGTATTGTCAATATGTGAAATCATATTTCGCACATTCGACGTGCAACGTCACCATGACGTCAATCGTAGAACATCGCCCGCATGGTCAGAATATATGCAATATAATGACATAATTGAGAGCTGTTATTAAACTAACATTGGAAAATAACAATATAGTATGTTGAGCTTGTGGAGTGTACTTCTTCTTCTTCTTCTTCTTCCTTTGTTTTGTAATATTTTACCACAAAACCACAAGGGACCTCAACTTGATATGGAACAAGAAGCAGATGGCAGGGCCTGACTGATTTACAGAGACATTGTTCTGGATTGTTCTTTTGTTTCAGTAAACCTCTTTCTGAAGCATATGCCATGGTGTGGCCTCTGTTTTTGCTTCTTCTGTCTAATTGTTACAATTTACCCCAGCATGTGCTACTGGGGTAGGTTGTAACAAAGGAACACCATGTATTTGACATGAACACACCCACCAGCTCTTTGATATTCTTACAGATGTTTGAACTGGTGCCATTTGTAGTAAACAAATGTGGAGACTTTGTATAAAAGTTGGAGATTTCTAGCTCAAAAATTCAGTGAATTACAGGTGTTAGCAATAGTGAAGCAATATATAATTACATACATATATACATATGTATTTGTGTGTGCGTGCGTGTGTGTGAGGATTTTTCCTGTGCTTTGTTTCTCTTCATCTCATGATTGGTATCTCACACTTCTCAATGCAGTCAGTGAAATCAGCTGTGTGACGGGGGGATTGAAGTTATAAATGGTTTCGATCCTGTTTGTTTCACCTCTGATGAAGGTCTGTTGGGACTGAGACTTTAGACTGATGTGCTCATTCAAAGACTGGTGTTCAGAATTTCTTCAAGACCCATACATACAATAGTCGTAAGATCTTACATTTAGCTCCTCCCTGGATGTGTTTTATCTCCATTTCCATCAAATTATGAGTATTTCCAACCAGGTCCAGCTTTTATGAGCAGCTTTAGGCCAGGATTCGTGTCTGTACACCGTCTGGTTCAGTTTATACCTTCTCTGAGAAACCAGCCTCAGGGTGTTGGTTGTACTGCAACTTTTAACATATGGTTTAAAGTTTGATTGACATGAAGGAAACTTTGTATGATGACAGCTCTGAGGACAAGACAATCAGGGTAATAAGTTACAATATATGGGTTTTGAGTAGACACAATAATACATTAATTTATGTTGAGCAACCAACGTTGAGGCGGTGTTTTATGTTTTATGGTAACATTGTGTGTAGTGTAGCTTTAAAGTAAAACTTGAAAACTGGATTGTCATAATAAGAGCATGTACTGACACTGGCAGTGATGTTTCCAAAAACAACGAACCACCGCCACAACATGACAGTAAAAACCTTGCTTTCACATGATAGTCTATGGGAACTATATTTGAATGAATAAGTAAGTCGGACCATGATAGTAAGAGATTTGGCAGATGTACTTTCAATGATTCACCCAAGATCCCAGACGGATATTTCATTGATAAAAGTGATTTCACAAGAGTTAGTGCAGACAGTGTTGTAGTCTTCCCATGATCTTTTGATCCTAACCAGCCTTTGAAAAACGCTCACTGCTTCACAGACGATTTCTTTGATGAGGCTATAATAGCCTGAAAGATTAACACCTTACTGCATGACTGATGAAACCACAGTGAAAATGTTCCTTTTATATTTGACCTAAATGGCAAATTAAGAAAAATGAGGAACAAAATCACCAGCATCTATAAAGTGTTTCCACATGACAACATAACATTTTTGCCCACAAAATATGAAGTATTTCGTTCTTGTGAATCTGTTAAACGTTTTTCTCAAATTCATCAAATTCAAATCAATGTATTTTTGTCACATTAAAGCAAAAGCAAAACCTTAAGTGTTATCATCAGAGATTATAGTCAACATACTGCTGGTATTTATTCATAGTCTGTATACTGTATAGTCAGGTTTGATATTATGGTTGTGAAGCAGTGCATCTCATGTAAAACTATGTCAGACTTGAGCGGTTATCAGAGAAATGACCTTTTAAACTCTGCAGACACAAATCCCTCTGGATTGCACTAAACACTGCAGTGTCTCACTGTGTGTCCTGTCCAGGGATGTGATGATGTGCCAGAGATCAGCACAGTGCAAACACTGATCTTTCTAGTGTGAAAAATTGGGATTTACCCTTTAGTGAGACTGAAGTGCACTAATATTTCCCCTGTGCTCTGTCTTCTCCTGTAGGCATCTCATATACTACTATACTATACATGGGCTGTACCACAACGTGTAGACCTCTTAACGGGAAGATTTGATTACTTCAAGGCTCCAAGTAAATACTGATAGAAAACTGGTTCTTCTGACAGAATCAGTCCCTTTTTACAAATGGGCTCAAAATATTCCGACATAATTAAAGGGCCCATATTTCACACTTTTCTGGTGCTAAATGTTGATATCCATAAGAAGATGTATTTGTGGTTTTAAGAGCCGCAAACCATCTCAATGCAATTTTATATCTTCTCTCTCAGGCTCCTCTCTGAAGCTCTAGCAACCACAGGTCATTCAACCCATCAGAAGAGAGGCTCTGAACCTCCCTTCTGATTGGCTGACTGTTTTCTGAGTGATTCTATACAAATATAACAGATTTCAGGTAAACACTTGGCGAAATCAAATCCTGCAAGGTTGAATGCTGGATCCAGGGGCAGTGCTGGGGGCATGGCTGAGGGTACTGACTTTTTTGTTGTGACATCACAAAGAAGTCCAGACGGCTTGTTTTTAAGACGCAGTTTCTGAATATAGGCATTTCTCTATGAGACCGAGCACTTTGATACTTTCACAGTATTAATACAGCACCTAGACCTGCTTTATAATCCAAAAAAGACATGGACATCTCATGTTCTACAATTTGGAACCTTTAAACCTCAGAGGCTTTTCGTCTGCACTGCTGACCACCACAAATAACACGCTGTAGAGCCAAAAGCATCATCTACTTATCACTTACCTCTAATCAAAGAGAATTTATAAATTTCGGGTTAAATGCAGAACATTTTTCTTTCAGTTTATTGATTTTACAGTTGTGATTCAGTTCTTGACAGCAGGATTCAATATATGCTTTTTGCAATAGAAATACAAGAGGACACAACATACAATTGAATGTAATCTGTGTACAATTCACTAAAATCATGATAATAATACAATATCTTTGTGATGCTTTAAGATGACAGAGCGTCTAAAATGTGACGTTGTGTAGGAGGTGGACACAATAGCAGGAATACCTGACGACACAACACAGGAACTTGTGTAAGACGTCAGTGGGTAAATCCGCTCCCTTTGTTTCCACGTGTAGTTAAGAAAGACTTTATAAACTGGATCTTAGGAACATTTATCACAGCTCGCTTCCTTTCTCATGATATCATGGGCTGATACTGGCGGGCTCCCACCTCCTGTCTCATGCTTTGGGACTTCACTGGCAGCCAGAGGAGACAAAAACACTCAAGCTGCATTGATGGTGGCCCCATACGTCTCAAAGTTAAAGCAGCTGTAATTTCACCACAAATCTCTTTATGGGACAAACATCTGTGAAATTTCACAACTACTCTCTGACTGACACATGGAATGCTACAATCTCAAATTCACCAACTCATTTGTTCACTCATTTCAACTGTGTTTATAAATGTATATAATATAAATATATAATGGATTTGATTAATTTCACTGAGCAATGAAACTACTTGAAATAGTTTCTCTTCATCATAGTACTTGAATGTGGAGAATGAAGTATGCTTTGTGTATATAAAGACACTACAATTACAAAACAAGACTATCTTCTTAGACTAGTTGCTGGTTTGTTTAAAAAACTAGCATTTCAACACATCTAGAGATCTTATGTTACATCCTGGCAGATGCTTTTGTCCAAAGCAACAACAAGTGCACTCAAATCACACAGGAGCCAACGCTAGATCTCAAGCAAAATCACATTTGGGAGTTTTTCAAACAAATAACCAAAAGCCTGTTTACTGCTACAGTACAAATGTTTAGAATTTTTGTGTCCGCAAATAAATTACAGATTATTTTTAGACAGCACGAATAAACTTTCTGTTGTGAAGTCAGCCTGTGATGAACAGTTAGATGTTTCCAGTTTGTCCGTGTTAACCTTCAGGCCTTTTCTCCTATTTACTGTATCCATAGCAGAGATGCTCACGAAATGTAACATACACTTTAAATCCCTGCATTCGAAGACAATTAGGAGTTATTTTACATTACATCTTTTTTAGCTGTTCAGGTACTGGTTAATACCATGATCATTATCTTGTAGCCTCACCATGAGGTTGACATTTGTAGTTTTGACTGAAATCTCTCAATAACTATTACACAGATTTCCATGAAATCTGGTGCACACACTTATGTCCCCCTATGGATTAATTGTAATAACATTGTTGATCCCTTAACCTTTCATCTACCACCATCAAGTACCTGCAGGACTTATGAGCTGCGCTTTGTGTTTAGTGCTGATTAGAAAATAATTAGGTAGCATTAGAATGTTTGATCGTGAATATGGTAGACATTATATCAGCTTAGCATCAGCATGTTAGCAATTTCATGGTGGGTGTGTTAGCATACTGATGTTAGATCACGGCACCGCTGTGTCTACACACTGCTGCTCTTGTTTTATCATTATTTGACTATTTCCCCTCAATTTTCAACATCTTTGGTCCAACATATTTACAGACATCCACACTCTACAAGTCTGTCACAGCTTGTTACTTCTCTGTGTATTACGGGGATTTTTATTCTTCATTGTGCAATTCACTTGCCATGCTTTTAAACATGCAGAAAAAAACAGCACAGAAATACCAATGAAAGTAGTGTAATGACTGCAACCAGTGCCATGTAGCTGTTATAATTTGTTTTTTGATTTGACATTGTTTTACAGATGTTCGTCATTAATGAGTCACTAGTCTGAAGTGTCGCTGGGTGTGTACTCGACCCCTGATCCAGACAGATGTTGATGATGCCTATTTATTCACAGTATCGTTTGTCTGTATTCGGGGCACTGGGGATGATGTTTATTGCTACTGTTTTAAGATTTGGTAAAGTAATTAGCAAAAGCCATTGAAGCACGAGGAAGTGAGGATGAAGAATTATACACCTGATGACTCCTCATGGTGCCAAACAACAGTCCTGTATATGTGTGCAGTATTTGGGGTGCCAGCCAGATTTCACACTTTGCTCACTGACTGCAGTGAGTCGCACCTTTAAACCACAACACTGACAGTCCAAGTAAAGCAGAACAACAGCTGCAGTATCATGAAGAGCATAAGTTTTATGGGGGAATTCCATCTTTAAAAGATGAATGTACATTCTCATGCACATTTGTGCACACACTTCCAGATGTAGCGATTACTCAGAGCAGAGTAGTATCACCAGTTGAGGATAACAAGTGTGTCTGTGCTACATCTGAATTTTGAGGTATACCTCTACTTTTTCCAATCTCGCCGTTATTACCACACATTGTGATTAAAAACAGGATAGTTGAATCTTTGCAGTTCACAAGTGTTGTCATTTACAATAACATCCAACAACAACTTCAGAATATGACGTATGCAAGAAACGCACCAACATCTCCTGGCGTAAGCGTAAGCGTAGTGTAAGCGTGCCTAACTGCTGATTCTAGCATCTGACCTTTAGATCAAGTGAATCTGGTTCCTGTTAGTGGTGTGTCCTCTGCTGCACAGTGCAGATGTGCACTGAGGCCTTTAAGGAACTCTGACACCCCGCCTCAGTGCCCTACTTCCATCTACTTAGACTGGAAAAAAAATCAGATGACCAAGTTTTTTGGAAGACAACAACATATTTTGATCACGATATGACTTTATCCAATTGCAATCCTCCCCTCCTCTACTCCACCCCTGCCCTATTTCAGCCGACTGTTTGGCCATTAGTTAACGTCAAAGACAGGAGGTAGCGTGAGGGCAGACAGAGAGGTAGGCAACTGTGCTGTGAGTGGATTTGTGTGTAATGAGATTCAAAAATTCAACAGTAATAAGCAGAGGGAGACTCATGATACCTCGGAGCTGGGAATAGTAAAAAAGGGTGATGCTGACCATCGCATGACCCCACCTTGGGACAACTGTCTGAGTCAAACCATCAGTCACTCTCAGTTCTGGTAACTGTCTACTTCTAATGACTCTTGACCTCTCGGCAAGTTCCCCTTAGGTTCATCAGGAGTCTCTGCTAGGTCAGCGCAACATTTTCAAGCCTGTTTTGCAGTTGATTGAAAAGAATTTACAGCCTCCCAATTTGTTTTTAATACTCTTTATAACTAAAAACAAAGGTTTATGTTTACAGACAATACTGACATAATATGTTGCTTTAGTTTCCTGCACATACAGTAAGTTTGAATAAACAGAAATGTTTGCTAACAGAGAACATGAGATCCAGCTGAAATATAGTCAAATTGAGGCCTGAAGTAGTCTACCAGCCCACAACTACTAAAAGGTGAACTTGCACCACAGAAAAATTAGGTTGATTAGGTTTTATTTATTTATTTTTATTTATTTTCTTAATCAGCACAGCAGGTTACAGGCCTGTGGTTTAAGTGTTGGTAAGAAAATCCTTTTAATTCCATTTTGAGTGTATATTACCAGTTCTTGCATGACAGAACTCACAGTAAGCTCATAAAACCTGATGCATTGTTGAGTTTAAATTAACCTCTTGCACAATGTGTGAGCACTGTCACAATGCAGAATATGAAAACAGATATTCTTTAGAATGAGTACTTGATGGTACTGCTCATGTTCACCATATGTCTTTACAATATTTGACACATAAATAATTAAACTTTGAGTTGAGGCTGCAGTTTGGTCAGAGATGCCTTTTGTCTTTTCTGCGTTTTTCTGCTATGAAAACGTGCATATCAAAATGCGAAGGTCATTCTAATGACGATGATCTGATGTGGTGTAGTGTAGTTAAAGTCCTTTGTCATGTGTTGTTTCCATTATTTTGTCCAACTCTATATAATACTGTATTCATTACTGTTAGTATACCACTAGTTTTTGAGACCTGGGAGGTAAAGCTTGACCCAAAGAATGTCCAAAGACCAAGTGCTTTTTGCTTCATCCCCTGAAGGAATACTTCTCTTATTTTTCTTTTCGCTCTCAGGTCAGCAAGTGCAGAGTTGCCCTGGAGCTGCTGAGGAGTCAGTGTCTTGCCCAGTGACACTTCAGCAGGATGAATGTGTGCAGCCACAGGCTGCTGAGTGGAAACAAACTTTACTTTCTGCCGCTCTCTACTGTTCCATCCGATCAAAACAGACTGAGACGTTTTGACAGGCATCTCCCACTGAGGTCAAGGTGCTCTGTTGGGTATGTGTTTCAAGGGTGGCATGTATTTTGTCTTTACCACAAATTACCGTGTTGAAGATCTCAAAATAGTGCAAGCCCCTGCAAGTTTGGTAAAAATGTTTGGAGATTACTATCTGTATCTTTACTGCTCACTCTGTACTGTGTAATTAGTGGCTGTCATTGGGCAGGCTGCTGAGCTCTGTCACCAACATGATGCACTCCCACCGTCCAACTTACACAACAGGCTTGTGCCAGAGACTGACTTCAGGTGCCTTTGTGGAAAAACTAAACTACTTGTTCCCAATTTTTTTACCTTGTTACCATATGTAACCCTGTCACAGGTTACGTACTGTATGTCGATGAAGCTCAACCAAAGATTGATATTTCCTTCTCGGATTGATAGATAGTCCTGAAGAAGCTAAACTCTACAGTATCTCACAAAAGGAACACATAAGAAGATCAACAGTCCTATAATAAACTTAAACCTGTTCTGGGCCAAAGACAGGGGACATGTATTCATTTCTTCGAAGAAAAACACAGTTTTATGTTTTCATAGTGAGTAATACTGACTCACTGCCAAAATAGTTACACAAAATAACAATTGGCAATTTTATTTCTTATGTCTGTGTAGTTTCTTACAGATGTGATTTTGCAGTTTGCAGGCGTGTGAACGTGCTGAAGAGGGGACTTTCTCTCTGTTTTTGTTTTTGCGGAACAGTTTTATAGCTCCTCTTAAGAGCTCTTTACTCTTTATGATTTGTGAAGGAATGCATTGCATTTTTCCAAGCTCAAAAACTAAAGATCTTAACTCTGAGTCTGAGTGCAAACAATATGCTGTTTTTGTAATCTCAATAATTCAGTGCAGAACTTTAATGAGCCATATTAGGTCAAACCTGCTCTTTTTGTGGACTGACATATTTGTGCTAATGCTACTCTTCTATTGTTTCTCATCTGCCAACACACATTATGCGTACGTTTCATAGGTGAATAAATATAGCTATAGTTGTACAAATATTCTGTGTGCGGAGATAGTTTTGCCCTTTAGACAGCAACTGTCTCAAGGTGATGAAACAAAGCATGTCAGTGTGAATTCTCTTTTTCACCTGCGAACGGACGATAGAGGAGAGGGGTGCCCCTTGAAATTCAACATTATGCAACATGCTTGTAAAGCTCTTTCCTCCCTCTCACTACACTTTCTTTACATGACAGTAGTTACAGGCCTTACCTCAAAGGAAGTGTAAAAAGTGACACCACCTGTCATTTTAATAACTAGCCTTTGTAAGCCCTGGGCAAAGGCTCACACTCTTCTTCTCTGTTTAAACAGGTACGACATGGCTGCCACAGGACTCCTGGTTTGATCTCTACTACAAACTCTACAGGGCTCTACTGGATGATCAACAGCATAAATCATAATGATTTTAAACAACTCCATGCAGCATAAGAACACCGATCTGCGTGACTGTTTTAATACAAAAACCGAGTAGAGCAGATACAGTATAAGGACAGAAAGTAGCATTGCTGCTAATTCTTAATGGATGTATGTGTTGAAATTTGCTCTATAATCTACTAGACTTGCTCACTGTAGGCAAGATACACTTACCATATCAGTGATGCAAAGTTGAGAAGTTGTTAGAGGGCACATTGGGTCATTTTTTCCTGCAGTGTATGAGGATGTATGAGTGAGGATTGTGGACACAGTAGATACTGTATCAGGCTCTGGGAAGGTAGTCATATTTGACTTCTGTCCAGGAATTACACCAAGCCGTCATTAGTTATCCTGACCTCTACATGGGCAGAGAGCAGACAGAGGTATGTGAACAGTGCTACAGTATGTGTGTGTAAATCAGTCCTGTCACGGTAACGTCATGGAAGAATGCAGCTTTCCACTGAGCCAGTTTAGAGACTTGATATTAGCAACATGTGGTGCAGGATAAGTAATGAGTAAATGCTCCACAGTGCTGGCAGAGGTTAAGATATGTACAGTTTGGCTTGATGATGAAATACCATTGTGGTTCTCAAAGTTTTAAAAGACATACTCTCTGCAAGCGTTGCGCTTCCAGAGCTTTTACATTTCTGCTCCAAATCTGCTTTGAAAGGCATCTGGGTGCATCACACTGTCATGGCCCACAGCCAATTCAGTCAGTAGTCTGCTGGAGACAGGTATGGTTCTGATATATGGTCCTGATACAGTCCAGTTTCCTCTCTTAACAGTGTTGTGCCATTACACTGTACTTACTGAGCAGACATGAAGGTACAA
>NW_019525226.1:0-1259 GCF_002814215.2 Seriola lalandi dorsalis
TGTGTGTGCGTGCGTGCGTGCGTGCGTGTGTTTTCCCCTTTCTCTTCTAACTGGTGGCTGTTGAGGGGCTGTGGGACAGCGGGACAGAGCAGCAAGGAGGCAGCGGTCCAACGTCCACTAACCCCCATCAGGCACAAAGCCAGGAGCTTGCTCCTGAAACAAGCCAGGACACACACACCCACACACACACACACACATCAACATGCATCCACACACACACATTTGCAGAAATGCATGAATTCACTTGCACCGGCTTGTATTCAGTTACCAGCAGTCAGCCTCCTGGCCACTGATACTCTGAGTCATTGTTGGCTTGGCATTTATTTGTTGACATTAAATCAGTGCTCGGCACATTCAGTGAAGCCCAGCCTCTGAGTTCTGGGCGTCCGTATCAACGCTTGCCAGTTCTTTTGGACAGTGCATAATGGCTTTATCGCTTCTGTCGAGTGTTGTAATTGTGGGTGTAAAAGCATTACAAATCGTTGTTGGCTTTAGCCTGCTCACAGAAGGATGTTAGCAATTACAGTACGGAATTAGTTCCATTTCAGTACCATCATTCCATCTGTCACATCTGATTTATATTTTTATTTGAATGCCTCATATCTGAGAATAAAATGCCCTTTAAGAAAACCTTTTGCCCCCTTTGACCAGACCTTTGCCCCACCCTAAATGTCTTGACTTTTTCAGTGGTGAACAGTTATTAGTGATCAGTGGTTGGAGGTTGAGAGCCCGCACAAGGGGTCCCAAGATAAAGATGATAATTAAGAAAATTAGAAATGAATTATGTTTTTAACATACAGATGATCTTTTTGCTTTTTTTCATGATATATTAGATATTTTCACTTCTTTACGTGTCTACAAATCCTTCAAATGAAGCAATCTAAAAGATGAAATTAAAAAATCAAAAACACACTCTAATTCCTCACAACTCATGCAAGGCCATACCCTGTGATGAGGGGTCACAAGCCAAAAGGTTCTTGAATCCATTGTGATCCATCTAGTTCCTATTAGAGATCGACCGATATGGTTTTTTCAGGGCCGATACCGATACCGATTATTAGTAGTCAAGGAGGCCGATAACCGATATTTGGATGGCCGATATTTATTTGCAATAAAAGGGAAAATATTGGCGTGAAAATTTTGAATAATGGAAAAATTCCACGTAACTTTGTTCAAATGCCTTTAATCATATGTTTATTTAACAGCTTTTCAGATTTGCAACATGTTAAAGTTTTTTTTTTCTTAGACAATAGATATCT
>NW_019525226.1:1279-1672 GCF_002814215.2 Seriola lalandi dorsalis
CTTGTTTCAAGGGATTAAACACTAAATAGCCTAAAGCATCTTCACTTTAATAATCAGTGTTTATCGTAGGAACAGACAGCTGCCGCCAACGTATTGGGCCTCACAGTAACGTTAGTAGTCGTGAGTTGTAGAGTTTCTCATGTGACTTCCACACAAACACACACTATTCTCTACCATAACAGACGTTCTCCCCATTGCTACAGTCTGCTGAGCATCTAGAGCCGCGGACCGATGGGTTAACGTTACGCTAAAAGCTAACCAGCCTTCACCTCGACGGGCTTCCCTGCAATAAAACCGGACATATCGATATTATCAGCAACCTTGTTTCAAGTGATTAACAGGCACGTCTGGAGGGACTGCGAGCAGCAGAGCTGCCGCTTATGTTTATATAAC
>NW_019525226.1:1692-12443 GCF_002814215.2 Seriola lalandi dorsalis
TGTGTGTGCGTGCGTGCGTGCGTGCGTGTGTTTTCCCCTTTCTCTTCTAACTGGTGGCTGTTGAGGGGCTGTGGGACAGCGGGACAGAGCAGCAAGGAGGCAGCGGTCCAACGTCCACTAACCCCCATCAGGCACAAAGCCAGGAGCTTGCTCCTGAAACAAGCCAGGACACACACACCCACACACACACACACACATCAACATGCATCCACACACACACATTTGCAGAAATGCATGAATTCACTTGCACCGGCTTGTATTCAGTTACCAGCAGTCAGCCTCCTGGCCACTGATACTCTGAGTCATTGTTGGCTTGGCATTTATTTGTTGACATTAAATCAGTGCTCGGCACATTCAGTGAAGCCCAGCCTCTGAGTTCTGGGCGTCCGTATCAACGCTTGCCAGTTCTTTTGGACAGTGCATAATGGCTTTATCGCTTCTGTCGAGTGTTGTAATTGTGGGTGTAAAAGCATTACAAATCGTTGTTGGCTTTAGCCTGCTCACAGAAGGATGTTAGCAATTACAGTACGGAATTAGTTCCATTTCAGTACCATCATTCCATCTGTCACATCTGATTTATATTTTTATTTGAATGCCTCATATCTGAGAATAAAATGCCCTTTAAGAAAACCTTTTGCCCCCTTTGACCAGACCTTTGCCCCACCCTAAATGTCTTGACTTTTTCAGTGGTGAACAGTTATTAGTGATCAGTGGTTGGAGGTTGAGAGCCCGCACAAGGGGTCCCAAGATAAAGATGATAATTAAGAAAATTAGAAATGAATTATGTTTTTAACATACAGATGATCTTTTTGCTTTTTTTCATGATATATTAGATATTTTCACTTCTTTACGTGTCTACAAATCCTTCAAATGAAGCAATCTAAAAGATGAAATTAAAAAATCAAAAACACACTCTAATTCCTCACAACTCATGCAAGGCCATACCCTGTGATGAGGGGTCACAAGCCAAAAGGTTCTTGAATCCATTGTGATCCATCTAGTTCCTATAGGTTCTCGGATCTCAATGGATGTTTCCCCACCAGTCTGTTCTGGACTTGGCAAAACTGCAATGTCATTGAACACAGCCTCTAAAAGATGAACTTGATTTGGAAACACTGTCTTTACAACAGACACCCAAAGGCCAAATACCAAACATCTTTCCTAAAGAATGTAAGCGCCTTAGTCAAGGTGTCTCTCTTATGCCTCTCAGGCCATGGCTTACTGAGGTTTATGTGACAGCTGAAAAATAATTGAAAATGAAATGTTGTTATAATGCGACTGATAACTACGCTACACTGCCATTTCAGCCAGGTCTCTCTTGACTTCTGGTAACACTTTATTTGGATAGTCCACCTACAGAGAGCTTACAGAATATTATTTAACAACAGGTTATTAACTGAGATTCAGCAATTCAGCTGTTTCGCTAACCCTCACCCCACCCCTAACCATGAAATGGTTTGCTACGTTTTAACCCCAAACTCACCGAGAAAAGGGTTAACAAATTGTTGGTTCGATATTTGTTAAAAGTTGGAATAGATAAGATAAACGTGTAACATAAAATGTCAACACGACTAAGAGTCTACAACCAGGCTGGTGGCTCTATGAGGCTTTGTTAAATGTTAAGGTCAGCATGCTAACATGCTCACACTGACAATGTTAATATACTGATGTTAACAGGTATAATGTTTAGCATTTCAGCATGTTAACATTTACTTTGAGGGGTAACAAAGTGATTACATTTGATCCTGAGCGGAGCGTGATTGACCCACAACATTTCATGACAATCCATCCAAAAGCTCTGGAAACATTCATCTTAAAAGTTAACTTCATTATGATGTCCGAATAAAAGTCAGGAGATATCAAAGTAGCCTGTTGAGGATTCATCCTCCGGGCACCACAGATACAAACATTTTACAACAGTCCATCCAGTATTCTTTGAGATATTTCAGTCTGGAACAAAGGGGTGTACTGACTGACCTATAGAGCCATGCTGGTGTGACTTCAAATCTAAACCCAGAAAACTGAAATTGAAAACTTTAGAATCACAAATGAGAAAAAATGAACTTTTATTTGCCCTTCATTTTAAAAACCTGTTAAAATAACCTTTCCTACCTCGTTATTTCTTCACTTCTTTCACTGCGCTGTGACTTTGACCCTTGCACTCCTTATTATTAGTTGTGTGTACTGTGTGAAAATACTGTAGGAATGCAATCTGCAGTAGAAATATAAAGATGTATTTTATTTCTATTTTTCTTGCACTGAATACAGTTCCCAAAACCACTAATGCAGCTTTTTTTTATGCATTGGTCAGAGTGCGTGTGTGGGTCGAAGAACATCAGGCAGATGGCCTTTTCTTCCCGCTGATCGTGGGGAGCGGGATGTGGGAAAGTAGGTGTGAGCAGGAATGTACGAGGACAGAGAAGTCTTTGACCAAGAGAGAAGTCTCTGCTTATTAGGTCACCCATCTCTCCCCATGTCTGTGTCTGTCTTCCCCTCTTCACCCTCCCCACCTCCATCTCTCTCCCCCCATTTGTTTCTTTTAACCTCCTCTGCATGTCCAACTTAACTCAGCATTCTCTGCAAAGCCAGCCAACAGACAGGGTAAATCATTTCAACAGTCATTTACCCGTAGTAACAGGTTTAACAACACAAGTCTGAGACTGGAGCCGTAACGGCGCAGGAAGCCTGCACTATTAAGGTAGGCACTGCACGTTGTGAAAGAATTGCATTTGTCGGCAGAGCTCCAGTAATGAGAGTAAATCCTAGCTATCTCATTGCTTCTCAGGGATATCTGTGCTACTGTCTTGATTCCTTCAGATTAATATCACCGTGTAGACATGGTGTAGCGGCACAGTGGCTTTGATCCTCTGATGCTTTATCGGCACAGTTGAACTGTCTTTTCTCTTTTGCTGTGAAATCCAGAAAAGCTTTGTGTGCTATCTTTTATCATCTTCAACTCCTTTGATTTAAAATTCACATTGTGTCTGAAAAATGTCCTTCCAGGTTGCCTTGGCTCGAGTGGTCAGAAAAAAATAAGAGCAGAACACAGACAAGAGGCAGATATTCTGTCTGTGCTGTGAACCATAATTGGTCAATTTTGAAAGTGTTAAGCTATTATTTCTGTAGGAAACAGTCATGAGTACATGGAGGTGAGAGCTGTAGCCATAGCAGCAAGATGAATATTGTCTGTGTCACTTTGTGGCATGTCAGTGAAATCTTTGCTGGTTTTTCCAGCATCTTTTGAAAACACGCAGTACACACGCTTGACTGAACAATGCCACATCCGATCAAGGCCGTAAATAATGCATGCTTAAAGCTTGACTCATGTTTCTGAAGTTCAAAGCGGGAGACAGACCCACCTAATGTCTCACACTGTGGACTGATACATGACTGCGTGATGCAGATATGTGCCTACAAGACAAGAGATAATAGAGACATCTGCGTGACATGATTTTTGGAGACATCGTTTCCCTTTTGTGATGGCTTTTAATGTGTTTTGCATCCAAAATGAGGACTGATTTTCTAAATATTTAAACAAGTTTATAAATACAATCTTCCAGGTGCAGTGATGTATGAGTCTGTGCATGTATGTGAAGTAGAAATCTGAGAGATAGTTGAGGAAGAAGACAGATTTGAGGTCACCAACAGGGCTGTCTGTCACTCAGTTCGCTCTTCACTCCAGAAACAAGTCTCTCTCAGAGCGATCTTTCACCCACGGGGGTATTGTCTTGGTGTTAGCAGTGGTGTGGTTGATGTTTGTCATTGTTCAACTTCACATTTTGGAGAGGCAGCTTTCCAAAGCAAACAAACATCCATGCTGCCATTCTGCTCTTAATCATCATTGTGTCATGAGTGGCTTCTGCTGCCTTGTTTGCATTCACTTCCATGTTTTATTCACAAACACAGAACTGTGGCATGAAGCAAATCTACACACGGAACACGGACGTGTTTATGTTATTATTTTTAGAGGTATTTGAGCTCAAGTGAGGAGCATGCAAAGTCACACGTGACCTCTGATTACCAGCGAAGGGAAAGAGACAACGAGATCAGCGGAGAGTGGGAGAGATGTGCAGGGGATTGCTGATTCATACAAGACGCACCTACACCAACGGGAGCTGTCTGAGGAAGAAAAGGCAGGGAAGGAAGTGGAGAGATAACGAGAGACAGGAGTGGGAACAAAATTGTGATGATTCATGTGAAACTGAAAAAAAGAAAAAACATCCAGCCAATCTGAGGTGATGTGGTCTGCAGAACAAACTAGAAAGGTGGAGAGAAGAATGAATATAGAAAGAGGAGGGAGAGGATGGTAAAGATAAAGAAAGGGGATGAGTGTGCTACAAGGAACTCTTTCCCTCCCTCTCACTGGTGAGTCGCCCACCCAGATGTTGACACTGCAAAAAAAAAAAGTTCCTTCTTCCTGGTTCATTTTGGACTCAATTCGTTTTAGATAAACCACCTGAGCTTGAGAGAGAGAAGTACTTGAAAGGAAGCGGTACGTAAGACACATTAACACAGAAAACTCTACACAACCCTTCATCAACCTTGACAAAAAGAAACCGAAAAATTCTTCCTCTTGATTCTTTGTTCCTTTCAGCACAAACATTGGACAACACGGTGTTTTAATTCTGAGCCTCTACCAAACAGCTGAGGTGTCCTTGAAGAATGAATCTCTACCAAATGGTAGAAATATCTATTTACTGTTTTTTTTAAGTTTGCTTTCAATAATCTGCATGAATTTTTCTCCATTAAGATAAAATAAAACACAATTTTAAGTTATGCATCTTTTTTATAGACAATGTGTAAAATTCCAGAAATGAATATACCATATATGTAAATATTAAGATTGATTGTTTGCTGTGTTTTAGGTGATTGGTCCTTTTTTTTAGTTTTTAGTTTTTAGATAAACCCTTGAGGCAGGAGTTGCGCTGCCCGCAGATCTTCAACAAATATTCAATGAAATGACATGAGATTTATCACACTAACAACAGTTTAAAAGCAGAGGACTTTGTATTCCATGGAAATGGAAAAAAAGAAAAATACAGATTTAACTGAAGACTATAAATGGACATTTCTAATGATGTGTAGAGTGTGTTTTTGAAGAATTATTACAAAGTCATCAAACTGTTTTGGGGATATTCATTTACATTATTCTGTTGGTTAAGCCCTCTAAAATTAGATCAGAAAATAGCACCAATGCATACTTCAACAGAGTAGTTGAAGAACAATTAATTTCAATCTCAAAATGTGGTCTATTTAAACCATTAAATGGTTCAGGATTTGTGTTTTAATAACTCTATATCTAAGTGAGTGTAATTTATGGCTGTGTATGTTGAACTAGTTGGATTTAGATGGATGGCTGTTGCTGCAAAGGTTAGAGGTTGTGCCCTTTTCCTGGATGGAAAAAAAAATATCGACCAGTTCAAAAAATGATGTGATAAGAGCCTTCTATCCAAACACAAGGGAAGTGCATGTGCGTGTGAGTGAGCGTGCGTGTGTGTGTGTGTTATAAGGCTGAGGGTGTTAGCTGAGAAACTCAGCTGCTGCTAAGGGAAAGGTTGTGAAATGAACAGAAAAGACAGGAAGTCTCTGACAGCCCAGTGGCCAAACACAAGATTTATCATGACCTGTGAACCTGGCAAAGCTTCTCCTGCCCTGAACGCCACTTTTTATGGTGTATATGTATGTTTGCTATACTGCTTGTGTGTCTGTGTGTGTGGGCTGCTTTTTTCTCTCTCAGCTCCATCAAGGGGTTTGCACCTCTTCAAGTCTAGCCTCACATGCCCCCTCACTCTTAAAGTCTGTGAAAAACAGGCTTTTTGTCTGCGTTTGTTTCCCTGAGTTTAATGGAATGGAATAATGGGATAAAACTGCTGGTGTCTCATGATTCAGTTTTCCAGCTTACACACAGGACAACCTTATTCAACGTGGCTCTCATTTGTTGGCTAGATTTTTTTTTGTTTTGTGTAGTGCCTCACATTTTTAGCTTGCACTGTGCTTTCTTTCACATGGTAGGTATACTCACTAGGCTGATAGAGGCAGGTAGCGGTATCTGTTTGCTCGTATATTGTTTTACCAGTCGTGATTGATTAATGCTCAGTCACTCCATGGCACTTGGGCTGGAGGTTGTGCCCTCAGCGGTCTATACATTTTCTAGTCTTACTCTAGATACATCTCGGACCTGGATCAGGGCTCGTCTTAAAGAGCTGATAAACCTACAATTTTGGTCAATATCATTTCTCTTTAAAGTAAAAAAAAATAGATTCCTTTATTTTTAAGGAAGCAAACACGAGTATGTCCTGTAGCTTTAATCATCTTAATATAAAATTAAGATACTCTCAGTTTAGGGTAAGTATCATAATCCAAATGAAATATATAAGTTGGCTCCTTCCATTTTCATGGCTGCACAACATGGCTGTTGAGCTCCTTTTGACCCTCCTTACTAATTTATTATACTATATCTAGTATGTAGCATGTGCTGCTTTCAGCCATCCATTCTAAGTGGTTGTCCGAAAACAGCCCTGCGACAAAAAAACAAAACAACCCTCAATGGGCTGTGTTGTGACAGGTACTGGAAAGATAATAAGTTTAAGAGATCCATGAGTTTAAAGGCTTATCAGACACCAAAGCACAACACAATGTTTCCAATACTATGTGGCTGCTTTGGAAAGTTATCACTGTGGCAATCATTTTTATCTATTTGTCACGATAATCCTGAATAAGAAACACAGCATTCATGTTAATAAGTAATATACCAGGAATGTGCACTAGCATGTATTTGAATGGCCTGTGGACTATCCTGCAGCATGACGCTGCGTTGCAGAAAAAGTTGGCCCTTTTTTTGCCAATGCCTTCTGCATTTGTAGCCCCTCTATTGTTAGACAGAGTTATCTTATTGAAATAATTGATTGAATAGTTTTTCACATGGGGATAATGTTGATTTGACTGTTGCCTAAGTGTCTATGAGTCTATTTTTTTTGGATACTGCTCCTGGGGTCATCAAAGCCAGAAATGTTCAATTTATTTATGTATTGATTATCAGTAGTAGACTGTACTCACTGGGGCTTATCTCACTATTCCTCTTTTTTGTCTTTGTGTGTTTAGCTGCGGGGCGGCCCTCGTGGCCGGGATGCCACTGTGTGCCGTGCCAGTCCACAGTGGATGGTGAGGGGCAGGAGGAGGGGACCGAGTGCCGGAGACTGAGAGGAGGTGGTCCACACCAAACAGGAGACATGAACCTCTGCTGGAACGAGATCAAACGCAAGTCCCATAACATCCGGTAAGAGGACTGTGTTCACTGGGAACAAGATGCTTAAAAAGCTGTACCAGTCTGTAACAGGAGGGAAGGATGTTTTTAGAGCCATGATGCTTTATGAAGAAAAGAGAGGCTGCACTGGAAAGGTTTGAGGTGATACAACTGCAGTCACCGCAGCAAAGCTGCTGATTGCATTTCTAAACTTACACTTTGTCTTTCTAAAACAAAAAAGTTGATTTATTTTATGACTTTGTCAGGGTACACTGGGTTTCATTGGGATCATTTTCCCAAGAAGACATTAGCTTCAGTTGTATCCAAACTGTTTGTTAGCTAACAGCTCGCTGTGCATCACTGTGATGCCCCAAACACATTCTTTTTTTTATTGAGAATCATTGAGTTTACTGAACATTTCTCAAGCTACAACTCCAGGCTGGGACAGATCAGCACACAAAAGCAAGTTTCCTGTGTCACAGTGACAACTCGGTGGTGAACAGCCCATCAGGAGCACCGGGATATTTCCTGGTGGCCTGTGGTTAATTTTATCCTGCACCGTGAACAGTCAACTTGTCCAACAACCAGCCTGGAGTAGAGTCGAATTCCTGGCCTGAATTATTGTTTCAGTCCGCCCCTGAACAAACCTGCTTTTTAACCCAGTTTCTGTCCACTGTTTGGACACACCCAGTTGATTGCACATGGATGTGTAATGGAACTAATAGGTGACTTTTTTGGGGTGAGTCTTATGGCTTTTGGCTTAACCAAAGTTGTCATTTTGTACAGACTCTTAATTGCTGGGAAATTAGTACTTTGCTAATTGAATAATAAGTGACTGTGGCAGTTGCTCTTTATGGTTGATCTGTTAGGGAACATTATGCATACGTTTATGACGAGCCAGTCACACAGGGGAATAGAGTCTAATGATGTGTCACATCTATATATACTGTCTCTGTGCTTCTTTGTTTTTCATTTCCCTCCTAATGATTCTTCCTGTTGCCATTCATGGTCAGTTTGCAGGCAATTAAAAATTATTGTCTAATAAAGTGCTGTCACACAATAATGCATATTTTAGTGCTCCTTCCAGTCAGCTTCTTAATTATTGATATAATATGGGTTAATACTGTCATTGCACAAGTTACACTCAAGAGGTTTGCCAGTGCAAAACAATTAGAAGGCATTCATGTTGTTCCTTGATGCTTAATTGGAAACTGTCCAGGCTTACCGCATCATTTCTGTTTCTTCAATTCAACTGGCATCCCGTTTAGACAATTGGCCCCTTAATTGCTTACTTGACCCTGATGTATCTAGGAAGAGGGAGGGGGAGCTTAAGGAAGGGTAGTTGTGAAATTGGTTAAGACAGTTTCCCTTGCAGTCCTGTGTAATGAGATCACTATGGATGGCCTGCAGTGGCTGTTTATACCCGAGCTGCACTCTGACTTCATCAGGCTGAAAGAGGAAGTGGGGGTGGGGGCAGGAAGGAGTCGATAGAGGGATAGAAAGAGAGAGAGAGAGAGAGAGAGAGAGAGAGAAGGAACAGACAGCTGGTATGAAATCATAATAGAACAGAGATGGGATGCAGGGAAATGGGAGGGGTAGAGGGAAAGAATATAAGCATGAATGAATGAGAAAGAGCTTCAGTGAAAAGCTGTCTAACCTTGAGGGTGAGTACTGTCCATAGGAAATGTCTGACTGCGTTTAATGCCAGCGGCTGGACAAGACCAGACGACTGGATCTGTAATAGCCCGTCTGGCATTGATTGGCAGGTGGTTGAGGCTCTGCTTCAATACAAGTCATGGCTGCTTCCTTCTATCCTTTAAAGTCTCTTGTACATTATTCCCTATAGTATACTGTACCTTGAACTGGAATAAAATTGCATTTTGGTACTAAATTATAAACAAGACTGCGACTCTTCAGCAGGAGTCAGCAAATAGGTTCAATTTTTTTTTCAGCATTATTCACTCAGGGGGGCTGTGGCAGCAGTTTAGAAACATAAGCCTATTCAATATGTCCGTTTAATTCTTTTAACACAATTTTATGAAACTTTGCTCTATTTTTGTTTTATCTGAGTGCAGACTTCATTTCCATTTTAGTAACCAAGAACCAAGGTCAATACTCAATGAACTCTGGAGAACATGAATGTCTGTAGAAAATGTTAAGGAAATCAATCGAATAGTTGCGATATTTCAGTCTGAGCCAAAGCCACACCGTTAGCGTGGCTAAAAGTATCAGGATGATGTGAAAGCACCTGTATGCTCCCATTTCTGAAAACACCCACAGAATTTAACAAATTAAGATAAACTGCAGAAATAGGATGATTAAAACTGTGCAACAAAATGTATTCTTTAAAAATGTACAGATGGCAGTGGTACAGAGAATTTATGATGCAGCGTCGCTCAGCTAGCTCAGCGCTGATAACAGAAGGTTAGGGGTTTGATCACTCATCCTGTATTGAAAATAGGCAAAATCATAACACCGTGAGCCACTCTACACACACTCACCAGCTGTGCTGCATGTGTTATTGACGACAAAACAGTACTTTGATGCCACTGGCAAAAAATGTAGACATGCTGTTCTTATTGCTGTACGCTTTGTGCTATATCAAGTTGTGGTATAATGTCTTGTGCAGGATTGAGATAATAGCCCCAAACAAGTGGACCACAGCAGTGTATTGTGCTGTGTCTATCGTAATCACCACTGAATGAATATATAAAAGAGACAGTTATTACCACAAGCATATTGCTGAGGCCATTCAGCCATCTGTAACTATTGTGTAAAGAAAATACAGTATGAGAGTGTGGGAGGTTTCAGTGAATTTCTCTTGCTCAGCAGAGACGGTCCGTATTTTGGAAAATTATGAGTTATTTTTTTAATGGTAATGTAATTCATTCAAAGGACAATCATCTTACATTCCTTCTTTATTCCTTCATTTGTGACCATTCACCTTGACTGAAGATGCCTTTAACACATTTGAAAAAGGGGAGAGTGAAGCTCATGACAACTTGGTTAACCCATGACTTGTCTGAGTAAAGCATCTCGTTAGACTGTGAAAAAGTGTGTGAAGCTCATGCACAGCTGTGATGCATTTCAAAGTATGAAGGAAAATGTGTTTTTAATCCAACAAACTCCTCTCTATCTGAAGCTATTACAGTTATGTGATAGTGTTTCAACAGCACAAATGGGACACATTGACATTGTGCATGCAATTTAGTGATTTGAGGTCAGCCAATTGGGCTGCACTTATCCATTTTTTATATTTTTAGCCATGATAGAGCCATAGCTTTAGTGATGGCAATCTCAGTCTGTCTACCACCTGAAATATCTCAACAGCTATCAATTAATTGCCATCAATTTTTGTACAGACATTCATGGTCTCCAGAGGACGTATCCTAATGACTTTTGAGATCCCCTGACACTTCCTCTAGTGCCACCATAAGGTTCACATTTATGGTTTTGACTCAAATGTCTCTTGATGTATTGCCAATAAATGTATGTATGTATATATATA
>NW_019525226.1:12463-138519 GCF_002814215.2 Seriola lalandi dorsalis
ATATATGTGTGTGTGTGTGTGTGTGTGTGTGTGTGCGCGCATTAGTGCACATTAATGTCTGCAGGTCAAAATTTTAATTGGTCCATTACTTTGGACAAAAATGTGCAAAACTATTGACATTCCCATCAGCCTCTGCTGCACATTGCGTTTTGTGCCAGTTTGCAAATAGCATGCATAAACTGTGGCACCAATTTGTGCCTTTTCTGCATCAATTTGTGATGGGTATGTCTTTGTTTATATTAAGGAAAACATAAAATTCAGGAACCAGGTAACAATTAAATTTATAATAGAATATCATGCAGTAGCACTCTCAAACTAAAATGTCCCACACTGTCAACAGATCATATGTTTCTGTTCTTTTGTCTGTCTCTGGACAGCTGCTGTGCAGCTAATGCTGGATTTGCTTGTGTGCTGCTATCTTAGCTTGTTAGCAAGTTTAGGCAACATTAGGACATTACCGTAAGATCAGTTAGCAACCTAGCCAACAGCACTACCCAAAGTAAACTCAAAAAACATTACCTAGTGGCCCACAACTTACTTGCTTGATACTTTTTGAGAAAAAATGTGATAATATGTTGGATCTCCTCCTCTTTTTCCCTTCTGGCTCCTCCATGGTTATCAACCTGCCTGCGTGTGCATGGCGCCAGAGGAGAGGTGGAAACGTGTGTGTGTGTGTGTGTGTGTGTGTGTGTGTGTGTGGTGGGGATAATTACATTTGCCACAAATGATTCAGTGGTTGTATGAGCTCGTAATTCATATTCATATTTAAGGAGAAAAAAAAGAGCCAGTGCTGAAGAAAAAAGACCCGCCCCTGTTGGAGGCGTTGTCTCATCTATGAGTAACATTATAGCATTTTTTATTGGGGGGGACAAATGCATGTGTTCGAAATATTGGAGGGGATGCACCCACTGCCCCTCCCCTGAAATCTACGCCTAAGCTTGGTGGCATGCTATGAATTTATTTGCCGCAACCATGTGCAACACTATGAATGCCTTCCAGGAGAGAGTGTGAAAATGTCCGCTGTTATTCCCAAACTTTAAAGATATCGCGTCTCCCCCACTCTACAACGTCTGGCTTTTCACTCTGCCTTTGAGTGTTGCCATCTGGAACAGCTATAAACACTTTTGATTTCTCAGATGATCAGACAGCACATCGTATAAACTAGTTCTGTTCCAGTATAACCCAGTCTTTAGTCTTGTTCTATCTCATGCTTGTTGTATGTTAGTGTTAGTGATGTGATCAGGGCATATTTGCACTGACACTAGCTGTACTGCATCCTACTCCTTGCACTTGCATTCTGTAATTCATCACAGATCTCAGTCAGGAATCAGCACAGAATGCTTCTTAGTCTGTTACAGGTATGATCTGGCTTCCTTCAGATTTTCCACGTAATAACGCTGATTACAGTGTCAAGCACACTGGGAACAATATCAGGCATTGTTGAGGTTCGGGCTGTGCCACATAGTGAGGTGCCCACTGTTGTGCACTGCAGGGAATGCCCACCGGGGTTGGTGTGGGTAGCTCGGTGGCATGCTATGAATTCATTTGCCGCATGGCTCAGATAACTGCAGAGAGCAAACCACCCACGCTTAGTGTCTGTCTGAGGGCAAGGGGAGACCTCTGAGTCTGTTTTTGTCTGTGTCTGCTTTTGTCATTACCACAGTGTTCCGGTCTCTATTCACAAGTAAAGCTACCTATTGGTGCCATTCTCATTCAAGGTCCTTTTCGTTCCCGAATCCCTTTCACTTTACCATTCAGTCCCTTCCTTTTTTACTCTTCCTCCTCTCCCTCCTTTCCTCTGCTTTTGCTGTTTTTTTTCTTGTACTGTTCTACCCTTATTCTTCTCCATATCCTGTTATCCTTGCCAGCGCCTTCTACCGACATCCCAGGTTTAGTGTAATGCCCTTTGGTGGTTCTGTGCCCCACTTTTCCTACATCATCCTCTGGCAAGTTATAGTACATTGCCTGCAGGACTTATTGAGCTCCAATTACATGTTAATGATAATTCTATTGTTCAAGGTCAGAGGTGAAAACCTGGTTCTGCAAGAGCGATTAGCGATGGGATGGCAGGTGTGTGGGACTCTGTCTGTGGATTCAGCTGTCAATCATGTCAGTTGCTTGAAGAAATAGATTTTTCTTTCACTGATGCCTAAAAATCATTTTGAAATTCAGTGGGTTATTTCAGGGCAAGAAAAAGGCAGCATTTTCCCAGGATGCTATGTATATATTTGCTCAGGTTCACAGTTTGACTCCATAATACTGATGGATGTGGTTTGAGCTCCAAATCAGTCAAGTGTGACCCACATTCCAGGTTTTTGATTTTACCGTATGTTCCATTTGTAAGCTAGTGACATTTTTTTGATGTTTTGATCAGTTACTTTAGCTTCGTAATAATTAATACAACCCTCACACAAAGCCCCATTCTCTTTTCCTTGAGAGACCCACCACTGACGTCATGTGTATCACACTGGGTAAAGGCTGGTAAAATGGGAATGAAGGGAATGAAGATTCATTAAAGACACAATAACAGCCTCAAGTCTTTTGGGACAGACGCCATATCTGGTGGCAGGGCTGATGACAACAAACTTTGACACACTTAAGTGATAAAACAAACCATTGGGGAATTAGGAGCCCCATGAATAATTTGAATTTGAGTGAAACCGTGAGGAGACCACTGAACTGTGCCTTCTTACCCCATCGTCTGGTGCAGAACAAATCAGAGGTGGTGTTGCAAAGATTAGAGACAATGTTGGACTTTTTGGACTGCTGCAGTGTCTGTTTGACTTGCAGGAGAAGATAATCAGGTTTTGTGCACACATTGTACCCAGGCATGCTGAATGGTTTATATGGTACAAATCAAATCCCCAAAGGAGTGAAAACATTGTGCCGTTGCAGCTGCAAGAACAATGAGGGCTCAAGGATTGGAGACACGCTTTGCATATTAGTCCTGTTTATTTGAAGACCTTGCAAACCAAGACCTGTATAGAGGTCAAAGGAGGACAAGTCCAGGGTATTCAGATACATAATTGAGATGTTTGAATCATAAATGAAAAATCTGCTTTTCGCGTAAAAACAAACTTGTTGCCTGGTGTTAACAAAGGTATTAGTTAATTTTAGGGTGAATGTATGCGGGTCCCAGTCTTGTGTTTTGATTTTTAGTGACAGGGACATTTGGATAAATATTGTGTCTTTAAATATGCCAGTACACCTGCACATACAGATGGATGATAATCAAACACTTTCACAACACTGATGTTCAGTTTTTTGTGCTGCTGCTACAGTATCATAAATTTTGCAAACTTGGCTCACTAACAGGCAGATTGCACAGTACTTTACATGGCCCACTGTGGGTGCTATTAGACAGTTCTACCTGTGAATTAGCAAAATGTTTTCAATTCCAAAACATGCATTTGAATGACGCCTCCAGCCTGAGGTGTCATTTACTCTTACTTTGAACTGTCTGAATGTTTTTGTTTGTTCAAAAAGACACTGGAATTTTCATGATCAATGTAAAAAAAAAATACTAGGAAGTAAAATAAATGTATTTGTTAAACTGACTCAATAGGGGATAATCTGACAGCAGGGATTGGCGCTGTCTATAAAGTATTGATCTTATGCACTACCTTACACTAGTGCAAAAAACGTATAACCCACAGAACCCCATTATAGTGCTCTGCAAACAATGAAGCTGAATTCATACTGACCATGCAGCAGTCTGGTTTTAAGAGTGGATTTGGATCGTCTTATGACTATTTCAATAGTAGTCTCTTCGTTGTCTTCTTTCATTATTTTCAAGTGTCTCCTCTTTCCACAACACCTCCTACACTATCTGCTGGACTACTGACACATTATGAGGAGAAAAAAACCTGCCTCTCTCTTTGTCCATGTCTGGGCACGCTCATCCCTGTTTCTGTACATCTGTGTGTCTGCGTTTGTATTTGACAGATCAATTAAAATGGACAAGATTCACGCACATCTTTCCATACCAGTGTAGAGTGTCTAATGTCAGTGTCAATGACTGAGCTTTATTGCATTACATGAACCACTTTAACCAGACACACTCATAATAACAGGTCTGTAATGTCTGTACATACTGTGGGCATCTGTTTAGCTCTATGCCTATATTTATATAACAGAGCCATTTGAGGTTCTGTAGTTCTATAGCTGCAATTTGTATTAGCATGATGTGGAAGAGCGCATGATTCAGCACAAAATGTGTGAATGTGGGTTTATTATAGCAGTGAGTCACTGTGATACAGAGGAGGACAATTTTCTAAAGAAGGTTCAGTTTTTGTTCTTAGAGGACGACGGGGAACAACGGCCACTGCAGACACAAATGGTAATTACAAACGCTTGCACATTAACTTCTGTTACACTCTGAGTCTGAGCAACTAAAGGTACCAGATGTAGCATACCCCTAAAAGATAACAGCTTGTGTACAGAAAACATTCGCTCAGGCAACAAACACAAAATTATCATCTCATCTCAATCACACTGTCCACTCATTCAGCTAAACTGATTGATTGAAAACAACTGAACCCACAGCAGTTGTTTACTAAAACACAGATGCTAGGAGCTAGTCTCTTCTCCTCTTCAATGATGTCTGTACAGAGAATATAGAGCTAGCTTCTTCTTATATAGATTTGTGACGTACTGCTGTAAAGCGTTATGCACTTCTCGTACTTCTCGGAGGTTGTACCCTCTCAACCCAGGCTATATAGTGCAAGAACAGGCTTTTGTGGCAAGGAAAGAGGCGCCATTCTCTCTATTACAAGTCAGTGAGCCATCAAAATGATTTTGAAGCTGTTATTTAAAGGTAAAATTGTTGCATAATGTAATGACAGTATCATTATCAGACTGCAACGGTGGAAACTTCATATTCCAGCTGCTAACTGAGAGCTGGTGAATTTGTTTTATTTGTGACTTGAAACCTCCAATTTAAGAGTGGCTAGCAGAACACAAAGTCACTATGAAAAGAAAGCTGGATTCACCAGTGTAAGATAATTAGCCTGTAGTTTGAAGTGTGAAGTTTAGTGTAAAGTTATTTCCAGACAGATTGGCACAAACAAGCACCCTGTGTGCAGTTTACTGATTTTACTCCTCACAATTAGGTGGTACTGATGTTTACATGTGATTTTTTAAAGAAATGTATTTATACATTTTCTGATTTATCTTATTTTCTAACCTTGTATTGTCATTTGGAGCTACAAGCATGTGAACTTGCCTTGTAGAGCTGTAAAGAATTTGTCACAGTAGTGTATTCCTCGTGGATGCGAGCTGCTGTAAATGATAAAACGTGGACAGTATTTCTAGTTGTGGGAAACAGTAGTGGCTGGTCTGCTCTTGTCACTCATCAAATGTGTTCCCCTCAAATCTCAGGTCGACGGCTGTTTGAAGAAACGCTTAAGGCAAGGCATCAGTAAAACTCCGCCAACACAAGAGAAGTCCCTGAATGCATCACAGACGACACATTCTCCCCCTACAGTGCAGAAAATGTAAAAGGGAAGCCTCGCGAGAGAGAAACCCAGGAAAGACTGGAAAACGTGCACCAGCTCTATGCAATTTACTGCTATCACACCACATTATTTATTGATATTGAAGTTGAAACTTTTCAGCTACCTACTGCTGTGATTTGGGACCATCAGTGCATGTGGGCTACATTAATTTTGTGCACACAGCATGCTCAGTCCAGGTGAGAAATGGCAGCTGCTCCAAGTGACAGTGATAAGGTATCTGGGGTGTGATGTTGACTTTCCATTACTTGGGTGTGTGTAGTACACAGTGCTTTGATCAGAGCATGTGACGCGGGCACACGTGCATCTCCATACATCATGACCACCACAGTAAAGGTAAACTTTTTAGTTGCTCACCTAGTTTAGTTTTAGGTTAGATATTTAGTTGGCTGTTAGATCAAAGTTAGAATAGTACAGAATAAATCAAAACGTAATGCAGTTACTTTACTGACAGTGAGGTCAAGGATACAGGTTGATTGTTTGTTCACATCGTGTTTATGTTGAATCGTATCCTCACCTCTGTATGAGCATAGAATAACATTCATGGTCAACTTCTTACCACGCAATATTTATTTTTTCCAGTTTGAACAGACGGTATTCATTCCTTTTTTTCTATTTTTGCTCTTCTTGTGGTCAGGGATGACCTGGATTCACTTGCCTGAACATTGTACATCTTTAATGCATATGTCAACACAGGCTCCACTCTCTCTTCTTGACAAACCTCCACACGGTGCTCTGTGGGCTTGGAGGGTGGGTATACAGACGCACTCTGGTTCAGATACATGAGATGTGAAAACGAACTAAGCGTGTACTTTCTGTAGCTGCTTCACAATAAAAGCTCTCCGGTGGGTTGCCAGTGAAAAGCTTTTAATGTGAAGCAGCAATGGGACGGGTTTGGCTTGCATTAAAATGAGAAATTAGATTGAGTTGCACAGAGCCAGTGAAGAAATTACTTCTTCACACAATCTCTGGCTCTTTTCTATATGTGATAGAGTGAGTGAGGAGTTTGCCAATTCACTGCCACTTTGAAATGAGAAGTGTCAGTTGAGTCGTTCCAAGCTCTTTGTAAGGATGCCCTCTGGTTGTTTCTCTTGGTGGTGTTTTTTTTAGTTAGTTTTTATTTTGGGGTTTTTGTGTTAGGATCTTAACATTTTATACTATACACGCTTACACAAAACTGTTGAATTAATTAACTGAGCTAATGTGATAACTTACAATAAATGTGATTATTAGGTATTAGATAATTGTGATATTGTGCTGTGAACAGAGATCACACATGGTGGTGGTGCTATTTTTACCTGATAATCTGACACTGTCTGAGGCTTGACAGAAGACAACAAACTGAAGTTGGAGACAGTCTCAAAAGTGGATGCCAGTGGGCCGAGGGGGCTTTTCAGATTTTTGTCAATAACCTTTCCCATTTTATAAATAGACATTTTAAATAAAATTTATTTTAATCTAGACCTCCTCTTATTACACAATCTCCTTTCTTTTACTCCATGCGGTATGGCCCAATGCAATTCTGCTTTATATACTGTATATATATATATATATATATGTATGTTTTTCTTTTCCTCTAAAATCCAGTTCTATCTTATTATTGATTTCCACCCAGATAATTGATTTAGACTTTTCCTATAAATCATGCTTTATTATTTGGTTATTTCAGGTACTTAGTTAAATGTTATATTATTTTGTTGAAAGCTAAATTTGTAGATATGAAGAATATAAATGGCAGTAGAAAACAATGTAATGTAGAAAATAAAACAGACTAGAGAGTTTCTAACATCTTCTGGTTTAAGCCATTCTCACTTCCAGTGTAATCCATATATAGATACAGATATCTTTGTGACATAAACAGATACAGATAGTAGCTTTATTATAGCAGCATTATAAGGTACCTGGACTTAATCTTCATACAGGATTATTTGTGTTCATAATATATCTGCTTCAGCGTTTCTGTGCGCCTTCTCGCTGTGGTGACACAATGCAGTGCAACCACTATGTAACGCAACAAAACAGAAAGCAGTGTAATGCATCACAGGCAAGTCTGGTTCTTCTTCCTTCTCTTTCAACATGTTGCCAAAGTCTCTTTTCTCTTTTCTTCAGTCTGCCGAAACCTGAGCCTAATCATAACAAACTAGAGTGACATGACAGTAAATGTGTAGCATCACAATCTACTTTGATTTAAGGCAGCATGGCATTCCCAGGTGATTTAAGGAAAAAAAAAAACATATACACACCTTTTAGATATGTAACTTCTCAACTGAATGCAGAGCTGCTAACGCTGTCAATGTGGTATATCACACACTCTCGCATTTGCCAGCTCTCGCAACATCTCTGCAATTGAGAGGGGGGGGGGTGCTCAAAGCTTCTCTGGGCCCCGAGGCAACACACTAGCTAGGTCCTCTTCCCTAAAACAGCAGAACACTGCTCCTATCTCCTATGCATTAATTAATCATCGGCCCGAGCACTAAGCTTCTCTCTATAATCTCTCTGTCTGATTGGGGAGTTGAATTTCTATTTGACAATATTATTTACTTTGCATGTAAACTGTAAAGAAATGTGGGGATACAACAATAATTATCATGCAACAGAGTTTTCGTTGAGTTACACTGAATACAAAACTCAAGGTTTGCCAAACAGCAACACAATTTTATATTTACACTCAAAACACTGTGATTAGGATTCGTATCCACAGCTACCAACAGTGATGAGCTGATAGCAGTTCAGTGTCGTTTTCAAGGACACATGGATGTTGATTGTTACCTCAGCTTTTGCAGCATGACTCTGCGTATTCACACGCAGAACAAAGGTTGGTCTCTCAAGTGTTGGGCTGCATATTTTATCTCCTCTGAATCCTTTGCATGAAACTAATCCAGGAAATGAAAAGGTCTACAATCTCTACTATGACAATACCTCTCATTTTGACAACCAGTCTCAGTTTAGACTATCTCATCATGTGCTCCCTGGTGAGATTGGCTGTCTTTCAATCTTGAAACTGTTGTCTGTGAAGCTGAACGGATGACTCCGTGTGTTGAGCGTGTTCTGTGTCGTGGACAAACACAGGAAGCAGTCTGCCACTTACTCAAGTCACTCAGAATCCCATTATCCTATGCGTATTGATTATTGCTGTTGTTGTCATCAAGCCTACAGTAAAGGGTGTTATCGAGCGGTCTGAGATAGGGACGAACACACACACACACACACACACACACACAGCACAAACAGAACATGAACAATTTTTGTTTCTAGTGATTTTGGCCTTTTGTTATTCTCAGACAAATTCCTGGCTCACTGCCAAACATATATTCTCAGCCAACAACAATGAGCACTTAAAGAAATAAACCCGCCTCCTAATAAAGTGAAGGCGTGAGGCTGAGTCACTCTGTAACACACACAACACACGTGTATTTCTAGTAATTCTAGACTTGTGGGGACCTTCAGTGACATATTGCACTTCCTCGCCTTTAACCTCAATCTTGATGGATTGGTCTGGTGATATTCTATTTTCTGTTATTGGCCACAAATCCCATTAAAATACAAAAACCAACAATTTGTTGAGGATAATGGCAAGTATTATCTTTGTATTAAAAGCCAGTCATGGCTTATTCCTCCAAACTATTAAGACACATCAACAAGCCACACTGTTGCACTGGGTGACATGTTTGTTGACAATAACCAAAGTACAGAACATCACCAGACTTCTCTTTTAGCCATCTCAACTACATGCCTGTCCCAGCCCTTAGTCTTAACTGAACCTAAACCAAATTCTAAGCTTCACTCTAAAACCAACTCTAAACACCAAAACAGCCCTTTGAAGAAGTGTGGACCGACTAAAATATCCTTCTGCACTAATCAATATTTTTATATTGATAATTTGTCACAATACAAAGTATAATGTGAAAGGGGTCGTTCGTACCGAAAACCGACAGAGATTATTCCCCAGATTCTGCAGCTCTCCTCAGCTCCATGGAGTATTTTAGCATCTTTCAGCACTTTGTTTTAGTTTTCCAGCCCCTAACATCATTGTTTTAGTTCACTCTCACCAATATCATCATTGTTGTTTTCAGCCGTGTCAGACATCTGTTTGCAGTGGGTAAAGAAACCCCACTGCACACCACCTCCCCAGCACTAAACTGCAGTGAGTCAAACTGAATGTCTAGCTGGTGAACATAGTGGAGAATGAAGCAGTTAAACAGCTTGATATTACCCACAGGAAATGGAAACCAAAACACAGAGCTGAAAGAGAATGAATAATACACTTCTATTTGCCAGGTGGCTAAAAACATTACTTCAACTGTCCACTGGATTTGTAAACAGACAACAGTTTGCCACCAAATTTGCAACACAAATTTTATGAGGTAATGTCAGTGTTGTGTTTACAGGTTGTTGTTGCGGCCCAAATTGGACAAAAAGTCACTTTAATGCAGATTAAAGTCAAATTAGTTTTCACAAAGATAGAAGAGCCCACTCACTTTTCCTGTTTCCCGTTTCTTCACCTTTCATCTGCAGTTCTGTACACACACACTCCCAAACTCCCTGGCATCTCTTAAATCAATGCAGCACATCTTGGCCATAAATAGCATTTAAATTAATATCATGATGTTTCTAGTGGAGATAAAATAGCTTCAGTCAGTCACCTATCCTGGCAAACCTTTAGCCTGGCCCCTCTACAGCTTAGCAGGGCAGGAGTTGTTCTTGGCAGCACCCGCCATGTGACGATGATTCCATGACAACACAGGCAGTGCTGTATTTGTCTCACCCTCTGTGTGTGTAATGGAAGTAGCAGTGATGGGTTAGTGTGCTGTGAGTTGTGTGTGCGTATGTGTGTGTTTGTTTGTGAATGTTTCTGCATGAGTGTGTGAATCGAACCTCTGCTGTGTGGTGTGAAGTGTTTTGGAGCTTCTCTGCAAAAGTGCCAGGGTCGACTCATCCTTTGACGGATGACCTTACTCAGACAAATCCAAGGCCCGGGTTCACTCTGCTTTGAGTGACATTCACACTGTCCGTGTCTGCGTACGAATGTGTTGTTGGTGTGTGTACTCATGCCTGTTATGCACTGGAAGCCTGTTCTGCAGGGGCCACAGAAAAACAGTTCCTCTCTTATTCAATTACCACAGCAAGCAGAGCTGGAGGGGCATCAAGAGGCTAGGGGACAGCACGGTCTGCTTCACACAGGTTTTCTGACACAGGGTTGAACAAAGAGGCCTATCAATTCTGAACGTGCACTTACAAGCTTGATTTCACCTTTCTGTCTTTTTACCCTTTGAGTGTCAAAGCTTTTCCTACTTGTCCTCCCGTAACAGGCATCCCTGAAGTTATACCTAATCTCTCATGTGTCAGAACTCATCTGTGCCAAGATCAAATTGCCTTACAGTTCTTTTTCAGTCACTAATGTGACATTGCTGATGGTGGTCTGCTGATGGTACAGGATCAGACACACTGGATGAGTATTTTCTTGGGCTCCAGACCTATGTTTTGCAGAATTGCGTGGTGTCTACATTCAGACTCAGAAATCTTAAGGTCTTCCTCTGGCTTTGCTCACGCTGTCATCTGAATATCAGTCCAATTACATTTTACCGATGTTCCCCCCTCATTTACAGTTGAGAGCAGAGTCACTGTTTGTGACGCTTGCTCTCGCTCCCACTCATCATCTCTGATGTGACAGTGCTGGCAAATTTTGATGTGCAGGAATAATGATATTTGAGTGCCGGCTTCTGGTGTGTAATTGAAACAGTGGGACGCTTTCGCATTCCCCCATCCCCTACCCCTCTGGTGCCAGCTGTGCCACTGATATAAGAGCAGTGGTTCTCTCAGCCATCTCTCACGCTGCTGGCAGGTGGCAAGCGGATAAATTCTCTCTATTATTTGTTCCTGGTTTACTTGCAGCAGCAGCCTGTGACTCTCTGTCTCTCACCTTGTTGTGTATGTGCCACAAAATATGCACTATTTGTTTTAACAGTATTGTTACATAACACTGTTACAGATAGATATACTGTACAGTGATGTCCATATTAACATTTAGTGTTTTTTGGATCATATAATTTTTGCATTTAATTAAGGTCCTCTTTCCTTAGACACTGTCAAGCTTTTCGTTCTTGCACAGCCCACAGTAATAACGGTGGCAGATTCACCACCAGAGTGCTCAGTAAATTTTTTTACATTATGTTCCCTAATATCAAACAGTAGTAGACAAAAACAGTTTCTCATTTCTACTCTGCCACAGTTGAAATGACTTTCAGCTCCATGACTTGTTTGAAAATTCTGTCTTTGGCTGACTAATTTTAAAACGAGAACCCTGCCAAAAGGTGGATGATTGATGATTTATGTAGAAGACAATGAAATGAAGAGGAGTGTAGTTGTATGAGCAGTGTTAGTCCCAGCAAAGGTGATAAATAAAAAATGTAAGCTCAGATTGTTTTTTTTAATTCTAACACACCCCTGTTTGAATGCTTAGCTTCCATACTTGGAAAGGCATGGCAAACCACTTTATTATTCAAACAGTTTGTCTCAGTTTTAACGTTTTAAGAGTCTTTTAGGACATGGACAAACTGATGTGTTTGGCAAACTTAAGGTCCCCTGTGGAGATTTCTTGTAAACAAACAAACGTTCTGTTTACATTCTGTATTACTCACCAGAATGCATTGGGTGTATCTTTGTGCTCTAACAAACATGTTGAATGCATTTCCGTCCACATAAATCATTTACAAAGCAGATTATTTTTTAAAAAGCATTTTAAATCCAGCATTATTGACACGCACATTTGTTGTAGCAGCCAGCAGACTTCTTCTTCCTTGCCTTTGCTGGTGCATTGCCGCATATCTTGGAACATTACCGCCCCCTGTTGATCAGTGGAATAACGCGAAACCTTTTGCAGGACCCACCCATAGAAAAACAGCTGCATAGCGCTTCTGATGCTCGGGTTATATGTCAGGTCATGAGTGGGGCGAGGGTTGCTGAAATCTAAACTGCCTCCCTCACAGTGCATGGTCTAGTTGTAAACAGTCAGTTATAATAGTGCAGTTAACACATTAATGTGTGTTAATGCCATTAGCACATGAATTAATTATCATTCTCCATATTTTCAGCACCTCATGCTTGTTCAAAAGTCTTTGATAACTAATAATGCTGAAATACAGACCTCAGATGTAACATCCTCAGTGACGTGATCAAATTTCAAGCGTATTTCATTCCAACATGACTCTTTCCAAATGCAGTCATGGCCCTGAGGGACGGTAAACTGCTGACCCTCTTATAGCAGGGACCTCAAAGTCCTCCCCAAATGTGTATCCTGACAGTTGTGCTTGAGCAGACCTAAATGTTGATATACAGCAGCTGCCGAAATTCAGAAAAGCTTAGACTATAGGGGCAATGCAGGGCCTGTGCACAATACCTTAGAATGGGCCATAAATTGCATGAAGACATTTTTATTTGATTAAAAAAGAAATGTCTATTTTATTCAACTTTCTTCTGTTAACAGGTCACTGACCTGCTGCAATGTCATGTTTTACAATATGACCCAGATCTAGTGGGCAAATCACAGGGCCTGAAAGTTATAATACAACCCATGCATCACTAATGGATTGCAACTGAAAGTTTAAATCCTATATACCAGAGGAAAGTGTGGAGAGGATGAAGGTAGTGGAAAGCTCCCTTTAGGTCAAGCAATGTCTGTCTTTTACCCTACCTGTGTTGTAAGATTTTTTTAACTTGTGCTTTGGTCCTTTTTATTGCTTTTACTGCTGGTGTTTCCCCTGATCTCTCTTGAATTTCTTATGTCTTACACATTATAAATATTTTGCGCAAAGGGCAAACGTTGAAGCAGTAGTAGTGGTACATTTAGAAGGGATGTGGCAGAAATTGCATGGCACATATTTGAAAAAGCACACACATGCACACACAACTGTCATAAGGTAGTGCAGGAATAATAATATTGTATATTTGAATATTAAAATCATAGTAATCATTTGTCATATACACATGTTGTTTGCTGACTTTTGCTCTGAGACTGTGCAAACTGGTACTGTGAAACATAGAGATATATAAAACTTTAGGCTTTAATGACAGTTGATAGAACATTAGTTGCCATATTGCAGCTATTTATAAAGAATTATAGTAGCTCCTTATACACATTGCTGTCTGCGATTCCTTCCTCATTTCCTTCGGTAACTTCGGTGGTTCTCTTTCCTTTGGAGAATGCTGCGCAGAACTGGCCGTGAGCTAACACTGCCTGTGGGAGGTAGATGCCAACTCACTAATTTTCTTGTACTTAACAATAATTACCTGACTTCTTTGGTGATTCAGTAGATTCAGTAAAGCACCTTGGATTCAGCAGAGTTGTAGTGAACCCCAAGCTTCTTCTCTGTATTACCGTATATCACACAGTATAGGGAAAAAAGAATGGAACAAACGAACCGGAACCAGGAATGACAGAACCGAGCAAACTTAGTGTCATTTAAAAGGCCTCATTAAAAAATAAGTTCCTTCAAAATCTCCCGCCCCTTACTGCTTCCTAGACGGAGAACTTACAAGAACAAACAGACACACATTCGACATCTTTTAATAAAGTTTCAAGTTTTTTAACATAGCTAAAATTGTGTTGACATTCTGGACAGCTGGAGACAGTGACCAAATGTCAACTGCAGTATTTGGTTTGTGTGTCGGAGAATATTACTGTTTGCTGAACTAACTGTGTGTGTGTGTGTGTGTGTGTGTGTGCGTGCGTGTGCATGTGTATGCACGTGCCTATGTGTTCCTGTGTGTGCTGGCAGGGTGCGGCTAGAGGCGTTCTCCGACAACAGCGGGAAGCTGCAGCTCTCTCTGCAGGAGATCATAGAATGGCTGACAGCCAAGGATGAGGAGCTGTCAGAGCAGCTGCCCATAGGAGGCGATGTGGGGGCCGTCCAGCACCAGAGGGAGTTCCACCAGGTAAAGTGGACGATAAAACCTTTGCAGTGCAAATATTACACAGACAGTACAAATACTTATGGGAGAATTTCACAGGATGTCAAGGCACACACACGTACGCACGCATGCTTGTGTTTCTCAGCTATTGTATGTATATATATATATATATATATGTTATGTCATACTGTATATCCATTCAGAAACGCATGTGAAGCTGACACAGACTGAGTCTATTGACTGACAGATGTATTCACAGGGGTTTTTTGTGCAGAATTGTGTGTGGCAGGAGGGACTTCTTCTACAGTGCCCTGTTTGACTTTAAAGTCCTATATCTGCGCCCATATGAGAACAGTGGAGAAAATGGATTGAGGCTGTGCCCAGGGTCATGTGCTATGGTCTGTGTAATGTGTGCGATGGCTCTGTCATTGAGATCTGAGAGGTTGGGGGTTGGGAGACCAGTGACTTTGGAGGCTGTGTCTGTATTGTGGGTGAGTTTGTTTGTTGTTGCTGCAGACAGCTAAGTGTCTTTGCTTTTCCAGAGCAGCTAACAAAGGTGAGGAACGAAACAGCGCTCTGGGAGTTTGCAGATAACAGAGGGTCTTTGCTGGCAGCTTTTATAGATATCAGAGATGTTGATCAAGGCTGAGTTTATTATTCAGTCTGAGTCAATACTAGAAAGTTGAAGTTCATCTGTCATTGGTGCCACTGATGAAGGTGAGACTTTGTGCACGATCTGCAGTGTGTGTTGGGAGTGCTAAAGAGTAGTTTCAACAAGCAGTGCAAAAACCTCTCTGCTGAAAATGAGTGGTTTATTGAACGCTTAAATGGACACGATTATAAAGACACAGTGAAATTAGGAAAATAGATATACTCGTTCTAAATATTCTTGATGACTCTTCTCGAACTCGTGATGTATATACATAAATTCATCCAATCAAACGCCCACTTCTGAGTGATCCAGTCAAAGATGTTGATTTTGTTGATTTTGTTGATTTAGTTGATTTGGTCAACTTGTTAGCAAACAGTTGCTTGTTTACACAGGCAACAGATCACTCTGAGACACTTGTGTCAAGAAAGTTACCATTTATAGCGAGTGGTTTCACAGTTAGATTTGCCAGAAAAAGGCTCTGCTGTTTGTGGGAGCTCACAATGAATCCAAGCAGCGAGGTGGAGTCTGCTGAGCTAATCCCCCGTACATGAATATGAATCTTACTTAGCTCGAAACACCACATAAGAAGGAGGTTGTGGTGGTGGAGGCATCTGTGGCAGCAAATGGCATTGGCATGAACATGATCTTCACAGTAAGGCCACCTGTCACAAGAATGACTGTCAAGCGCGAGACTGTGAATACTATAGTGAAATATACTAAAAAGTTTCCATAATGTTTTGGTCAGCAGTGCTGCCGGTAAAAACTCAACAAGAAAACACTAACAAGAAATTGCAACCCGTTTGTCTTTGTTCTCCTTCATGGCAGGGTTGTTCAACTCTTTTGTGTTCAGAATTTCTAGATAAACAGCAGAATGCTACATTGCTTTGTGGTCTTTGTGTGGGGGGGTTTTGGCCTGATTGTCTGCTTATGTGATTGGCCACACTAGCACCTTGCTCAATGACATCATGTTGTTTGCTAGGAGCGCACCATGCTGCCACCGCTCGTTGCATAAACTTCCCCTCACTTCCCCCATTCAATTTTCACGATGTACATCTGAATTTATATGATCAGATGCTTCAAGTCAGTTCAAATGTGCTTCATTGGCATGACAGTGTTAGATAAGCCGTTTTACTAAAGCATCTGAATACAATAGCCAAAATATGAAATGCAACAAACAAGAGACAACACCGATATTGATATATGTATCTGTATCCAATTCTCTCATTTGTGTAGCTGGAAACATCAAATGTAGCAATTTCCTTGAAAATGGACTTAAAATGACTAGTTATAAATCACTAGTTGTTGCAGCAGATTGAACAATGAGGCAGAGGGACTGTTTTTATTTGACAAGACATCTAACTGAACCAAATGCTGAACTTTAGGATTGGGCCTCGAGTGATTTATTTTCTTGTTATTCAATGTTGACTAGATACTTATTCACAGCTGTGGCCAGGGGGAATAAGTTGTAGCAGGATGAAAAGCTACACATACTGTACACAGACACACAATCTACACAGTATAACCATAATCAAATAAACATTTTGATTAGCATTGAGCCACACGAGGGTTAGCTATTTCACCTCAGTTTACGTGTTTGTGAAGTTTTGATAGTGTGTGTAACACTTATTAGTGATCTGTGTGCTCAATAAAATTTGCGAATTAGCTTTTTCTTAAAAATAATTTCTTAACTGACGTTGCACACCAAATACTCAATACAACTAGAACTGCGATGTTCTCATTACTCAGTACTAAGCTGATAGAACTGGTAACGATTTTAATGTTATGTTTTTTTCAGTGTTAAAGTTTAAGGCTTTAGAGAACATCAGTTAGAGCTGCTGACAGAGGAGTGAGCCACCTCTTCCCCCTTTCAGATAAGTCCTCCATGGTTCAGTGATTTGAACTGGCCTTTAAATCCCTTCAAGGGCTTGTAGTGGATAGAAAAGCACACAGGCCCACAAACTCAGAGAATTCATTGATCGTGGCACAAATCAGCACTTGTTTCTCTTTCTAATAAATATTTTTATCCTCACGCTGAATGCAGCAATGAAGTTCTGCCTTTAAAACCTGGAATCATAATTTGACTTAAACTATTGGTTGTCAGCTGATTCAGCAGGACACAGTCAGGAGGCTGAGTGACACGAATTAAACAGGAATACAGTTAAAATAACATTTTCAACATACAACAGGCCTCTTCAAGTCCTATCAGCAAAAAAAAAAAAACACACACACAAAGTTGTTTCATTTTTCTGTCTCGTAGATGTTTTCTCAGGTCTGTGTTGACGTTTGCAGACAGTGATCAATTGATTCTAGTTTTGTTGCAAGCTGTTACACGTCTTCTATAAGAAGACGTGTAACAGCTTGTTTAGGACGAATTACATCTCACCGAGAGCAGCCAGTGGAGTTGGGAGCTGACAAAAATCTACAGATGTGTTTTTCACAGTTTCACACCGAGCATATAATAAAATAGTATAAAACGGTATCCAGCCCCGCGAGGGAAATTTAGAATGATACAGGAGGTCACCCAACAAGAAGCAAAAGTCTCTGTTGATGAAGCGAATACAATTTTCAAAATAACAAAATGTAGTTTTGTTACATGTGTCGCTGATGTCCGTGTGATGTCACAGCTAGTTCGGAGCAAGTTGGACAAACCTAAAATGACATTTACATTTAAATGTATTTATTAGTTGAGAGATACTTTTGTCCAAAATGATGTACAAATAAAAGACAAACCAAGCCACAGCAGATTAGGGAGAAATCTGTGGAACTCAAATTCAGTATCCTCTTTTAAATCTCCTCTTAAAACATTTCTATTTCATGATTTCTTCGTAAGTGACAGTAATTGTTTCAATTAGTTATTGGATTTATTTGGTTTTAGATTCATGCTTTTGTCTATATGACTTGTATTCTTTGTTTTTACTGTAAAGCAACTGTAACTGTGTGAAACTGTTTTTAAAGGTGCTAAAATAATTTCAAAAAATTGTTTGATTTTTATCTTTTTTTTCTGTTTAGCATTGTCAGGCCTGACTCATCCATAATGTGTATGTTCTTATTAGTCATAAAATAAAGAAAGAAACACCTGCTTACAATAGTATATGTGCAGGACTTGTAACCACTTTACAATGGCTCATACAATATCTCATTAGCTTTGTCTCCTTTTTCATCTTCTTCACTAACTACATATTTGAATCAGGTGCTTTTGTCTCATGAGGTTCTCCTTTTCTCTTTTAAGCCTCTCCACACGTACACAATTATTTTGACTGATTGAACCTGCTTTTATGTTGACGATGAGTGAATCTATGATGAGAGGTTGTCCAAGGACAAGTTGATCCACCCTAACAGATGCCACTGAACTAATGGAGGAGGAGTGTCAGTCAAGGCCAGCTCACACCAGGATTTAAAACAAAAAACAATCCACAGTTAATTCACTTAATTCCAATGGAACTGCACAATCGATGGATTAACTGGCAGGGTTGAGGTAAATCTGTCCAAATCTTTCAACTTGAATCAATTTTGACTCTCGAATTTGCATTGTTGACCAATAACAAGGTTTTGATTTTCATTTTACTTTCCTCTGTTGGGAGTATAAGCTGACATTTTTGAGACAGGAGCTGATGGTGTATGAATTTTCAGTAAACTGCATGAAGCTATGGATGTTATTATGTTAGCAATCAAGCTAATGAGCTTGTCAATTGGCAGTTAGTGGACTAAGCTTGCTAGCTCAAAGATCCTCTTAAGGAACCCTTTATTGAATGAAATTATGATAAGAATGACAAGCCAGGGCAGAAAGGCTACTGTGACTGACAGGAATTAGCTTGTTCCCAGTTAGCTTATTTCACCAGCTACAATATTTCACCAACTGCCATTGCCAACAGTTGTCACCAAGCTCCTGGAGCTACATATTTCTTAGATGAATATCGCAGCACTTGGGCCTTTACATTCCCAAAGTAAGTGAAAACCGTACCTAACAACTATGATGTTGTCACACTGACCAGGAAGCCTCTGGTCACTTTTAACATTAACACATAACATACATTCAATTTTCAAGGGATTTTATATCATAATTCATTAATTGACTAAGAGCTGACAGAATAATTGGAGGGAGTTTAAAATTATGTCAGTAGCATTTGTCTTATTGGAGACATCAAAAGAAAATAAATGGCTTTCCTGTGTGTTGAAAATACCCACTGGTGGGACAATAACAAAAAATCCCAGGATGTCGCTAAGGGAGGAAAGTCTCACCACTAAAATCTTTTTAATTGACATGTTATATAGCCCTGTGTGCGCTGAGTTAGGGCAGACTCTCATAAAGTTGGTACAGACAGGAATTGCCCGGCAGGCAGGCGTGTGTGTGTGTGTGTGTGTGTGTGTGTGTGTGTGTGTGTGCGTGCACGTGCATGCGTGTGTCTTATTGTTAGAGTCATACAGATTGTTAACCTGTTCATGTCTGAGTCTTAAAAATGTCTCAGACAACAAGGAGAATCTGATGCAGTAGCTAAATCACAACAGGGATAATGCTTTTAATTATTATTTTTGGAATAAAAGAATAGTGAGCTCCTTATATATCTGAATCAAGAAAACAATAATGATTTAAATTAAGGCATTGAAATGTACTTGATGGTGTGTGGGAATGGTAGAACCAATCATCTTTGGATTCTTCCTTCTCTGTGACAGGAAGTGTTTGGAAAAACGCTACCTGGGATGTTCAGGATGTTCTTTCATTTCCCAGTATATCACCTCAGTTGTGGGTGATGCATCATCTCACGAACTGGGACTGGTGTAGACATGCAGAAGCACACACACACACACACACACACAGACACTCTGTAGCCTTTACACACACTCGTAATTGGTTCTGTAGCCACAGCAGAGTTTTCCTTTCCACCCTCCTTCCAATTTTCTTTCTTGTCAGTTTGTGCAGTATCTCTGGAAGGCGACATGTATTGACAGTGAGAGGTTTGCGACTCCCGTCCCCACCACCACCACCACTCAGCAAGTTCCACCCCACGCCTCCTAATTAAGAGGGCAATGAAAAAAACACTTCTCACCAGGCTCCAGTTGCACCCCCCCTCCGTCCCTCGTCCCCCCCGTCCCTCTCTCCAATAACTGCTGTTGCCTCTTTCCACTACAATTCCCCTAGTGTTGATGCTGAAGAAAACTTGAATGCTCAGTCAAGCTCTGGAGTTAGGAGTGTCTTTTTCCTATGATTTCTAAATGGATTTATGGACATTCATTTACGATGGTTGATTAGAGATGATGATATCCTTGGGAAGTGCAAGTGTAAAAATATGTGTCATGTCTATGTTCAGATTTTGAGTTATGACTGTACGGCTGAGCACGAATTTCTGCCCAAATCAGGCCACACCAGTGAGGCAGGCGACAATGACTAATTTCCCATTGTTTTCAGAACTCTGGCATGGACCCATCCTTTTCACCTTGTGCAATATCTTTGACTCACACCTCCCCTTCAACCTCTTAACAATTTGAAAACCTCAGCACTAAGTCATTCAGGGTTCACTATTGAATATCACTTAGCCTTTCCTCTCCTCTCCTCTCCTCTCCTCTCCTCTCCTCTCCTCTCCTCTCCTCTCCTCTCTCATGTCCCATTTTCAGCACAGCATGCCTTTATAATCTGAGATGCCTCTGCTTCCCGAGCGTCTGGTCGCTCTAAAACTTTTCCGACAAAGCAGAGAGGGAAATTGCATCCCAGATTTCTATAGAGAATTAAAGCGTTTTAAGAAATGTGAATTATTGATCTTAAGTGGATTTATTCTGATGTCGTTTTTGTGTGTGGGAGTGCGAGTTCCCTCTGTGCTACATTTTTTTTTTTTTCTGTGTGGTTTGGGCGGATGTTTACTGTATGTGTTTTTTGGGGTGGTGATGGTTCGGGGTTTGGCTGGGAAGATATGTTTTTGAGGGTCTTGTGTGTGTTTGGGTGTTGGGATAAGAGAGCATTTAGGCAATAGGAGGGATTTTGTGAATCTGTAGCAGCAGCAGAATCTTCTCTGCCTCGTACGAAAAGGAAAATTAAATGAAAATTTATCCTCTTCTGTCTTGTCAAAAGCACATTGAGAGAGGACCATCCAAAGGGAGGAGTAAAAAGAATGCCATCAACATGTTTAGACGAAGTCAATGAAGTCATTTCCTTCCTAGCTTTCTCTTCTCCATGCATAATGTATCTTAATCTGATCTGAAGGCTTCTCTCTTAATGTTCCTTCAACCAAAGATGAAGCCTCTGAGTGTGAAATTTAGCTGGAATTAAAGTTTTAACATGACAGCTGGCTCAGGGAATCCATGGCTCAGCTCCTCTTTGGGCGGCAAAGCAGCTAAACAGAGGATGGAGAGAATAGAGAGCTGAAGAGGATGAAAAGAGGGCAAAGGAAAAGGAGAGGAACGAAGCAGGAGGGAGTGAGGATGTGAGGTTGCAGAGGGAATTTGCTTGTGATTGGGGAAAGAGTGTGAGAGAGGAAAAGGAGAAACGACACACAGCAGGTTTTCTTCATGACTGTTGTACTGGGAATCTTATCTCATGCCACAGCTCCCCACCGTTACACACTTTTGCATGTTTGCTCATTGCCAGCTTGTGTTTTGTTGGCGTTTCACTGGGGGCTTTCTGTTTAACTCTGCTTGCTGGGTGTTATCAGGCCTGCTGGGCTCTGGTCCTGGGCTTTTTTAATAGTCACTGAAACACTGTCACTGCTGCAACCACGCAACCCCGCTAATTCCAGCTAGTAATGTAGATTTTCAGCTGAAATTGTAATCTCTTCATACCGTAAGAGGATTGAGGACGCTGGCTTCACCTAAATAAATTACTTTGAAGAGAGGGAATATCCCTGGCATTAATTCATACACCTGCAGTATGTTTTATACTGAACAAAGATTAGTGTAGAAGAATGAAAAAGGTTGACACACTGGCTTTTTTCACGGCCCTGGGGAGGCTCTGGGTATCTGCTTAGTGGTGGAGTAGAAGGGTGCAAGTGTGTGTCTTCTTACATCACTGAGCTCTCGCTTGTAATTTGCATAGGGGGGGCTGCTGAATGTGGACCAGTGGAGCTGGGCTCTCGAGCTAATTGGCTCTTCTGTGCGTGCAGGGCCAGCTGACCAGTACTCCCAGTAGATTTGGTCTCGTATTGCGCCCTGGGCATTCAGCTCAAGCAGACAGCCATGTAATCTCATGTGGTCCTGCCAGTGGATCAATCCTAGTGTATATGTGTGTGTGTGTGTTCGTATTTGTCCAGTGATTGCTATAGAAAACCCATGTATTCAAACAGGCCAATTTTCTCTCATAGATGGCTTTTGGTCTTTCATGTGTGTTAAAAGTTGAAAACACACTCTTGCTCAGTTCACTATACTCAGGGGTTTAGCTGCTACACTCTTAGTTATTATTCACAAAGATGGACTTTTTATGGCTTAGATCAAACTAATAGTCCGACTTGACATCTAAAGACAGATGTCTAGTTCTTGATTCTCTTAAATTGGACTAATTTGACATGAACTGTGGGTACATAAAGACTTAAAGTGAAAAACATGGTTGACAGAGCAACACGTGAAACCACCCAGCTCTGTTCACCAAACAGGAAGTGGAACTGGAAGACTTCAAAAGTTGCAGGGCACAGAAATCTGTCAGTGTTAATGTGTTACTACAGTAACCAAGTCACTGTGGTCTTTATAAACCCCCTTTACCTTCTCATGACTTGCTTCAAAACATTGTTATAAAACCACCAATTATGAGCCACATGCTTTGGTCTTTGTTGTCATTTGGTGCCACTGGTCAGCAGGAGCCACGGATGGTTACCATGGAAACATGGCTCTTAGTTCAGAGCTGGCAAACATTTTTGGCTTAAAATAAGTCTTTATTTCTTAACCGACTGATGTAAGAGCAAAAATACCACAGACCAGTCTAATATAATTTTGTGAAACCAGACCCTGGTTTGACAGTTATTCGTGGCTTAATATAGATAATGTTAGTCAAACTTTGGGCTGACAAAGATGAATCATTTCAAAGGATCTTCCAAATGTGAAGAACTGCAGTCTTCTTTCGGCCAAATTTGGAGGGAAAAGCAAGTGCCAGTCAACTTTAAAGTTTCAAAATATATTTTTGTGCGACTGTTTGCCAGGTATTTTTACTCAGATGATCATTAGTCACTGGTGATACATCACTTGAAATAGACCAATGAAAACGCCACAGCAGGATGTGAATAATGGAAGTCAGGCGTAAACTCCTATTTGTTCTTGTTAGCAGTCTGGGCGTGTTGTGAATCACTGAGATTTACAGATAAATGGAAGCTGAATCAAGTCAGATTTATTTCTACAGCCCAAAAACACGCTGTTAGTCTTACAGGTTTTGCAATCTGACATATAGTACATCACCTTTTATCCTTAGACCCCTCAATGTAGATGAAGAAAAATACTACAAAATGTTTGATCTAATTAAATGAAGTTATATGAATTTGAATCACTTTACATGAAAATGCATACAAACATACATTGTCTACATATTAATTCTGTTATCTTTGCCAGTTATGTTACCACACCCAACTATAGCTGATGAGTTCATGCAAGACACCCTCTGCCTCATACCACATTTCTCCTGATTGCCTATTGCTGTGTACCTGATGGCCTATTTAAGTGTCTAGAAATTGATTCTTTCGGCATCTGAATAGCCTCCCTGGCTATTTTTTGTCAGTGTGCACACATTTCTTCCTATGAAATGGGACTATGAATGCATGTGCTACAGTGTTTGCCAGTTTTCCATCATATGCTGAAGTGAAACATCACAACTCGTACTGGGGATCATAGAATTTGCCCCAGTTTCCCAGTTGTATTTATAATTTGTCAGTAGTTTAAGGGCTGCTTTCTGTTGATAAAGCTGGACTGCTTTGTGTGCTTTCAACAAGGGCTGATCTCATGCACAGATCAGCCCTTGTTTATCATTATCAATTATCCTGTTTGATTGATTATTTTTTGAATGACTGATTAATTGTTTTATCTATACAATGTCAGAAAATTGTGAAGAATGTTCATCAAAATTTCCCATAGCTCAAAGTGATGTTGTGTTGTGCCTGTTGACCAACCCAAAACCTAACCATAACCTAAGCTAACCATATTCAATTTACAATGATAAAAAAGCAGCAAATTCTCATACTCTAGAAGCTGGGACCATCCTGTGATTGGTATTTTTGCTATGAAAATTGAATTAATTAGTTGAACAAATTGTTGTCCAGTAATTTTCAGTCATTCATCCCATTGTTTAAGCACCAATCCTTTTAATCAATGTTAGACAAGGTTGTATCATTTTGAGAAGTGAGCACAAGTTCAGCTGAGCCTACCTGACTCAACTTCCTCTGTAACATCCCTTGGAGAAACCAGCAATTCACTTTGGAAACAGCTTATATCTTTAATTCTCCTCCACTCAGAAACACTTCCCCCTCTTCTGTTTGTTTCCCTGCAGGCGTTCATGGAGGATGTCAAGTCTCGTGGGCCGTTCATCTACTCAGTGTTGGAATCTGCCCAGGCCTTTCTGGCTCAGCACCCCTTCCAGGAGCCAGAGGAGACCCTGACCGATGGAAAAGGTCTGCTCCCTTCATACTCTGTGCCAACTGCTGCGCCAGCCAAAATATCCTACTCACAAACTCCCTCAGTTCATCCCCAGAGTTAATTTGGTTGGACCCATGCAGGTGAAATTTTCCATTAGTAGTTATTAGTAGTGATCCGTCCTCTGGTGTCACACTGAGTTTAGGGAAAATGTTCAGGTCGAGACCAATTACCTCTAGTTCAGCAACTCTACAGTACCATCTGCTCAGATCAATAATAAAGTAAGCTCAGCTGTTTCTCTGCCCACTCGTCCTCTTCGTAATGTTTACCTCTCACCACTGGATGCTCACCTGGGAAATACTAAAGCAATCTACCTTACTGTGTCCTCCTTGTTCCGCATCTCGTTTAAGCCCCCTTCCTCCGCACCATCATTCTCCAATCATTGCCCTTCTCTTTGTCTGACCTCTAACCCCTGCCCTCCTCTCCACACTGTTACTTCTCTGTCTCCTCTATTTTTTTACTTCCTCCTAGGCACCTTTATCCTCTCTACCCTGTGTGGCCCTGTCTAACCTTTTCCACCTTTTGCAGAGGTTTCTCCACGCCGGCGGATCTTGAATGTGAGCCGCTCAGTATGGAAACAGGCGAACGTGGCCAGTGACCTGTGGGAAAAGCTGACGGCACGCTGTGTGGACCGCCATAGGTCATACACTTTTCTTTACATTGAGTTTATCCTGCTCAGATTATGTGTGCTTTCTGCAGTGATGGAGGTTAAATTTACTTTCCATTGGATGCTACTTCATACTTCTAGTCCACTACATCTGTAGGAAAAATATTGAACATTTTATTGCACTGTTTTATCTGAGAGCTTTAGTCACTATTTACTTTATGGATTAAGGTTTTACATAAAGAGTGTAGTTGGGGCCCCTTGTCACATTTCAGATGTCTATGAATTGTTAGCAGTTACACGAAAGAGACATTTCACCTCTGAATTTGCTGTTTTTGAATAATTGATCGACGCCCAAAGATTTAAGTCTCACAAACGGAAAACACAAAACACTACCCCTTCAGTCATCTCACGACCCCTCACATCTATCCTGTGACCCTATAAAAAAAATGTAAAATGCTGCTCACACATTTATGCATTAGTATTGACAATATGATAATATCAAATATAACGATACTGTATATCAGCCACAGGGACCTTCTTTTCAGTAGGCTGAATACTTTTACTTTTGATACTGTAAACACATTTTGTTGCTAATAGTTTTGTACTTTTACTTAAATAAGACAGACAAAACAAGTTTCTTTTCTTAGTTACCTAAAAGGTAGAACTTTGGGGATAGGAGATCTTTTTTCATGAATGAAGAACTGGATGGTGCTTGACTATAGATTTAATGATAGGCTTGACAAAAGGTGAAATATTGGCTCTTTCATTTATTATTGTTTGCGGTAAATTGTTTCTTTTTAAAAAAAAATAATTTGGCAATATGTAACCGGAGAGAAAAGTAGGATGAGAATGCTGTTCAAAGATATGTGATGGAAAAAAATATGTATATTTGTTGGAAAATTAAATAATGATAAGATCTTTTAAAAAATGTTTTACCATGCAACAAAAATATGCCCATCATTTTTATAACTCTACAGTAGAGTATTATTTCTCCCTTGTGTCCAGCCGTAACAAAGTTATGCAACAATACATTACACATAATACAATTACCATAACCTGATTACGAAATGTGGCAGTATAATCCATTACAGAAGCAATTTGAGAAACACATTTATCAAGTTGTAGATCATTGGACATTCAGCTTACCTTTCAGAATATTAAGATGGTTTTTTTTAAGGCAGAAACATTTCAGATGGTGAAATGTTGTTTTAAAAATGTGCACATAGCAAATGGCCCCTCCTTGCTGTATGATGTCTGTAAATTTGAATGCATGATGTGTTTGGATGCTACTGCTTGCATTGTGATGGCGCAGGTAGTTAAAACGAATTGCATTTTCAACATAACTGCAGACACATGGAGAGGACGCTAGAGCGTCTCCTCCAGATCCAGGCAGCGATGGAAGAGCTGGCAGTCGCCTTGGAGCAGGCAGAGGGGGTGAGAGACGCCTGGGAGCCTGTGGGAGACCTCTTCATTGACTCTCTACAGGACCACATAGACGCTACAAAGGTAGATAAACACAGAACACCCACACTACATGCACTCGTTTTTTCTTTATCTCTCTTACACACACACACACGTACACACACAGAGACATTATCATGAACCCAAAATATAAATTGGTTTTACCTGTGGAGTTACTTAATTGTCTCCTTTGAGATAATCGCCTCTGGCTAACCCTGAAAAAGCACACTTTGTGACACTTTGACACATTATAAACAAACATCAAAACAGTGGCATCCAGTCATTTTTTATCACAAATACGCAGCAGTGATATATCACTCACAGATTAACGAGAAATCTGTATCAGGCTGTGTTGCTTTAAAATGTTTGTTTTGGTTGCCCATGTGTGCATCCCTGTCGGTGTGGTTGTGATCTGACAGATGATGACAAGGACGTGGCACTTCAAACTGACACAGTGAGATGGCAGAGGCTACCATCCTCAGTTGAATAGCTGTTGTTAAACAAATGGCAGGTCATTGGTTTAGTCATTATGGAGTGCCGAGTGCCGCTGCTGCCTGTAATTGTGTGGCGCTATTCATTAGAAGTGAGGGCACTTCACAATAATCATGTCACTGTTTGGACTCCTGTCACAGCCAGCACATGTTCAGCTCAGTCTTCAGGGCAGGTTTGTCACTTGGCCTCATCTGTCCTCCCCCCAGTCACTCACACTTAACACATGAATGCATGTAAATAGGACACAATCATACACACATTATGCACACGTGTATGCATACGTATAGGACTGTTGATTACTAAAATGTTAATTAAACAATAATCACTTATCAGATGGTTGCAGATTAATTTTCTGTTGATTGACTAATTGATTAATTGTGTCAGCTCTACACTCCTATAGTATACACCCACACAAACAAGCTTCCACAGAGTTACTGTGGATCATTCATCATGGTACACATGAAACCTGAATTCAATTAATGCAACGTTTGTGTGCTGGACTTGATTTTTAATTTTTTTTTAAATTTTTTATGAATTCACATGACTGTCATTCAAATCATTCAAATGGCACCCTGAGGAAGAAATACAGGGAAGTAATCCCTAAAAAACATGTGACTTCAGGCTGTCCTAGGGCTGAGTTTTCTGCCATGTAGCTCACTAGTGCATAATATTTCTCACGTCCAATCTTTTATTTATGTCCTACTGCGTACTGGCAAATAAAGACATTGGTTTTCAGAAAGTAATCTTAAAAGCACCCAGACATGTCAGACAGGCAAACTTGCTTGTTTTTGTTACCTGTTTTTTTTTTTGTTTTTTTTTAAGATACGGTATTATCCCAGCTGAGGTTTGGCACTTTGGGATTTGCAAAGGTCAACAACAAAGGTTTTCACACATTGAAATGAATAAAAAAAAAAAAACAGTGAACCTAACACCCAACAGTGCAAATTTGATTTGTAAATAGACGACCATGTGCACATGGGCTGCCCACACACACACACACACTCCATTATTGTTACGGTGTATCCTTAAGTTACACACAGTTTAATGTATAAATTCAATTATTTCCCTCATTGTTCACATTTACAATTTACTATGAACAGAGGCTGCTGCTTGTTCAATATCATTATACAATCTTTTCTCCTTGACTTAGGAAGTTAATACATGGTTGCTGCCAAACAGCTTCTAAAACAGAGCTGGGAGCTATAATGGATCACGTTTCTATTGATTTTTGTTATTTATTTAATCTGAGTGGAGTTTTGACCAAACTGGATATTTGTGCTGCTCTCTCATCCCACCTGGGCCTAATATTTTTCTATATTTAATATGTTTTATATTTCATCTTGTTTTCCCTTTCTCATTTATTCCACTGCTCTTTTTTCCATCTACCTCTCTCGGCCCCTCTGCTCCTCTCACTCTCTCGTACTGCTGCAGTTATTTAAGGAGGAGCTGACCCAGGTTAAGGAGGGCATGAAGCACATCAATGATCTGGCCCACCAGCTGGCAATCTCTGACGTTCACTTGTCGATGGAGAATGCCCGTGCCCTGGAGCATCTCAACAGCAGATGGAAAGTGCTTCAGGTAGGGTTCACTGCCGGGTCTGTGCTGTGTGTTTGACATTGTCAGCAGCAGCCACTCCAGCAGTCAAATTCTAGGGAGGCCTCAAAGAGTAATTTCATGTGTTATGAGGCTCTAGTGGTACCAACAACTCAGACTTACAACCGTTTTATGTGTGTGATGAGAAACTCTTCAAACACAATTCTTGGATATTTAACAATATTGTTTTGCTCACTTTTTAAATGCAGACTCTACAGTGTTGGATTGTTATGTTTGTCCTAATGTATGTTAAGGGTTTATATGAGGCTCTTAGGGTACACACCTCAGGCTTACAACAGTTTGATGTCTTTTTGAGCTTGTGTTAATACGTAGAGTCATCTTTGTTATTTTTAAACATTATGAATTCAAAGTCGAATTGAGAAAAACAGCAGTATAGACAAATTAATAATGAAAATGCAATGAATCACGGTTTGAGACCGTGCGCTGACATGAAGACGACAATTTTTCAATGAATCCAAGGCACTTTTAAAAATTTCAAGAATAAAGTACCTCGAATTCATTGAACTGGACTTGCCCTCCGCTCGATGCGTTATTGGATGTATGGATGCATTATCCAGCGAGCATTACTGCAACTGTGAAGTGTGCAACTTTCAAGCTTAGGCTGCGTTCTCCATCAGCAACCTCTGTAGCGCTCTTACAAGCACAACAAAACCCACTCAGCCTTCACCACACCTCATGAGAGAACACCCTGTTCCCATTAGATAACCTTCATGACACCTTCCCAACTTATCGTTCATCACATTGTCATGATGTTTTTAATTGCCACTCCGGCCCCCCACCCCCGTCTCTCCTTTGTGTCTATAACGTCCCAACAATTCTTACAAATTGGTTTTCCGGTATCCACTTCAGTAGTGCAGAATGAAACAGGTCATGAGGAGAACAGAATGCAACAAAACGGAGCAGATCAGTATAGACTAGCTGTGGGTTTGATGTGTAAGCCAGGGTTTTTCTGTGCTTTCTCATCTGAGTGAAGCAAATAAAGTCGATTCTTTCAAGTTAAGCCTCTGTCATCTGAATGAAACCTATTGGATTATTTGTAGCAGCTAATCAGGGCTAGACAGAGTCACAAGCCAGAGCTTTCTGAAAATGTCCTCAAGTCCAGTGTGAAATATCTCAACATTGGTTGGATTGCTAAAAGATTTTGTACAGACATTCATTGTCCCAAGAGAATGTATGACTTCCCTGACTTTTCTTCTAGCAACATCATGAGGCTCAAATATGTGGGTTTAAGTGAAATATCTCAACAGCTATTGGCTGGATTGCCAGACATTAATTTCCCCATCAGGATGAATTGTAACTGCTCTGTTGATTTTTTGATTTTTCATCCAGCGCCATCATCAGGTCACAATTTCTGTTTGCCCAATACTTTTGGATTATGATTAAATAACAGCAAAAGTAATGACATTTCCATTGTGCAGTAGTAAGCAGGCTAACAGACTCATACATCGTCTCCCAATCCCATACTACATACTGATTATCACACAACTGTGTTTTGTACGTCCATCCTAAGTACAGTTTTTGTGATGATGATGCACACTATTCATCCACAATGCAATGTGGATGGAGAAGCTAAAAAAATATTTAAATTTAAAATTAGGTGGTGGTAAAACAGCTCCAAAATGTTTTATGGAAGAAAAAAGAACATAGTGAAGTTTAATGAACAGTTGCTGATAAAATGGTGATGATGGTTTATTTATTGATTTATTTATTTCAGTGATGTTTTTGGAGCACAGCTTGTTAAAAGTTGAAGGATCTTATGTTTATTTCTAGCTGTGTTGATCCTTTTGATAAAGATACGTGTTTGACCAAACGAACAAGTTCAGGTGCTCGTTGCTCAAAAACCAGCAAGGTATTGCTTATCCTAGAAGTGCATCCTTTATAACAAGCAGCCTTTTTTTCCTGTGTGGGATGGAATGAGCTCACATATAAATAGAAACATCTGTCAGTCCTATTTTTATACACATCAGTAGCCTACCTTCCCTCTGTTTCAATTAAAATGTCTGAAAGTATTTCTTTCATAAGGGTCATGATGCATAGGGAAGCTTAAGTGATCGTTAAAAGCATTCATAAATCTCCAGTAAAACACTTTCTGGAGCCTGAATTATCAAGGAGACATCAGCTACAAATTGCCGCCACAGTCCCATGTATTTTAGGAAAGGATTGTTGGGACTCATTACACATTCTTTTTCAGAGAGAGCGACATAGAAAGAACAGAAATTGGGACTCATCTTGCTGCTCACTGATGTCCCTTTGCGTTGGAGGTAAAAAAGAGTCTTCATGAAAAAGTTCTCTTACAGGATAATTTCTGCTAAATCTTTGATGCATTGTGTGCTGCAGCAGGCAGTGTGTCCTCTGGTCTTTGATTCAGGAAGGAAGTGAGTCTCTAATCCCCCCTGATGATCAGCATTGTTAAAAAGGCTTTTAGTATCCATAGTCACCAGCACAGTCTCTCCCAGATCTTGGACTAGTCTCTGTGATATCAGTAGAGCCCAAGTAATGTATTAAATGACAGGTGTTACGAATGGTTTTAGACAAACTTTTTCTGTGTATTGCAGCTGTCTTTGCGCTGCCTTGCACCTCAGACAATCTGCCGTCTCTGTCACCCGCAGTAATTAATTTCTGTGCGATAAGATGCACTGACTTGACATCTTGTGTGAAAGCAAGCAGAATGGAGAAACCTTTTTCTTTGCCCCTCTCTGTGTCCCATTTCTCTCTTAATTAAAATGATAAATGCTAAATCCCAGCAACATCCGGTTCCATGTTGATTTTGGCTACTCTGACGCCGGCAAAAATGTATTTCCAAATTTGATTTGCTCATATTTGTCGATCATGGATAATTTAGTCGTTTGTCTTCCTTATGGCAGCCCAAATTGCCTGTATAACAAATAGATTGCACAACACTGCACAGTTGGCAGTAACATCTCGACGGCACATTGACAGTACTCTATATTAGTCCCAACCAATTTAAATCACCTTCCAGATTATATTGTTTTATTTTCTGGTGAGGGAGCAATGATGTGTGTACACTGAGAAATGTTAACTTAATACATCTAAGTTCTCACATTATGACTCACTGTCTGCTTGTTTTTGAAGTCTATAAAGGCCCTTCACATATTCTTCTTTCTCTCATTCTCTCTTTACCTGTCTCTACCTCAACGCGGGTGGATTTACCTCCCATTGTTTGAGGACGTTTCAAACATCCAGCTGACAATGATTCATGTGCCAAATCCAATACATTTCAAATAAACCAGGATTAAACAGACTAAATCCCATTTGATGGGGAATAAAACTGATGTGAAATGCTTTTACAAAGGCAGTGGCAACCTTAATTTTGTCAACTCAGTCTCCATGGTTATTGACGTGGCACATGTGAAGCTTTGTAACCCTCCCTCTTCTCTCATTTCATCTTATTTTCCTCCAGCTCTTTTCCACACTGATAGTGCAACCAGGAACCGTTGTCCTCGTTTCAACAAAATATATTATTTTGCAATCTCTGTCTTCATTTCCTACCTGCTGCTCTTCAAAGGCTTTCAAAGTCCTTCAAGAGGGGCAGCAGAGTAAAAAGACATAATTTATATTCTGCAGTTAACTAATGGAGGAGAAGCAGGTGGTCTGATGCGTCTGCATCTCTATTGTGGGGATTTGTGGTGAAGAGGGATGAACAGCATGATTCCCTTTGATATAACTCTGCATGTGTGTGTGTGTGTGTGTGTGTGTGTGTGTGTGTGTGTGTGTGTGTGCGCGTGTCTTCAGGGGTCCATAGAGGAGCGGCTGAAGCAACTCCAGGATGCACATAGAGACTTTGGCCCCGGATCGCAGCACTTCCTTTCCAGTAAGAGTCCTCTTCTGCTATTTGAAGTCGGTACCTCATGTCGCACCAATCTGTGCCATGCTGTGCCAAGGCACCATCTTAAAGTGTGGGGGGGATGAAAAGGAGGTTAGGTGTGTTACAGTTTTGTTGTGATGAGGCGTTAAAACGCTGCCTATACGTGTGTTTGTGCTTGTGTGTTTGTTTGTATTTGGGTTACAGATGGAGCTGGCAGGCTTTATTCGTCTGTCTTCATCAGTTCCAGCTCACTGTTGCGATAAGCATCCCCAGTGATGCTCATCACAACAGTCATTGCTCTCATTTGAGCAGAGATACATGTTTGTGAATTCTGTCTTTTCTTTTACCTGCTGCTCTTCAAAGTGTACAGAGCAGGGGGCGGGGTAGCAGGGGGCTGACAAATGTGATTGCCTTTGCCTAGTTTAAACTGATGAAGAAGTGGAAAGGCCGTGTGTGGCAGGGCACTCTGTGCAAGTGTATCTGAAGTGGTGCTGTGTACTTGTGTGTTTCCAGTGTCCTCACCAGCCCCATCCAGTTTTACTGCTGTCACGCTGGCTCAGAAATGCCACACTTGGGCTTATATAGCATTACTCCACTGCCAGCACAGCCCACTGCACCCTGCAGGAACGTCTGGACGTACTGTGTGGCTTTTTATGCACCAACATGCTTTTTTTTGGTTTGATATTGCACACTGTAAAATGCTATATAGCACATGGTGCTTATTGTTCATAGGTAGGTGGAATGTGGCCGAGTACATTTACACAAGTAATGTATTTCATTATTATTTTAGGAACTTGTACTTCACTTAACTTCAGAGGGAAATGTTGTACTTTTTACTCCACTATACATTTATGTGTTTACGTTTATTTATCTAGCTGGAGCTCCTTGTCACGTTCCAGATGTCTGTGAGTTGTTTCCCCTCTAAACCTCTGAGTCAATTTTATTTAAATAACTGCTTGAGGCCCAAGGAGGCAAAACTCTCCAATATTTACCCCAAAAAAGCAAAGATTAGAGAATAGTAAAAAAAAAAATGTAGCAGAACTTTGTCCTTGTTATTTACAAACCCATTTAATGACACACTCCCAGATTTGTCTTGTAACTCTGTCGAGCAGTCCAGCCTCTTAGGTTGTGGAACAGATGGACTAAACTACCTAACTAAAATGTAATGTAATGTAAAAAAGATAATATGATATATAATATGTCAGCCAGAGGGGACATTCTGTATATTAAGTAGTTTTACTTTTGATACTTTAACTTCATTTTGCTAGTAAAAATAATGAGTTTTACTGAAGTAGGATTTTGAATGCAGGACTTTTACTTTATTACATGAGTTCTTTTTCATGGAAGTATTGGTACTTTTTCCTTTATGTAAAGGTCCTGAATGCTTCTTCCACCTCTGAATCTGATCTACTTCAGTCTTTGTGTGTGTGTGTGTGTGTGTGTGTGTGTGTGTGTGTGTGTGTGTGTGTGTGTGTGTGTGTGTGTATATTTTTCACATATGCAGATCAACAACATACAAATCTGCATTGTGCCATCTCATAATACAATAATGGACAACGACATGATGTGCCTGTCTGTGTGTGTGTCTCAGTGTGTGGTTGCATGTATGCCTTCTGTAATGCCTCTGGACTAGTGTGGTTCTTGCTTCCTCCAGTGCAGTATGTCGTCTTTGATCTTCAGCTGAACCTCCTGTGGTTAAAACGCTACGCTCACCCTGTCTCAACGGCTCCTCTACCTCCCTGTATTCTGTTAGGCCGTGCCAAACAAACCAATGCTCTGTGGAAACTCGACACAATAGACCTGTCCCTTTAGCTTTACTGCACCTGTTGATCACCAGAGCAGCTCTGTTAAGACGATCTGAATGGACATGGTGTGTGGATACGCTGTCAGGGGCATTTTGCACAATGGCTTTTTGTGCATGACATGCCTGTTTTGAAACTCGTTTTGTGTCTGTGTGTTTGCGCAGGTTCAGTGCAGATACCATGGGAACGTGCCATCTCGCCAAATAAAGTGCCCTACTACATCAAGTAAGTGCAAGTTGAGGGTCAGTGTCTGCGCTGTGGGGATGTATGTACGTTTTCCTTGGCGCAAAGCCCATTGATTACATTCTTTTTCACCAAAGATTAACTGTGACTGTAATTTCCTCTCCATAATTTCCTGTAGTATTATTCAAAATCTATTAGTGTGATTGACTGGCATGATTTCTTTATTTTTCCAGTTGTGACTTCTCAATGAGAGACAATGTAAAACAGCTTCAAATGCAGTTTCATCAATAGTGAGGAGTCATGCTTCATGCTTTGAGAGCACAAACAATATCACAATCGTTCTCTCTGTTCCTGGAGTTTTTTTTATCTATAGTCTATGATAAATGAGGGTCTATTAGAGCACCTGCTATTTCTTTATTTTATTGTAACCATTTGCATTTGTAACAAAGGCAAACATAGATTATTTGTAATCACCCGGCATTCTACAGTTCCCATGAATTCCAAACAAAATCTGTAATCTGTCTGTGTGCCATTATTCTCATAGCTCATAACTTGACTCATCCCAGCCTGCAAAGCTGTTGTTTTTAATCTACAAATGTGTCATTAGTACAAGCAGATCCAGCAGAGTAGAATTAACCCTATCATCTGTGCTTTAAGCACAGCTCGACTCACAGTTTCAAAGCTCTTTCTGCTGCCCAAACATTTGTACAGAGGTACGGTTAGAGAGCAGATAAATACTAAATGATTCAGAGAGGAACTCTATTGAGCTACCGTGAACCCTATTTGCCTGAGCACTCATCTGTTTATCTATTTACCTCATCAATACTATTTCACCTTATTTCACCAGTGTTCTGCTGGTTTTATCAATGAACTCTGTGTGTGTGTGTGTGTGTGTGTGTGTGTGTGTGTGTGTGTGTGTGTGTGTAGGGGATGGTATCTTTAACTACTGTGCAAGCTTTTGTACAGTTTGTTCCTCTGCTGACTATGAGTATTTATTTTCTTTATCATTTGCAATACAACCTCTTGTTTTAGTCTGTTCAGTTCTTTATGTGCTACATTACTGTACTGATGGGTGGGAGTAGTATCTGAGTAGCACTCCACTGGGTACCAATCAATGAGCGCTTGCACAGGTAAAACAATGAGTGCTGCCCTAAAAGGCCCCTGGGTCCTGGCAGACTTCCTGCTTTGGGGATTCTCATTCATTTTGCTGCGCTAGTCATTTTTTTATTGGATCTATTTTTTCATGTACAGTTTCAGAATGTGCCCATAGAGTTAATAGTGTGATGGGAAGGTGGTGTATGGTTTTCGATACGCATATACAGGTTGGGATTAGCAGTCAGTGCTTTAAAAAAGAATAAATCTGTAAAGAATAAGAAAATAAACAGGAAATACAAACAGGAATAAATAAAAGGATAAATAAGCAAATAAAACATTTGGAAAGAATGCGTTTCCTTTTCTTTTGCTTTTACCCTATTACTAGCAATAACAATTGGTAAAAGCCTTTTACCAGTTGCTATTGGCAAAAAGTAAAAGCAATAAATAAAAGCAAAAGCATTTTCTTTTTAATTTACTCATTTATTCTTTTATTTATTCCTGTTCATATTTCCACATGTATTTTCTTATTCTTTTACGATTTATTTTTTTATGTCATTCCTATGACTCCATATGTCTCCAGCAGAGCAGTAGTGGAAAGTAACATTGATAACTGAACCTGTCTCCTTTATCATATTGCCATACGTCTGCTCTTTACAGGCCTGAAATCTCTTGTAGACAATGGGCGCCGTATCCAGCGCTCTCATTTTTCCCTTTCTCTCTCACATAGTCCCCTCTGATCTCACTCCTTTTACTGTCTTGTCCTACCCACCTGTTTCTGCTCACTCGGCTCATTTGTGCTCCATTTTGCCTTGATCTTTCTGACCTGAAAATGTGCACCTCCATTCCTGCCTGCTTCACAAATTCTTCTGCCTTTGTTTCATTTTTGTGTCTTCTCCCAGCCATCAAGCTCAGACAACATGCTGGGACCATCCAAAGATGACAGAACTGTACCAAGCCCTCGGTGAGTAAGGAGACAATTAAAGCATCCTCAGAGTCGTTCTCCTACGCCCAGGACCCCTACTGGGCTCCAGCAGCACCACCAGCAAGGCACCACTGGGCCCTGTCACAGCTCATTAAAGTCCCTGTATTTCAAACACCTTAGGGACTACATCGCTACTGTCATTAACCTACAAGGCCCAATTTGCCAGCACCGTGATTGCTTTTCGCTTAGCCTTTAATTAATTGTGATTAAACGACATCATGTGTTTTACTGTTAATCTGATCTGACACTGGGAGCTTTCAGGGGAGATATACACGCCGTCGCATACACATTCTCCCCTAGACACACACATGCATGTGCACGCACATACACAGATAACAGTAGTAACACAGTACACTACTAATGACTTCTGCAAAGGCGTGATAAACAGGGGGAGATATAGTGATGTCTAATTCCTCAATGGCAGGGTGGAGTGGTGCAGGATGGGTTTGTTTTCTCTCATCTTTTCATTTAGTCTAATCTCTTTCTATCGCTCTCTCGCTCTCCATTAGCGGATCTGAACAACATCAAGTTCTCAGCATACAGAACAGCCATGAAGCTGCGACGGGTTCAGAAGGCTCTGAGATGTACGTATGGTTTTTCAGTCATGGTATTTTCTGTCTCCAGCACGGGAATGGCTGGTTAAGTGATATGCTGTTATCCTGCGCCATCGGTAATCCGCTATGACAAGCTCTCTTCGGGAATGAGATATAACGATTAGTTGTGGCACATTTCTTTATTCAGTTGTCGAAAGAATCACCGCTCCCCTCTGCACTACTTGGAAATGTAGTTGTGAATATTCTTTGTATTCTCCATTACTGTTGGATTTGAAATGCAGCAATCAAAAGTATTGATAAAAGAACCACTAGAACCACTCAACTACCGGTTTCCTGCCTCATTTTCATCAGGGACTGGATCGTTGGTTTGCGAGGTAATTAAAGCTATTAATTGGTCCGTTTGAGTTACAAAAGAGAATGCAATTAGTTTTTGCTGCTTGGTTGAGGCTTGAATTTGTGCCCCGTCAGGGTCACAGCACTTGTTATATCCTACAGGGGTCACACACTCTCACTATCTGCCTATTTCACATTCTTTGCTCTCTCGCTTTTTCACTACCTCTAAGCTGCTCTTTCTGTTTCTGTCTCTGTGCTTTCGACACCTTAATCTCATCCATCTTCCATCACCTGCAGTGCTCTAACTCTCACTGACCCTGGATGAGCCTACATTTGCCACTGCCACTTCTTCATGTCCATCCTCGTTTCCTTCTCCTTCTTTGCCTTCTTTTGCAACCTTTCACCCACCCTCTCTTCCCTCCATTTCCCGGGTTTCTGTAATAAAAACTCTACGTACTTGATCCACTGTGAAAAAACCTCTTTCAATGACTCCCCCTCTTTCTTTTCTCTTGCCCGCTTTCTTATCTCACCCTCCTCTGGTCTACTAGTTGATATTGTTCCCGAATTTAATTGCCAGGCTGCCTTGATAACCACGGAATTCTCACTCTTTCTCTCTCCACACTTTGTGAATGATTGAGCAGCGCTGTATAAGAGCCCATCAGAAATACATTTTTAGGTGATTCCCTCCCAACCCTGAGAATATTCCTCTTATCTCCTCTCTCTGTTCTACCTCATTATCGTGCTATCCAATTATACCTGGCATCATCGGACACCCTTTTAGCTCCACTCCAAGGGATGGACCATCAAATTAGTTTAGAAGAGCGAAATCAAATTTGTGTCACTGCTCTTGAAGCATCTGCTAGGGCGTAAGTGGGCAAAAAGGGTGAATAAGCTCCTCTGTCGCTTGTGCTCTCATTTGCTGAGGTGAGGATGATGATCCTACTCTGTGTATGTGTGTGTGTGTGCGTGCATGTGTGCGTGTGTAAAATGAACGTGCAGTCATGTATGTAGGAACATGACTGTCTACACTTGAATATGCCTCAATTTATCCATTTACCTTATTTCAAACCATATCAAAAAATAAACTGTCTAAATCTCACACATGCATATTGCACACACAACTTGCATCGCATCAAAAAGTACATGCAGAGCTAAATAGAGATGAGTTTGTTGTTCCCAGGTATCTGTGTTCCTTAATACCTCTCACTGTGTGTCTAGTGGATTTAGTAGCGCTGAGCAGCCTTGTGGAGGTGTTTCGGGAGCAGGAGCTACAGCAGGGGGAGCACGTGATGGACGTGGTGGAGGTGATTCACGGTCTGACGGCTCTGTACGAGAGGCTGGAGGAGGAGAGGTCCATCCTGGTCAATATTCCACTTTGCGTTGACATGTGTCTCAACTGGCTGCTCAACGTGTACGACAGGTGGGTAAGCTGGTAAGATGTTTCCTTGAGGAAATGAGGGAAGTAATTATTAAAACCTGCTTGTGTTGAAAGCTGAATCAATTATGTCTTTTAAACAGCACAGCTTTCATGTACTATACCTCTGTCTCATCGAGTTAGTGTCTGTGTATCCAGCAGACACAGAGCAACATGAGTATTCATTCAGAGTTGTGTTTCTTGCCACCTGACAGTCAAATAACCCTTGTTGACCTGGATGGCTACTTAAAGGGCAATTTTACACATCAGAGTCTACAACTCTTTCGGAGTGCTACTACATATGTGAAATAAAGGTGTATAAAGTCCTGAGAGGGAGCTGTACAAAGTTGCTCTCTCGTTTTTGTACAACAATAACTATGATAGCTATTTGTTGTAAATAAAGAAAGTTTGGGGAAAAAAGACTTCAGGTCTGAAAAATAAAAAACATCTCGGGGTCTGGAAAGAAATGAGTTTACCAGACGTCATGAGCTGCTCATCTGTGCTTGCAGCTTGAGGCCACATTAGCTGCTACTAGCATAACACACCCGAAATTCTGACTGAACTGTCAACAGTGGCATTGTGCATTCAGCAGTGGTAATGTAAACACTAGATTTTGACAAGGGAGAAGAATATGTGGAATAAAAAAAGACAACATCTCTGGTTCTGCTGCGTCAGTTTTGATACATTTTGAAAAACTGTCCGTCGTGACTTGACTCTGATGTTAAGTTGGTGGAAAATCTTAGTGAGTAGCACACTCATGTTTGTCATGTAGTGATCATAAAGTTCCATACTATAGCATCTTTTCAGGAGATTTCATACCAATGCCAGGGGAACATATAAATAAAGTAGTGCCACATACAGTATTTATCTTTCAGTTTGAGCTGAGCTGTGATCTGTGACTGGAAGAGAAATTGAGCTTTTACACGGACTTTATTGAGTATAATGGTATTCACCTGCAGTGAATCAGTTTTGGTCATGTTTTTATTACTTCAGATATGACTGACGTTGTAAATCTGGACTGTAACCTTCCCTCTGGTGGTTCCTATTCCTATTGTCTTATTTAATACTTAATGAGCATTAAATTTCTCAAGAATATCATGAAATGCTAGATTTGAGTGTGTCCTCTAAGTTAGCATTTATGACCGTGATAAATAACACGACGGGCCTGTATCAGGTTTAGAAATGCTGCAGAGCCAGGTTTAGCAGTGCTAAGGCCTTTTTCATATTATATTGGGTCATAAGAAACAGTGGTAGTATAAAAATAATCGAGCATAAATACATATCATATACACACACTGCATTATGAACAAGGAATGGATATTTGTGATCTCATGCTACTATAAACAATTACTATAAAAGCTATTTTGTACAAATCCTCAGAGTCCTAGAACAGAGGTCTGTCTGCAGATTGATGTAACCAGTTCAATGGCTTGTTGTACAGATATCTGTAAAGAGCCACAGCATGGCTAAAGCTCCAATAACAATGTCCAGGCTGAGGGCCAATCATCCCTTCTGAGACACAGCGGAAACAAATCCTCTTTCACACTAAAATTCTCCCCAGCTTTGCTCCTGATTGACTATTTTCTGCCATCTTCAAAAAGCAAGCACCAAGCACAGACACAAAAATACAGGAATATACCCACAAGTGCTATAAATGTGGTTGGTAGCTCTTAACTGTTTGCTCCTAATGAGAGACAATCAGAGACTTTACCCTCTGCATATTTTTCAGTAATTGCTTTTTGTTTTCCAATAAATAGCAGCAGTGAATCTGAATGAGGTGTATGTGTGTGTGTGTGTGTGTGTGTGCTTGTGTGTCCATTTTCATTCGTTTGTGTTTGTTTGTGTTTATGCCAGTGGATGTGCATTATAGTATAGCACCAAGTGTGTATACGCATGTGTATTTGTGTGTGTGTGTGTGTCCTCCAGAGGCATGTCACACTAGCAGGGTTAGCAGGAGTGACGTGTCCCCTGAGGAGCAGCACAGGGGTGCATATTGAAGATGGCATGCGGCACACAGCAGGAAGTGTGTGTAAAAGGTGCTGACAGCCAGTCGTCCCCATGTGCTCTCCAGCTTCTCTGGACCCACACCGGCCCTGATTATGGCAGAGGAACCTCAGTAATGTTCTCCTCATGACTTCTCATGTTTCTCCACGTGACTCCAATATTCTGGACTCTAATGGTCTGGCCTGAGTAATGTTTCACTTCATCGTGTTTTGACCTGTGGGTGAATTAAAAAACTCTGCCTCTAATTTGCTTTTGAACACATTCAAAGAAACATCCAGCTCTGGAAATTTAACTTACTATTTTAATTCAATTTTATACTTCACTGATCTGATGTTCTCAGATGAATGTGATGTTATTGATTTCTCACTTAATGATTCAAATGTTAATTCGATAAACCTGTGCTTTCTGGCAATGCTGTTCAGCTCAGCACTAAATTTCTCCTGGCTGTTTTGGCACCGGAGCTGTTAAATCCTCACAGGCACAGTGATGGTGTGTCTGCCTCTCAGATCCAGAGTTTCCATAGCTACTTCCCCGTATGCCCTTTTTATTTCAAGCTGAAAAAAGTTAATGTGACTTTTTTAGGCACAGATCAGGGCACAACAGCATCCAACTCACTGGCCTAGCCATTGGCCAGTGATCTGACAATTTATTCAGCTGGGGATACTCACAAATATGGGATGTCTTTGTGTTATTCAAGTGTGTTTAAGTAGTGTGTCATATGCAAGCATATATATTCGTCTGTAAGTGAAATTATGACATTGCAGTGTATGTGTGTGTCTGTATTATTGCTCTTCGGGGTATAAATGGACACAGCACTTCATCAAGTTTCTTTAGTTCTTCTTAATGTGCTCTAATACAATTTCACACTGTTGCGCTGACCTTATCTGTACTGCTTTGACCCACGAAATTCCACTACACTTTGTCCCTCCCAGCAGGGCGGCGTATGAATGTATTACCACGACACAGTACACTGTGATTTTAGAATAATTCACCATTCAATAACCCTAACCTTGCAACCTCTTTTTTTTCCTCTCTTCTCTTTCTTTCGTCTAGTGCTCGAAACGGCAAAATGCGAGTGCTCAGCTTCAAGATGGGATTGGTGAGCTTGTGCAACGCAGACGTCCAGGAGAAGTACAAATGTGAGTCTGATGCTTGCTCATGTGCCTAATGCATCTCCTCATCAACAAACAATGAGCCAAAACAAAACGGCAGTGATTTCCAGTATTACATAAAGACATCCACTTAGTCTAATGGAGGAAATGACTCTGCTGCCATAATGGAGAAAGCTTTCTTTACTTCTGCAGAGTACACCAGGGGCCTTAAAAGGATTGCTTGCCAAAGACACCATTCATGAACACTCTCGTTCTATCGCTCAGACTCTCATTTTTCTACACAAGTCAACTAGCAAAAAGTGAAGCCCCCTTTCCTTTTCTTCTTTTTCTGAACTATGCTGTCAAATTTTATTAGTGCACCGCCTCAGTCTGGGATATGTTTTTACTGATCTATTATAACCCCAGTTTACAAGTCATCCCGCTAATATCCTGTAAATATAAGGCTGACGATAGTTGGACCTGGAACAGCTTGTAGTTGAAACAGGAGCTTGGACAAACCATGCCAGGATTATTCATGCTTGGCGCACCATCTGTGTCAGCTCTTAAAGACTGAAAGATACCAGATTAGTCTTCAGTTGAATTGTCCCTGAGGTGAGTCAGCCTGCTTTTTCTGGGTTCAGGTAGACATGTGGTGGCCTTAACAGTTTGTCATTTCTCTGAATGGTCCCATTTTTTGCCAGCTCCAGACGTCACTGGAATAATATTTGCAAATAAATCTGCAGCATGTGCATCAACCCGCTTTGAGATACAGATGGTGGGTGTTTATTCCATCATTGCCAGTCTTTGGCTGTAATTCAGGAAAGAAATATGCTTGTCATTACTTGTTATTACTCCTCCAAAAGTAGTTTAATTACTTTATAGTAATAGTGATTTTTGATACTATCAGAAAAACGCTGTTTTAAAAACATTTCCGGTCCTCCATAATTATCTGGCAAAATCAGTTTCTTAAAAAATTTCAAGCAAGAAATAGTCCATGTAGTTGCAGGGTATGACTTTATTTTATATTTGCTGTACTCGTTGTACATTAAGTTTTGATATTTCTAAGACCTGGTAAATTATCAAACAAACTAAACTCCAGACTGAAATCATGTTGAGAAAACTGAACTTACAAAGTGTACCCTACACTGGATTCACACTCCTAGTTTCATTTCACATCATCTTTCAAAACTGGACAAACTCAATTATGTCGCTTTTGTGATGTTTTAGCCGCATGACCTGGATGGCAATGTCAGTCTTTCAGCTTGTACAGTCTATATACAGTCTACGGTATAGCCTCATAGCTCATGTTAGCATGGCTGTAGTCTCATGCCTGCAGGTTATTCACAAATGTACAAATTTTTAAGGGATTTCTAGCTAAAACTGTTCGTGCAGCCCTGAATAGTTAAAAAGGTAGTTTCATACTAACTAGTAATTACTGCAAACATATTAAAGCCTTCACAAACAAACTTAGCAATGTGTTCAGAAAGTTTGTGGCTTGTGCAGTCAAATCCAGCAATACATTATCTCATTGCAGCGTTTGCAACATTGCAAGCTGCATGTTTCAGATGTAATAGGGCTATATACTGTGTCTCCATAAAACACATCCACACCTCATCTCTATCAAACAGCTCAATGTGAACATTTAAAATGTCAAACACGCCTCAGCTGTGGTTATGAGGACTATATACAGGAGGCTGTTTAACATGCAGGTGTTAAAGCCAAGTGCTGTCCCTGTAGGGTTGAAGAAATACACAGAGAAAGGGGTACATGGGATGCTTACACTGGCATTGTGCTGCACCCTCACACGCCTGTCAGCATTCATCTCCTCAGTGACAGGCAGAGTCCTAGCAAGCCTGGTAAAGGCCTCATTGAGAACCTGACAAGACTCCACTTATGCAGCTCTTTCATCTCCGAGCATACCAGCCAGACCACTAATAGTGATTCTGTCTCTGTCTATATGTCACTGAAGTAAGTTTTATTCCACAAAACTGAGTATGGTAAGCTTGTTGCCTCGTTGTTAAAAAAATTGATGAAAACCAGATGTGTTGCGGCTGTATTGACAAACTAAAGCTAATATTTTTCAGTGCCATCTTTTAAATCTTGTTTGAATATCTGGAATGAAATTCATTATTTACATTTTGAAAGGCCCAGTGCATATAGCAGTAGCCTACATACAAATGCTCTAAATCAACATATATAGATGTGTAGGGAAAATGCAGATATGATGGTAATACAAATGCAAATAACCGTTTTTCATGCATACAAATGTAGTACACTATCAACACTGTTACACTGTTGTATAATCAGATTAGTTACTGCATAATTGATGCATAACTGTATTTTTTGCAGACTTATTCCGTCAGGTGTCTGGTCCGGGAGGTTTGACAGACCAGCGTCACCTCAGCCTGCTGCTCCACGAAGCCATCCAGATCCCCCGCCAGCTGGGTGAAGTTGCTGCTTTCGGGGGCAGCAATGTGGAGCCGAGCGTCCGGAGTTGCTTCCGCATGGTATGGACACAGTCACATACATGCATATCACACCTAAATACATTCACAGATAGTCAACGATGCACAGTTTTGCTGTGCATATGAATACACACAGTATAGACAATGAAAACCTACTTATCAATGCTATAACAACAGACTGATGTATCTCAAACCTGCTAATCTGTTAATTAATCTGAAGGATAATAATGCCTGACCTTTATATAATCAGAACAGAATTTATCTGTGCCAAGACAGTTTTACAAATACGGAAACAGGCCAAAACTTAAAAAATTATCTGCTTAATCAAACATTTGCTTTTGGACGCTCCCCAGCACAAGCCAGGTACCAGGAAGCTGCCAGCTTTGAGAAGCCTGTTGTGTTTCCCTGACATAAGCAGAGTTCAACTTTCCTACAGAGAAAGAAGAAGTTAAATGCACCATCTCAGGAAATTGAGAAGTTATAATTATTCTACCTAAGGAAGCCCTAACTGCCTTACAAATATTACATCACATTAATATTGCATTGCATTGCTTTTAATGCACATAAAATACAGTCAGTGGTAGATAATTCATGAAGTTACTAAACATATATAGACTGTAGGTGAAATCCAAGAAGTTTAATTGGGAAGGTTGCATATATAATATGGAATATATTGGAATATTGATATGATGAAAGGAGGTCAGTGCAGTAGCACACAGGGCAACAGCTAATGAGAAGACATGTTCAAAGCATTAATTAATTTATCTTTCCCTCCTTTGCTTGTTCTAAACGTGTCTGAACTTGAATGTTTGCCGCAGGTTTGTGGGAACTTTACCACATGACATTCAATTTGAGGCGCCAGATAATTACAGAGTTGTTAGAGGCAGGGCACAGCTTTTTTGGAAGGTGGACTATACAAAGCCTTTTAATTCCTTCATTTTGAAGGCAGATCCTAATGATACACACTCTATTCTGGTCCATGCTTGCTGTATCAGCTATGGCTGATTAAAATCAGTTCCTTTCTCGATTTGCCCCATGTCAGGACAGTTAGTTGTAGATGAAATATCCATGTATTGTGAATTGAGGGGGTGGCCCATTCGCCCATTTGCCAGGTAGTTTGGAAATGAGTGACATCAGTTTTTGGAGATGTGGCTAGGGCAGCTGCTGCCACCTCACAGAGATACTGACAGTTTGACTCTGCTGGCGGATGATAAGATGAAATTGACTTGAGACACAGAATATTCAGAGTAAGGTAGTTATACAGAGAAGTATGATATTGCTGAAGGTGTTATGGTATGTGCAGAGGTTATTAGGGGCAACAACTAGCAGAATAAATAGATAGATAAATAGATCCATACTTTGTGAGTAGTGTTGTACATTGATTCTTATTTCACAAACGTGCTGTTTAGTGGAAAGATGGTGCAGAAAGCAGCAGTTTTGATGGATAAGTGAATGTTTATCACTCTATTTTTCCAATGATGTTTAAAGCGCCACATCTGCTCAGTGTGCTGTTTTGTGATGCAGGAGCATGCTCAGCATAGTCAGAGCCAGTTCCAGGTGTTCAGTATGCAAGGGGCTGCTATTTGACCTCCCACATGGAGCGATGCTGGCTACTCCTCTACCAGAGTGAAGCTCCTTCATCCCCGAGAGACTGTACACCTCTGTACACCATCACAGTCTGTATGATCCGTATGCACACACACACATTTATTATGCTACTCTGCTTGAGCGGTGGAGGAAGCCCCAGGGAAATCAACCTCTTAATGCATCTCTGATGCAGACTTAATGAGAATTTAGCACATCACGGATTTTCAGCGCTTGGCGAGTCATTCTTTTATTAGGTTGACTTCCTTTTCATCCCACTTTCTGGAATTCTCAACAAGGTGCCTCCGGGAGAGACGGACTGCATGCAGACACACAAACACACATACAGTATACACACGGACACACAGGTTTGTGTCTGCTGTGTTTTAGCTTTATAACTGTTTAAGTAGTTCCATAAAAGCAAAAGATATCCCACAGTGTAGTATATCTTCTTTCACCCTCTTTCCTTCTCTTATCTTCTGTATTCTCTTTGATTCCCTTTACAGTAACTCACTGCAGGACCACCTTTGGAAAGGAAGCGCACCTTCTCCTCTCATTACTTTATGTACCTGTCCTGCTGTTGGTCTATATTTGGGTTGTTTACAGTCTCCTGCACTCCCCACCCACCCACCTTCCCATTCCAGGCCCCAGGGAAACCTGCCATTGAGGTGTCTCACTTCTTGGAGTGGATGAGCCTCGAGCCCCAGTCGATGGTTTGGCTGCCTGTCCTCCACCGTGTGGCTGCCGCAGAGTCGACCAAACACCAAGCCAAATGCTACGTCTGCAAACAGTGTCCCATCAAGGGCTTCAGGTGGGTATGCCTAAACAGACACGCATGCAGATTTTATGCACAAAGACATATAAAGCAATGTTATATGACTTTAAAGGATTCTTCAGAAATCCCAGTTGGGAAATTAGGCTTTTGCAACATCAAACAAAATTAAGAGATTAGTACACAGAATAGGAAGACTATTGTTAAGGACTAATACTGTATATATACATACACAACCAACAACAGAAAAAAACACTAAAATAAGAAAATGAAAATATAAGAAAATTGGAGTTAAAAAGTTAAAATTGTTCAGAAGTAGTATAGTAGTGTATTATGTTTTTTTTTTTTTTTAAATTTGATTAAAAAAAACTTTTTTTTTCATAATTACAGTTTGGTAAATACAAGAATAAGTGTAGTACTTCTGGGAATATTTCAAAAGTGAAAAACAGAAGCAAATAAATCAATTTTAATAGTGGCAGCTGGTGTTTTCTGTTTTCATTATATGTAAGAATCAGTGCTCATCAAAAACAGGTTTGTTGGAGAAGTTGAAACTAAGAAAACATGTGGCTGTAATAGAGTACAGCCCTGTCTGGACCAGAGGTGACAGCATGCATGTAGGCAAGCATATAAATTGAATACAAACACACCCTACCTCTCTGTCTGTGGGTCTCTGATATCTCGGATATGTCTGTTCTCTTGCAAACATCAGTTCAGCCTCTCTGTTATATTGATCTTGACAGGTATCGCAGTCTGAAGCAGTTCAATGTGGACATCTGCCAGACATGTTTTCTAACCGGCCGTACTACTAAGGGAAAGAAGCTGCACTACCCCATCATGGAGTACTACACCCCAGTAAGACAAACATTATATAGTGCTTTAGCTGAATACAAATTTAAGGCTCCAGGGACAAATAAAACTCAGCTGTTCTCAAAAATATACTATTATCTCCTGATTCCTGCTGCCAGGCGTAGATTAGTCACGACTGCAGTGTAATCTCTATCATCTCTAAGTATATACTTTTACGTATGCTTACACTGCTTCATCCAAATCTATATAGTATGCAGAGATTGAGTACCACTCAGCAGTAACGTCCTTTTTGGCTACATAGTGCACACATAAAGTGCTATTTGGAGCACACATTGCGCACTAAACCCCAATAAAACCCGAGCCTTAAGCGACTGCACGCACAGTCTCTGAAGTCGAGTTCATTCCAGAGGAGTAGCTGTAGCACTATAGCCGGAGTGCTGAAATGTACTGAGATGGTGCCAGATTTAATCTCTAATCAATTCTGAACTGTAAATATATGGCAAAATGCCAGCTGTACAATGATTTTTCTTTTAACTGGACGATATTTTACATTAGCTAGATACAGGTTTTCACAATGGCTAGGCAGGCGGCCACAGATTTCTACTGTGAAAGAGAAGGAAGGCGCTAGAGAGCATGAGAGAGAGGAGAGAGGAACGATTTGAAACAGCGTAGAAAGGTAGCAGAAACTGAGTGAGAAAACAGATGGAGAAATAAGTTAGTGAAGTAAAAGTAAGACAAACCAGCCTTGAGACAGAGTGGAGAAATTTCAGATGAGAAAGCAACATTTTCAAAATAAATTGCAGTGTTGTAATTTGTCTCTCACCCATCCACTCCCGCCACCTCCGCCACCATCACACCCGTTCCTAAACCCGCCCCACGCCAACCTCCTCCACTCCTAAATCATTCTCCAGACAACCTCGGGAGAGAAGATGAGGGACTTTGCCAAGACTCTGAAGAATAAGTTCAGGTCGAAGCAGTACTTCACCAAGCATCCTCAGAGGGGTTACCTGCCTGTGCAGTCTGTGCTGGAAGCTGAGAGCTCGGAGACGTGAGTCCCACACGTAAACACTCAAACACAGTCATCTCTCTGTCTCCGCTTTGCTGTCGTCTGTCTCTCACTTTCTCTCACTTACACACATACAAAACCCTGCTGTTGTCGGCTAATTATCATGCTCTGACAATTTAGGGCGCTTTTACTCGCTGAGATGGGTTAAAGGGACAGCTCTGTGTTCAGAATTAACATAATGTTATTCCTGTGATCTCAGTTGGGGTCAGATGCTCTGTTCACATGAGCGAGTCTCAGCTAAAGGGAAAAACAAGAGCGATGAGACTAAAATCCATGAGATCATCAAGTAGCATCGCTCAGGGCGATGATAGTAGCTACTAAGGTTTAGCATGATTATGGGTCCATGTTTTGTCTGATTGTGTCACTAAGGTCACCTTTTATAACCTCAAAAAAACATTACACGAGTCTGTGAGTTAATCTTTTCATGTACTGACACGGCAGAGATGATACTCCGGCGCTGGAAGAAGCAATATGAAAATACTCCTTCACAAGTAAAAGGCCCGGCATTCAAAATTTATTATCAAAATGTACCAAGAATCGAAATTAAAAGCACTTGCAATACAGAGTGACCATTCTCATATTGTAATACTAATATATTTTTGGACTGTTATTCCTTATGCATTAATGCATTAACAGCATGTAGCTGGTGGAAGTAGAGCTGATTTATTTTTGCACCGTTCTGTGGTATTTGTCACTGACAGGCGTCCCCAACCTACAGGTCAAAACCTGTTATGTTGTGTTTATTTTTGACTTAATCTGACTTTATGTATTGGTTTTTTTTTTTGTTTGTTTGTTTGTTTGTGAGAATTATTGGATATTTTATTAAATTAAACAACCTGAGAAGGGAACATCAATTTTGGTTGAACATCTGTGATAAAGGTGTATTCAAAATGAATTTGTGTTTATTCACCCCAAATAGCACCGAAAGTATCGGTGTTATCAAGTTAGAAATGGATGTACTGACTGTGTCTGTTTGAGTGAGCCTGTATGTTTGTGTTGCCAGAAACTCTGTAATTTCTCTCCAGCTTCTCCCCCTTTTCCTCTCATCTCTGTATGTTCATATCGCAGATTGATAAAGCCCTGGGATACGTGTTGACTTTTCGCTCAAACTGAAACTTTTTCAACTCACACAGACGTATCTTCAAATCTTTCCGTTTGGAATCACACTGCTTCTGAAATTAGCTTCTTCACTGTGAAGGGTCACAGGCCAAAAATGTTGGGAACCAGGGATTTAATCAGTGAAATTACATCAGATATTTATGACCAACATATGTTTTATGTGTAAAATCTGCAAAATAACTAACTTCAGTCATATGAGATAAATGAAGTAAGAAATACAATATTCGTCTGAAATATTGTAGAGGTCTAAATCGGCATAAAATGGAAATACTAAAGTAAAGTACATCGCTTTCTTGAATCTACATTCCTTACTTTCCTTTGCTGTGAAACACATTGAATCTGAGTTTTTTTTTCTCCATCCTAACAAAAGAGTTTTTCACATTGGCAATAAGACCTCTTCCTCTGGATAATAAAAATATTTTCTATAGCCACGCATTCACATTTGCAGTTTGAGTGTTAAAAATGCCTTTGCTGAAGTATTGACATTGTTCTCTTTTGTTCCCAGGCCTTGCTCCTCACCCAAGCTACCCCATGCAGACACACACAGCCGGATTGAGCATTATGCCAGCAGGTACGTGGCTCACTGCACTGTGCTATATATCAAATAATTACAACAAATTCTTTCCCTCTTTCACTTTCCTCTTTCCAAATCAAACCCCCCCCCCTTATTTATGCTCACTCCACTCCTGCTTCCAATTCTTCTCCTTCCCCTACTTTGTCTGCTCCCTCACCCCTTAGTCTCCACCACACACTGATTGAAGTATTGATTTGGCTGCGTGGTGCACTGTACTCCAAACAGGGTAGAGACTGTACTGCCCAGCAGTTTCCCTCACTCTTATTCTCCACCCAAACACATGCTGGCACACACAAGCAGAGCAGTTTGTGGTTTTTGTGTGTGTGTGTGTGTGTGTGTGTGTGTGTGTGTGTGTGTGTGTGTGTGTCTGGGGAGGTCAGCAGGGTTCAACATGCCTAGCGGCTTGTCACTTGTTAGGGCAGTGAGCCCATTGGTCACCTGGGAGCTGTCGGTGTGGATTAGTGTCTGTCTGACAGGTTATAAACAGGGCGCAGCACTGGACTCCCACACTCCTGGCGGCCCTGCCCACAGAGCTGCAGAGTGTGCATGGTACTATGTGTGTGCGTGCGTGCTGGTAAGTGTGCCATTGTGTATTACTTCCCTAAGGCTTTTACACACAACTGCTTTACATCCTGCCAAAACAGAGGGAACACACACCAACAAGAGAGCAGGCACAATTGTCCTCTTTACCCCTCTTATCGCTCCTTTTTTTTTTTTTTTTTGCCTTTCCTCTGTTTTTCTGTTTGCCTTTTCTCTTTTAATTCTTATCTCTGATCCCTCTCTTCTATTGTCTCCCACCCACACATTTATTTTTCCGTCTTTCTCTGTCTCTCTCTCTCTCTTCTAGCCCTTTATTCTCCTCCCTTCTTTGATATCTGTTTTTTTTACATCTTCTTACATTTTATCATTTGTTGCCAATTGCAGTACAATTAGCTCTTGAGTCGCTCAGAAAAATCTTAACCAGCATAATACACTGATCCAAAAGCCCTCATTCAAATCAACCAGAAGAACAGAAGTGGAAAGGTGGTCACGGAACAACGTTATAATTCGGTAAAAATGAGACACATTCACTGAGAAATTTTGTTTACCTTGAATGAGAATGTCAGAAAAAGATTGTTTTTTTTTTTTGGTTTTTTTTTAAATGTCCACTGTATCTACTTCACTCATAGCAAGCCTCTCATCTCTTTGCATGCCAGGAAGCTCTGTTTTTTCTGCATAAGAAGAAATTAGTAAGGGCCTTTATTTGAGAAAATAACCTATAATCACTGGGCTATGCTTTGAGTGTCCCAGAATGATAACACTCCATATCTATCTTTTGGAAGCACCATATAGAGATAACAAATGCTTGATAACATAGCATTGTCGTATTCTTATTATGGTATTTCTCTATGAATTCTGAACACATTTATAAGCAGTTTTATAAGGTTATAATGCTGGTAATATTTTTTGATACCAACAGTTAGTTTAAGCTTTTATTAACTGTTTACAAACATGTAAAATCATTCACAAGCAGACTTAAAGGATATTTTATATTTTTCCTTAATGCCAACAAATTCCATTAAAATCCAACAATGTGTTAGTTCTTCTCTCAGATACTTTGTGACTTCTCAAGCCCATTCTTTCTTAATGAACTTGTACATCTTAAAAAAACAAAAAACAGGTGAGGAATATTTATTTTTATTTTTAAAAATCTGGGTACTGTAATTTTTAGCACACTTTACTCAAACAGGAGTAATGTGTGTATTTTCAGTGGCGGATTAGTTCACATTTGCTGCTCCAGTGAGTATTTATGGTAGAAAGAAACAAATGACTACAGCTCTCTTATACTGTGTTATCAAACATTCATTAACTGTGTTTGCAGCTGGTGGATCGATCCCTGATTCCTCATGTCAGTTGGTCCTTGAGCAAGACAATAAACCCCAACGGCTACTGATGGCTAGGCCAGTGTCTTGCATGATAGTTTGCCATTGTCTGTGACTATGAATGGGTGAATGAAAAGCAAAGAGATAAAAGGCTGAGCGAACATGATTGCTGTATAAATGTGCTTTTATCCAAAATGCATTTAACATGTATATTGTACCGTGTTTTTGTTATTTAGTCCCACTTTCATGTGTCGTTGATTGCGTTGGCTCAGTGACTATAAAGAAATCATACAGGCTTAAAATGAATGAGAATCAGCAGCACATTTAGACACAAGAAAAAAAAATAGAACAGTGTGAGCACATTCCTTATTTTCCAGCATGATCTGAGCACCATCATAATACGAGTAGACAGTCCTTATTATGGCAATGGTTACTATTTTATCTGCAGAATGGACTTAAATCATTTCTTTTTTTCTTTTTTTCTTTCTTTCTTTCTTTCTTTCTTTCTTTCTTTCTTTCTTTCTTTCTTCCTTTATTTCTTTCTTTCTTCCTTTCTTTCTTTCTTCCCTTTCTTTCTTTCTTCCCTCTGCTGTCAGTTAATAAAGGATATAAAAAGAGAAGTAGCATTTCTCATTTGAATTCACTCCCCGCATTAATCATAACTCACTGCTCACTTTGAACACTAATGGAAAGTCAAGCCGATATCAAAACACTGAATGTCATCGCTGGCAGGTCAGTGTCTGAAATTCTTTTTCCTGGGATGACATATTAGATAGGTGTTTGTGTGGGAGTCTCTCTGAGTGTGTTTGTGTGTGCACGTTTGTGTCAAAGTGCCCTTCAGCCAATGAGGGGTATGCGTGTTTATCCGTAGCAATAAAATAGTCTCCACTCATCTTAAAAGGAGATAAAGTATTTGATGTTTGGGGTTAGGAAAGCCCGATTTGTAGGCATGTCAAACACAGAGACAGCATCTGTCCCTTCCTCCATCTCTCTCTCTCTCTCTCTCTCTCTCTCTCTCTGTATCCCTCGCCCCTCCCTCAATATTGATGCATGAGTAGAGTTCATTCCTTTCATCATCAGCACTGCTTCAACATCTTTGAGAGGATGGATGAGAAGAAGATAATAAAAAACCTCTCAGAGCTCTGTTAGGATTTCTCCTCTCTCTCCCGTTTCTCATTTCCTCTCACATCCATTTACATTCATCCAAGAAGATAAACACACATATATGCACAAGACACCCACACACGACTATTTCCTATTACTGTCTGCCATTTCCTCTCTCATTTGTACCTGACTGCGGCTCTAGGTTTGTGGAGTGCTTTCTGATGAGTAGTGTCGCAGATTGAATTACGAGCGGTCAGGTTCACAGGCCGGGGCTCTTGTAACAGGACATGGATGAATCCTGAATTTCTCAGTGTTATGGTCTCATTGGACACTGAAGAGAAATAGGATGTAATGTGAATGTCCCTGACAGCCCTCTACATCACTCACCCCTCCTCCTCCCCCTATCCCTCACTATTTCAGCTGACGACACTTCGCAAAAAATGATGCGACATGGAGTGTGTCTGTATGTTTTGTGTGTACCGAGAATGCTGCTGTGAAGATTTAAGACTGCTTTCATGTGGCACACGCATGTGTTTCTATATATGTATGTATGTATGTATGTGGGCAGCCACAAGGCTCGTAGCACATTAGCATCAGTGGGTTGATTCTCTGCACTAGTTAATTACCTTATTTGAAGGAGAAACTCACTGTTTGATCATCTAATACTGTTACATATCATTAACATGATATTCAGTGGACTGCTTGTGATGAATTAACTTCACTCAGCCTCCTTCTCCTTAAGATCATGTCTTCCCTCATAACCTTTTAACAGGTGCCAGAGAATGGGTGGCCTTGTTGCATTCAGGTGGATGCTGTATGTAGGTGGAGGAGGCGAAGGTGATAGTGATGCAGAGGGACGTCAAGAAAAAGAGCCGTTTTAAAACAAGCTTCATGACTGCATTGTGGGCTATTGAGGCTACTGTTGCTAATGATGCTTCTGTAATAAATTAGTTCGGAATGGTGATCTGGGCAGTAATGAACACAAACAAACACACAACTAATGATCATTTTGAATGTGTTAGGGAAGGCGGGCAGTCCCCAGACGGGTTTGTAGTTTAATAGATTATTTCCAGGAAACACCCAAAAAATTGCAGCTGCACACCAAAATGAGCCAAGTGCAAATAACTGGGTAATCTGCCCACTCTAATGCAGAACAGCAGTTGCAAGTACTTGATTTTGTACCAGCCAAAATATATGTTGTTGTTGTTGTTGGGTTCAGCAGTACTGTAATTTGGCACTAAAAAGACATATTGAAAGTTATCCACCTGATATGTCTACCTCAGATGTTGAAACCTCATGCGAACCTTATTCTGCATATAATGCCAATACCGATATTAGGGAGTAAAAAAATTCTGATATCAATATATTGGCTGACATATATTTATATAAACACTTGTGAAAAAGATATGTAATGAAAGCATGATATTTTACAGTTTAACAATAAACTTTATTGTCCAAAATGACATCAGTGCACAGAAACTGTAAACCCCACTGGGAATTAATTAAATGATTAAAAAAATATAATAATAAAAAAAAAAAAAAAAATATATATATATATATATATATATATATATATATATAACTTGAATGAAAACAAAGAATCAAATATACATAAAATGCTGCCTATATAACTTGACTTGATCTGAGGATTTCCACTGCATTATTGCTTCTTGTTAAAAGTATTCATATCAGCGCATATCGGAGAATATATGCGTTGATACCGATACATCTGTGATAGGCCAATATTGGCCGATAAAATCGTCCGACTGAAAAATCGTCCGACTGAAAAATCAGGCTCTACTTTTGACAGAAGGAATGATAACAGTGACCAAAAACTCTAAAACTTTAATGTACATATGGACATGGGAGTATTATATTAAGATAGACTTTAAAATATTTACCTAACTTTTATTATGTAGCATACTATATGCTACATTTATACATGAGTCCAGTTTTTGTTGTTTTTTCTTATTTTCTTATTCTTACACAGCAGTGCGATTGTTCTAGCTGTGATTTTTTTTCTTATTTTTGCCATCAAACACAAGACACTAGAAGCACCCTGTATTTTTTAACACGCTTAAAAAGTTTTCCCCGTACCACAGCACATTTGAGTTGGTGTTACAGTGAAACAGCTTACAGAGCAGCATGTACAGTGCAACTGTCCTCTGACAGTCAGCAGGACATAATGCAGAACTAGAGGCGCTGTCCTTGGTCCTGAAAAGCCACACACTCACACTCACACCATAGTTTCTGTCCGTGGTGCTGGACAGCAACGAATTTTTAAAAGGCTTTTTTTTTTTTTTTTATTGCCTGCATGCTGGTAGACAGTGTACAGTATTTTATCAGGATTTTATCCTCCCTCCTTGCGGACATTTTTATAGTTCATGCTCTATGGCAATTGGAATTTCTGCCACTCTGCAGTCTTGTCAGTCAGATGTTTCTGGACAGATTGCTGCTCAGCTGCTGTCCACAATACTAAAAGTCCAGAGGTCTTATCCATACTACTTAAAGGCTAAACTGTTCTGATTGTTTTTCCAGTGTGTGATAATATAATAGTTACTTTTTTCTTTGATTTGCTCTGACTCATTCTCTCTGCTGTATTTCTCTTTTGTGTGTCTGATTGTATACATGTGTGTTTGTTTGTCACATACTTGCCTTGGTGCGTGTGTGTGTTTATTTTATACAGACTGGCAGAAATGGAGAGCCAGAATTGTTCATTCTTCACGGATAGTCTGTCTCCTGATGAAAGTCTGTGAGTATTCTGCCGCCCCCACACTACGAACCCCCTCATTACAACCGCAGCCTTTCATGGAGATTATATATGTGTGTTTTGTGTGCACCCTTTCCTCTGTGTGCTCAGGCTTGTTCATGGATGTTAGGGTAAGATTGGGTAATCACATAAATAATCAGCCACATAAGGAAAATGACCCACAGTGAGCAGCGTGCACACAGCCCCCCTTCATCATGCACATGCCTGCTGTGATTAAAGTCTGTGGCTTTGGGTAGATACACAAAGCCCCCGCTAAGGAGAGAAAGGTGTGTGTGTGTGTGTGTGTGTGTGTGTGTGTGTGTGTGTTGTATTCATAGAAGCTGGGTGAGTGGCAGGGCGGTGACGAGGTTACAGCAGTGGGAGAAATAGGCATGTTTGATGTGAATGAGGCAGCCAGTGAGGTGAGTCCTCAAAGTAACAGGTAGAGGGAGTGGTCCAGGGTTGTATGAGATCATGAATTTGTGTATGTCTGTGTCTTATTTTGTTGACATCTGTGTGGGTTGTCAACCGTTTCCTCCTTCTCAGAGATGGTTTTCCTTTTTTATCACATTTTAGAGTCAAGGTAGCATCAGCATGCCCGGCATGTCTGTGCAAAGTGTTATCAGGTCTTTTAGGGCTCCAGGTGTGAGTGTTTATTGTGAAGTGTGCTCATTATTCCTTTACAGGCGTGTTTTATGTGTCTGTTCTGAGAGAAAGCTGTGATTGACACCACATTAAAAGCTAGTTTTAGGCTAAGACAAAACTAGTGCAATGCTTTTTACTACTGACATCTGTGCTTGTCAAGTCTGCTCCGGATGTCTTTGTTTCCATGTGCATGTATCTGTATATATCTATCTATCTATGTGTTGCTTGGGTGGAGCTTTACCACAAAAATGTGTGCATGTCAGTGCACCTACATATAGTATTTGCATCTGTGTTTGCATGTAATTCTCCGCCTTAGAAAGAGTTTGTATGCATGACGCTTCACTTCTACCTGTTATGTGTAGCGGTGTTGTTTTCTTCTCTTGTGCCCATGTGTGTTGTTGTTCTTATTCCTGTGAACCAGCCGTCTGTCTGTCGTTGCCTCTCTGTTTTTCCTGCTGCATGGCTCCGTACTTGCTGCTGTGCTATCTGTGCCTCCAGCTGGTGTTTGGCTGGCATCAAACTGTCTTCTGTTCTGAACCGCACGGCCTGTGTGAGCAGCCTTCATGCACCACCTGCATGCATTGTTCTGAGTTCACTGTTGCTCCTTATTGCCAGCTAATGAAAATGAAAAAAATTGAACCCTTAGATACATAGTTCAGCTGAACCTTCAGTGTAATGATAGATATATGCTATGCACATAATTTAAGTAAAAGTAACTGTTTGAATTCCATACTGCATTATTTAAAGTGTGTTGTAAATATTTATTTTTATAATCAAATGATCAAACTAGAGTCTATTTCTCTACTAAGGTAGCTAAGGTATTTATGGCAATATTGCATCATGCAACGATGAAAAATGCAACATTTTCAGCCATGAAGTATATTAATCTGATTGTAATAGCAGATACATTTTTATAATATCATCATCATCAAAAAATGTTTTATATGTGTATATATATATATGTATAATTATATGTATAGGTATAATTTTCTAAAAGGTAAACGAGGTAAATTAATAGATCTGGCCATCTCTTATACATAACCAGTCAATTTAAACTAGGCCTATAAATATTTCTGTGACGTATAATATGACATTACAATACAAAGCCTTTAACTTGCTTTTAACTTTGGCTCGATGAAGTCGTTTGCTTCATAGCCCAAGGCATTATTACAACATATAAAAATTGACAAGCAGCTGTCTTTCCAATAAAGTAATTGCCAAACATTTATAGATGCATTTATTGTTTTACAGCCATAGGGCTGCTATCATAGATCTGCACATTAAGTATTTTTTTCCATTATCAATAAAGTGTTCAATGTTTTGAGAATTAAATTGTTTTGTAGCTTAAGATCCACCCTCCATTTTTAATAAATGTGAGTGGGTTTTTAATGGTGTGGTGAGCCACGTTTATTGAAGAACATTTAATTTTTGGACTGTGAACCTGGCACAGTGCAATGCCTTTGTCACGGTGTCCTGTCCGACCATGCCTTGTCTTGTTTCACTGTCTCGTCCTGTAATACCTTTCTTCGTCCCACTTGCCTTGCCTTGTTCTGGCCCGTCTGCTCTCCCATGCCGCTCTGCTTTGTGCTGCTGGTGGCTGTGTGCTGGTGGCTCAGTGTGTTGTCTCCTGTGTGGGGGACTCAGGGATGAAGATCAGTACCTCCTGCGTCACTCCAGCCCAGCCCTGGACCATGACTCACCGTGCGGACAGCACATGCTGCTGGCTCACCTGGAGCACCAGGACAAGGAGCAGCTCCAACGCACCCTGGCCCGTCTGGAGAATGAAAACAGGTCTGTAGTCAGGAAAAAAAAAAATGCATTGAGTCTGGAGCTCATTTCCTTACCTTATTTGTTTGGATGGTGGATTCCTTACTGTATGTTTGTTTTTACACACAATAAATCGTTCTGAACTACAACTCCACAACACTGTAAAACGTGCAGTTCTTTTAAGCATTGAGGACTGTGTTGGAGTTGATTTCATCATATGATTTCCTCATAAATTTAAAGGAGGTTCAAATGAAGGTTTGGGAAAAGGCTTGTAGCAGTGGTGATTTTCATCTCGAAAGCATACCAGCAGCATAGTTTGTCTGTAGGAATTACACCCTTTTTGGTATGTCTGCTGCCATTTGCAGAACTCCTGAAGAGAGTAAACACTTTCACACTCTAAATCCTTTTTAACAGCCTTGAGAAAACACAACAAACTTTTCTGTGTGCACACCTGACAATAAAGCCTGTTAAATCATGAGGGCAAAATGGGAACACTTGTATGCTTTGCATCGGTTTGAGAGTTTATAGATGTCCTGCAGAAGGGAGAGACAGAGTCCATTATGGAGGAACAGCTGTGATAGAAGTGTATCTCTGAAACACATTGGTTTAGATGTGAGTACGTGAATTTGAATTTATTTTGTCGTCGTAGCTAAGAGGCTCAGATATTTTCCATAAATGAAGCAAATTCATTTTCCCTTTTCACTTAATTGGTTACTAGAGGCAGTCTTTATGCGAATGATTCATATAAATAATTTGTCTTCAGTTCGGTTGTGACCTCTCTAGACACACAGTCACATACACACACACACTTGTGCCCTCTGGGTGTCTGAAACCTTGACCCAGTTCAGTTTTTCTACAAAGAATGCCTACTGTTAGGAGACTGCATTGTGCCTTGTTGTCCTTATTTATGACTACAGCAGCCGCTGTAGCATTGTTTATGATCTCCTGTTGCTTTCATGTGCCTCATACCTGAACAATAAATCAATTCCAGAAATCACACACCTTTAATCCTAATCTTCTTCTTGCGGTCCTTGAGACTTGGGGCCTCTTTAACAGGTTAAAATATATATATTTAACACTATTTTATCAGCCTGATACTTCATGACTTTACTTTACGCATCACTTTGTGTTTGGTCTCAGATATTCTGCTTTAAAACAGGGTTAAATAGAATGGATGGTTCTTTCTCCTTCTGCTTTATGCCCGTGATGATGCTTTCTTATTGGAGTTTGTTCATAAGAGGTCTAACAGGGAATCTGACCTCTCTGGGTCTTATTGACTGATAACATAATGTCACCTTGTAGGATAACATATCGTCTACTTCTCTGTAAGTGAATTTTAACAAACAAAAGAAATAGACATTTGTTTATGTAAACTCATTTAATTCATAAAATATCTGTATTTTGTCACTGTCACCCAGTTTGTGTCTGGATATTAATAAAAAAAAATTAAAAAAGAAGGTAATTCAACAGTTATTATTAATTTTACACATATGACATTGGAGTCTGTGGAAACACAAACAATGAGGACATAAATCCAATATCAAGAAAACTGAATTTTACAGCTAATTTGGCACTTAAATAGACCAGCATGTTCTGCACCATGGTTTTCTAGCACTCATATAGATTACAGCACCTGTAGTAATGCGTCACAGCACAGCGTGCAATCAGTAAATGGTTTAAGTGTCACACGTAAGAGATGGGAGGAAGTGATTTAGAGCAGCTTATATTCAAAATGAAGATAATTGCGCTCCATGTGGTAAAATGTGAACATTAGCCCCTTACTGCATTGTTTTTATGTGTTGGTGTTTAGGCGAGGCAAATTTGTTCAAATCATGTAACTCGACATGTCAGATTATTATACATTGGTGCATTTCTGTTTGTGTCAGGGAGAAGCTGGACAAATATCTCTAGTTGTGTGTTTATATTTTGCATGCTTTGCCAGCTTGTGGGTCTGACTGTTTTCCCTCCATCTGTCCTCCACTGTGGGTCCTCAGGGTGCTGCAGGGCGAGTACAGGCGGCTCAAGTGGAAGCACGAAGAAGCAGCGTCAGTTCCCATGCTGACTGAGGCTGGAGAGGGTGGCCCGGGTTCACCCACAGCAGGAGGGCAGCAGGATGAGGAGCTCCTGGCTGAGGCACGGGTCCTCCGCCAACACAAGACACGCCTGGAGACCCGTATGCAGATCCTGGAGGACCACAACAAACAGCTGGAGTCCCAGCTGTGCAGGCTCAGGGAGCTACTGCTACAGGTACACTTCTGTGAGAGGCATGATGATGATGATGATGATGATGATGATGATGGGGTGTTATGGAGAGAGTTGTGCTGCAATGTAAATACATCTCTAAAGTACATTTTTCAGGTATTTGCACTTTTCTTGAGTATTTCTGCTTCTAATCTCAGAGGGAAATATTATGTAGTATATGTATAATATATTATATTTATTTGACAGCTGTTAGTTTGTAGTTTCACATTTCGCATACAAAACCTGTGATCATCCTCTAAATTATGACGATTTGGGAAATACTTTATTTGTTATTCTCTTATAATTTCTCAATAATTTCCTGAAAGTTTCCTGGAAATAACTTTATAATTTGGTACCAATTACAATGAAATTAGAGACGAAAGTCTGAAACTCAACTCAGCTAGTTGTGTTCAGTTTATTATTGAGGTTCAGTTTTTTATTCCAGAGGTATTTCCTGGAGAGAACTGCTTCATTTAAACCAGAGTAAATATTCATTCATTATTAATTTATCATTAGAAACTTAACTCCTCATATACGGTAGGTTAATTATAACAAATGTAATATTTTCTCATGTTTAGCTGACCTGCAGTGAAGAGTCTCAAGGTTATGCCATCTTAGCATTTGGAAATAACTGGATGTGTACCCACTGACCGCGCGGTATTTTCCTTATAATCGTTATTTCCATGAGATTTCCTAGGAAATTAATTGGAAATGATTAGGACCTATAAATTAAAGTGTTACAAATAATTTTGCCTTAGATTGATTAACTCAAGAAAATAAAAAATAGCTCCACCTTAACCAGCTACAAACATAATATGCTGCTTATATAAATACATCTATAATGGTGAACAAATATTTGTAATGATATAACACTCGAGGAGTGAACTGAGTATTTTGCCCGTAATAGTGCTTTTTCTTGTGTTTTTAATTTTGTATTTTCGTTTTTTTCGTTATCGTTTTATATCAGGGTTTTTTGATATTCAGTCTTTATTGATCGACAATCAATGAACAAAAGAAGAAATTTGCTTTGCTCAGAAACAAGAAAAATCAGAAGAAAATCCCCTTCCATCCCCCAGACCCTGCCATGCATGAGATATAGAGTAAAGATTTTAGAATAATAAGTCTTCAAAAAAACAACAGTCAAAGAAAAGTTGCCATTCACAGTGATGGGTCAAAGGAGTAGTTTAAAAGCAGGCAGAGGGAAGTCTTTCCCATGAACCAACAGCGGTAGAAGTGGCAGCTTTATCGGAGCAGCTGATAGTTCCTAAAACTTAGCATCCAGAAGACTGTTGAGTCGCTGTTTTAACGTCAAAAGTCTGTGAAGATATTCGGCACTCAGCCTCTTGGCTGCTCACATACCTGTCAGCCATATCTTACATGCCTTTACTGGAAGTAGAAACTCTGAATTAAGGAGCTGAAGGGCTGAATCCACTGGAACATTTGCTATTTGTCAAAGTGGAGAGGGAGCGTAGAGTTTCCTGCCAGTTTGCTGCCAGTTTCTTGTACTTTTGGGCAGTCCCATATCGTGAGTTCTGAAGATGCCTTGTGTTCCAGGTCAGCAGATGAAAAATAAGGGTGGGGAGATAAACCCATGAGACAGGTCCTATGACAAAACTTAAAATGAATGATTTGATGATTGGGGCAGGGAGGGGGTCATGTGAGGCCTTGGCATTGGTCCAAACTGTGTCCCGATTTACGTTAAATTACGTTACGTTACGTTTTTGAGACATATCTTTCTCACAGTCTTTCATTCCTGGAATTGATACTCTACAGTTTGATATGAATTAACTGTACATTAAAGACAAGTATAAGTATTTTTTAAGTAGAGCATCTGAGTACTGAGTCCATTAACAGTTCTGTTCTGTTCTGTTGATGGGCTCTGGTTAACTGTATCAGCAGTATTTCTAACATGTGACTGTAGCTGCAGTGTGAATAAAGGGCACAGAGGCACAGGTTCAATGTTTTTAAACTTTGTATACTTCACAGTGTATACATCAGGTAGCACAGTACACATGTATTCTTACATTTTCTAACGTACAAAAAGACATACAAGGTACATGGGAAAAAAATGGCAAAAAGGCAACTTCTCTGAATATGTCAAATTTGAACTTTGAAGATATAAGTTAAGATAGAAATACCAGCAGTGGGAAGACAAAAGGAAATACAGTATTGAAGGAGATAAGAAGGAGGATAAGCCTCAAGACACTGTGGAGTGTAATATAAAAGGATTTACCACAGACTAAAGGAAAGGTGTGAGAAAACGATGGATAGAAGAGTGGGAGCTGACACACAGTTACTGGGTTACTATAATAAGAAAGTGTAAATTGTTAGCAGTAGGTGCACAGAACAAAGAAAAAGCAAAGGGAATGAGTGACACCAGGAGAGAGACATTGAGAAGGGAACAGGCTGCTTCTTCTTTAAGTTTAAGACTTGGAAATTCAGAATGAGGGGAAAGGAGTGTGTAGCAGTGGAGGGGTGGTTGTAGAGAAAGAGAAGGTATATACATGGGCAAACAAAAAATGCTATTCAAATTCATATAATCATTTTCTCTCTGGACCAATATCACAGTTTCATTTCCTCCAAAAATAAAATCTGTGGAATCTGCCTTTGTAGTCTGTGGAGGTGTGTGTATGAATACCTCCCAATCTCAGCAGACATCTCAGTTTCACTTCAGCTACTGAACTTACTCACCTCTTGAGTATTACTAGAGTGTTGCTAAAAACAATACAAAAGATGGTGGTAGCATCTAATATCATCAAGGGTTACATTATGCATCTTTGATTGTGATTTGAGATCTCCCCCTCACCTCTGTTAATGTGTTTTCACCAGTGCCGCTGAGCAATTCAGTCTTTTTTATCTCTATCAAAGCACAAATCACAGTAACCTGACAGTTTTGTGTAACAGCTGTTGGACAAAATTTCCATTTTTTTTATTTTTTTTATTTTTAATAATTCTGCAGAGAGATGCCAATTGAGGACTGCTGGCAGAGTGCCATTAACATCACATCCATAACTATGTGAAAGGCTAAATGCCTCTGAGGTCTGAAACATGATGGATATAAGCAGTAATTTGGATTGAATGATAATCAGTCTTTCCTGAAAAAAAAAAAAACAGCCCAAAGATGATTCGGAGGCCAACGGATCAGAACCGTCAACACTGTCTTCTCCTGTGTCTGGAGGCGGTCACCATGGGGAGCCAGCCAGCAGAGAGACCACTGACACTGAAGCAGCAGGTCGGCAACAGACTGCAGACAGTGACGAATGCATGCACGTTGAATGTGAAACCATGCACCCTCCCCTGCCCTCCCATCCTTATTCATTCATAGAGGTGTAACATTTTGTCCGTGTGTGTGTGTGTGTCAGGAGATGATATGGAGCACGAGCAGGACACGGTGCTGCAGCTGCAGGAGGTCATTGAGCAGCTGAGAAACGTCTTTCCTTCAGAACCGGGTGAGTTTTTCTCAGCTGAGGGGATCTTTGACGCTGTAGAACCTCTCGCTTCAGAGATAGACTCTCTGCTCCTCCATCACCCGCGGGAGAGTGAGAGATGAAGAGGAGAGCAAATATGAACTGCTGCGGGTCGATTGTCAGAGGGATGGGCGGGGAGATTAAATGGCAGAGAGGAGGAGTAAGATTAAGAGAGACAGAGACAGTAGCACAGAGAGAAAGAGAGCGTCAGTGTTTCACACACTTTGCAAACTGTCCTGTAGCATTTCAAACGCAATTTGCCGGGCAGTCCAAAGCCTGTAAATTGGACAAAGAAAGGGATTATCATAATTATAGCCCACTTTGTAAAACCAAGAACATTTTCTCAGTCTTGTGCATGTGTTCCTAAAATTGCAAAAGCTTTTCATTTTTTTTCCTCTTCTGCTTCCTAATTTCAGGCACCACCTCACACATATAACCCCGAGTGGGCCTATAGGAGCAACGTTAAAGCCTGAAAGGAGACCTGATGGCAGCGGGAGGAGCTCCACACAGCTGAGGTCAGGCCACAATACACCAGGCCCTGTGACCACTGCAGAAGCGATGATACCCAGAGCTAACCCTCCATTGGAACTTTGTGCACTAAAAGCCTTTTTCATGCAAACTGCTAAAGGCTCACGCTGATATCTGTTCAGCCGGGCCATGCTTGATAACTTCAGTGGCGCAGCCGGACACCATGTTAACGAGCCAAAGGAAACTAACGTTAGCAGCAGGTCAGGGAGAGACTAAAGTAAAGGGAAATGCCCAGCCAAGACACTGTGCTTACCAGTATCTGTGTAGTCGTTCAGAGGTGTGAAGCTTTATCTGAGTCCACAGCACAAATTGGACCTTCCATGAAAAGAACTTTTAAAAAATGCAAAAAGGAATAAGAAGGATATCCCCTTGTTTTGTCAGAACGCCGGCAACGTCAGTGTGTTTTTTTGTCCTCCTTGAATGTGTTATCACGGTTGTTATTTTTGTTTTTTGAAGGGAGGTGGTGTGGTAAAGCCCGCTTGTGCAAACTAGATCAGGGCTGGGCTGACTGCATTTCATGTGGCTGCGTGTTGTAGATTGTCAGGGAGTTGACAGCACCCACAACGAGCTTATTTACTTTGCGAGAATGACACATCATCAGTTAAATCCATGATTTATTTAAGACAGCCAAAGTGCCCGCTAGCACAGCGCCTCTGTATGCGCACACTGTGTTCCTCTAATCCTCTCAAACTGCTTGTCGCTCTCATTGCTCGTTCCTTCTAAGTGAACCCTCTACGCACATACACAACCACTCGCACTCAGTGTACGCGCACACACACACATGTATGCTGCTACTTCCATGCTCCCAATTTATAACACACCTTTCCCTCATTGTGCACACATGCGTCCCTGCATGATCAATATTCGCTGTGCTCCATCACTAAAAATACAGACTTTCAAACACATACACCTTCATAAAAATGGAGAGCCATTTCATCTCCTCGCGGGATGCAGACAAGCTCTCAGTTTTGAGCCAATTTGTATTGTGACTTAAATTGGGTTTTGTTGAGGAAATGCCTTCAGATAAATATCAGCATGCAGGTGTCTGCTTTGAGATCTTAGTGTTCTCCTGTTGTGTGCAGAGAAAGAGAAGGAAAGAGCTCCAGGCAATGTGCTGCCAGGCTGAAACTCTCTCTCTCTCTCTCTCTCTCTTGTCAAGGCCAATTCTAGACACTACAAGGGGGTACAAGGCACACCACCATAGCGCAATCCCACACTGACTTCACCCCCCATAATAAACCCTCCTCTCCATGTAGATTTAAAAAGAACAGTAGCTATTGACTGTACATGCCTCATTTTCCCTTGCTAATGCCAACGTGATTGCTTTCAGATTTACAAAATGACGAATGCTTGAAATGGCTTTGCCCTCATCATATCAGGGTCATAGGGTGCGTTCTGTTCTAAACATAGCACAGTCATGTAATGCCTTAAATACAAACTGAATCCATATAAAACAAGAGTTAGTTTCTCTGGACTTTTTTAGTTGTACTTGTACATTCAGGGAAGAGAGGTTGTGTCAGGAGTGTGTGTGTGTGTTTATGCATTAGTGTCTGCCATGCCCTGGACAGATCAGTGGTTAATTTCTAGTAACAGGAAGCAAAGAAAAGTGTGGATCACAGCGCGTGAGCGCCCATGTGTTAAAACCAGTTAAATGGGGCTTTTGTAAGTGAACACATGATGCCAGGGATGCTTGGAGGGACTATAGATCTGAGAGACAAGAGGAAAGGTGGAAAAAAAACAGTTCATTTATTGCTCAAGGGCTGGTGAGAGAGATCCACTTTGATGTGCCTGCCACAGGAAAATCTCCAGAAGCAGGACAAGAGGTTGCCTGAAACAAATAAGCTCTGGCTGGTTCTCAGCACTCATTCCGCCGCATGCACACAGAAAAGGCAGAGATATACACAGTTGAGAATTCATTCCAAACCTTAAAATGCCACTCTGACCTCAACATATGTGCTGCACTCATGGGCTCCCCCTCAAGGCAAATAAACCTTAAATTTGACACTGTCCTCCTCAGCACTCGCACTTGATGCTGTTGCTAGGGAACTGTCCCCAAGTACGCAGTTCCACAGGTTTGTGTGTCGGAAAGGTGATGTGCCGTTCATAATACAAATGCTAATAGCCTTAAGGGAAGCAGGAGAGAGCATCTTGTTTCCCAAATGCAAGTCTCCTCTTGATCACCACCTCCACTGAAGCCTGCCATTGTTTAGCTGTTGGAAATAGTCATTGTCATTCGTTGAATCCATCTCCGCACCAGCAGCGCTTAACAATTTGTTTTGTTAAAGCTCTCACGAGTCAGAACAAAGAGCAGAAGCTCAGCTTGTGGAAGAGAAAAAAAAATCCTTGACAAGCTACTGTTTACTCATAGACGTTTATTTATTGGTATTCACACATCTCATTACACATTGATGATCACCCAGCGCCCTCTTATCTGATCTCCATACTTTTGTATGTTGGTACACAAAATGATGTAACACTGACAGCGTGTGAAAAAAGAAGAGGAAGCATTTCCCACGGGGCTGTATGTCAACATTTCTTGTTTTTATTTTTAGAGGAGGCAGAATGAAACAAATACACCACTAGGTGGTTTAATGACAGCGAGTTGCATTACCATACAACAGTTTGTCCTCATGCTTCACTCTGCTGCTGTTTGACACCGGCGTCTAAACTGACTTTCATAGTCATCCAGCTGCATCTCTGTCTGACTGTGTGATCATCTGAGGTTGGGATCCGTGTACAAACTTAACACACTAACACACACACACACACACCCTGCTCCCTGTGGCGCGACTGAAGCTGTGTGATTGAAGAAAAAGGCTCTCCACAGAGGCAAGAGTCACCCCAGAGGACACTGCTATCGTTCTCCACACTCCTGTAACTGCATGTAGTCAGCCAAGAAGCTAACAAGCCACATCATTACTCTACTGCCTTTACGTCTGACCCTCCCCTCAGTGTTTTTGCTATCATACATCTGAGCTTCTAACAAGGACACGTGTGTATGTCACCTCCCACATGACAGGGCAATGAATCACCTAACCTCAAACAAGGAAGTTGGGAACACTAACACATATACGTATGCACACACTCATACATTACTGGTGAACTGAGGTGTTTTTTTTGTTTTTGTTTTTTGTTTTAAAATCACCATTAATATACCTCATTAATCATTCAAATATTTATTGTTTAATGGGTTTAGATTTTTTTGTTATTGTCCAGCACTCAAAACACTTCTTGCTCTTTTCTCTGGAGTTTTTAATCTGTATAAAAAGTTTTCTGAAGAAAAGCTTTTTACTGTAATAACATGTGGGTTACTGGCTGCTTTCTACTCTTTGTGTACAGAAATAAAAACTTTGTATTTGGCAAACTCCCTGTCTGCCTGTGCTTCTTTTATGTGCTTGCAGTTATCCCTCTGAGAATTGAATAATGAAACTTAACTCAGAATGGTGCCAAATACGGGCTGTTTACATGAGTTTTTCTTCTTGTGTTTATATTTGGATTTGTATGTGGCAGAATCAATATTTCCTGTTGAGAGTTGAGGCTTGGCTGTTTATCACTTTCCTCTTTCCTCCTATATTACCTTCTTCATCCATATTGTTTTTCTCTCTCAGTTTTAGGTCTATTCATCTCCCCGCCCTCGCGCTTCCCCTGCGGCTTTTGGCTCTGCACAAGACAATTTCAGCCCACTGGTCTATTCTGATTGAGTGCCACCATTTCCTGTCTTATCACTGGTGGCTTTGTTCCCTTGGCTTGTTTTGCTTGGGCCCGGTGCAGGACTTGATTGGCATTTGACCTTCTTCTTGCCCTTATCGCACGCTGATCTCTTGCTCACTACATTATCTTTTCCTGTGCTAGTGGGCACGGGATCGCTATCTTTATCTGTTGCTCGATTATCTGGTGCACCCTGCCCGTACTCATGAACCACAACACTCTCTATATTTTCATTATCTAATCCCTCTTCACTCCCTCTCCCACTCTCTAGCTCTTTATTACTTTGCTCAGCCTTCACATCTGGACTTTTCTCTGTTTCTGTGTCATCCACTCCATCTGTCTCAGCAGGGGCAGGTTTCTCTGAGCTTTCCCTCTCCTCAGTCTTACTCTCTTCTGTCTTCTTATCTGCTTCAGCTTTTTCCTCTGTGGCTTTCTGTGTAAATTTGACATTCTCCTTTCTTGCTGCTTTCTTGGTCTTGCTTCCACCAGGCCCCCACTTTGCTTGCGTCGTGTCCCTGTAAGTTTTATTCTGGCGGGTGTGCATGGTTCGGATGCGCTCACCCAGCTTTTTCAGTTCCTGGCGGACGAAAGGTTTGAACTTGGGGTCTAACTTCTCCACCATTGCAAAGTCCCTCCGAGCTTTATCCTCATTGCACAAAGAGGCATGTGCTAGCGCCCGCTGGTACACCGCTTTAAAGTTACCTATAAAGTACAAAAAAAGCCAGTGAGGGCTATAAATTACAGAAATATTGACATGTAAAGACCACAGAGACACAACAGGGGGTCAGCAGGAATAACACTGGAAAGCAATAAAACTAAAAGTTAAACTTAAAAAAAAAAAAACGCTAGAGGTAGGACGAAAGACCCGCACTGAACACCAGTGGTGAGACAGGAGACAGACAAAGTGTAAGGGAAAGTTGGGAAAGAGAAGTAAATGAAGGGAAAAGGAAAGCATAAGAACAACCATTTCAAATCAGCCTCAACTATAAATAATTCAGTCATTGCAGAAACAAAAAGAAAACAGTGAATTCATTTTTGACTGTGATGTCCATGTGTGGGTGCCGGGGGAACGAAAGAGAATCAGCAATGTGGTTGTGAATGTTTGGTTTCTTTCCATGGTAAACAGAGAGATCAAGGATTTGTTGCAGTGTGAAGGCAGACATTTGCTGAGGGCCAGGCATTTGTACCGGCAAGAGATCTTGATATTTTTAAGCTCAAAAACTGAAGGTGAGAAAGGGAAAAAAAAAAACTAAACCCGAGCATGTTTATATATACTGATGTACATATTTCTATATCAAAATACGACTTTGCTTCCTCCCCAACCTTACACTCCAACTTCAGATTACCATAAAATACCTTTATGATTCTTCAGCAGCTTGTTGATGAGCTCCACCACCTGCTGGTAGTGTTCCAGCTCCAGCATGCACTGGCTGAGGTTGAGGGTCAACGGAAGACGCACTTTCTCCAGTGACTCCCAGTCGTCGCTTTCTTGATCCACCTGCCGAGCCCAATGAGAAGACAAGATGGGGGTGAGGTGATGGATGGCAGATGAAATTTTGAAAAGATGAAACGAGAATGAAAGTGTGTCAACGGAAAGAAGGATCAAAATATAAAGGGCTGGGAGGAAATGTTGAACAAGATTGTCTGTTGACAGAGAGGAGGTAGGGGTAGAGGAATGTAACAACAGGAGGAGGCAGTTTAAAGATGGAAGAAGATTGGGATGATGAGAAGAGGGAGTTTATTGTGTATGAAAGGTGTGAAGGGGTTGGACGGGGAGGTGTGGCAGAATAGAGGGAGTTTAAGAAAGAGAATAGAAGCACAGACAAGCGCTGTCACAGTGATATCTCTGTGGATAGCTCTTATTTTTAGCGCTCTTTCTCTGCTCTTCACTTTGCCAGCATACCTACAATGCAACAGCTGCTATTCAGTAAAAAGCAACAGTGACAGATGATTATAGTTTGCGAGCAACAAATCCTTTTGTAAGACTACTTTCTGGCAGATCTAACCATTCATCACGCTGAATGCAGTGAACTGGTGGCTTTAAATATTGTGAGAATCAATCCTGACGTCCATCTGGAAGGTTGTCATCACAACAAAAGGTTTTATTTTACATTTCTTTTTTACAGAAAATTACACACATTGTGCCCTCGCAAAACTTTACTTTGTAACCCATTACACCTACCTTATTTTGAAGGAAGTCCACATATTCTATGGCCTCCTTAAACTTTACAGAAGCTTCTTCAAAGTGGTTTTCTTTAAACAGGAAGTTTCCTTCGTTCTGCAGCAACATGACGAGTCGTAACATCTGTTGCCAGTCCTTCCCCTCAGTTTTGGGCAAAGCATCTGGATTGATCTCAGAAGAGTTTGCTTCCCCTTTGTTACCTGCTCCCTCAGCCAGTGTAACCTTTACTGTGCCTTCTTTATCTCCTCCAAGTTCATCTTTGGATGGAGATTCTTCTTTACCTTTCTCTTCCCCCACTTCATCTTTACTCTCTCTGGTCACACTTTCACTATCTTCCTTTTTTCCTTTGTCTTCTATCTCTTCCTTCTCCTCCTCCTCTTCATCATCATCATGTCCCTCTTCTTCCTCTTCTTTGTTCTCCTTCGTCTCCAGCATGTTCCAGTACTTCTCCTTCTCCTCCCAGTACTTCACCTTCATGCGCTCTGACAGGGCCCTCAGCTCTCTGTGGACCAGAGAAGCCAGAGTGATGTCGAGGTTGCCCACCATGTTGAAGTCTCTCCGGGCCTCCTTTTCATTCCACACGGCAGCGTGGGCCTTGGCTCGCTTGTAGTAGCCCTTCACACAGTCTGAGGGGCAGAAAATCAACAACACAGGAATAATAAAAAAAGAAAGCATTAAGGTGCTGATGTCTAAACCTAGAGCTATTCAATAATAAACCCACTGTGACTGCTGAGGCTGAGGTGGCAATTTGTCTGCATTTAGGACAGTGCACCATGTGTGCTCTCAGTATGTGTATTCCCCATGAGCACTGCTACACATGCTGCATCTTACTCCTCACTAAAGCCTTATATTGTAAAGCAAATGATCAACATCATTTTGGTATATATGCACCTTTGCTTTCTTAGATGAGAAGATTGATACCACTTTTATGTCAATCCGTTACATATGTCGGACACACAGTCGGCTGCTGGCGAGCTTAGCTTTGTCTGGCTCTGTTCAACATTTAAAAAATCCTTGCACCACCGTCAACGCTCACTAATTAACACGCCATATCCTACTGTTTAGTCCATTTGCGAGCTGAAGTGTACAGAAAGTCAATTCAGCATTTTATGGGCTATTACTGTGCCTGTTCATGAAATAGTCCACCACATAACCCCTTTTTAAAAACTCAAATTGTCATTTTTACACTTTGGTTTTTGCATGGATTAAACAAATGTGAAACGTGTGATTAGTGAGCTTTAGAAGTGCTGGTGGGCAGATTTTGTTGTGTTTTGACAGAGCCTTTCCCCCTATTTTCAGTCTTTGTGCCAAGCTAAGCTAACTGGCTGCTGGCTAATATTTAACAGACTGACATGAGAGTTGCCCTAACCTTCCATCAGAAAGTGAAAACACAAAACTCCCAAAGTGTCAAATTAATCGTTTAAAACTCATGTGGACAAACAGTCCCAAACAAACAGTCACACACACACACACACACACACACACACACACACACACACACACACACACACACACACACACACACTGCAATGCCTCTGGTTCAGCAGAATAGACCCATGTCCTTGGTTTAGATACCCACTGATGGTTCCATTTTTCTGTTCCTCTGCATTTAATTTCCCTCTACCCTAAATCTCCATTCAGCCAACATTTAAACAGATTTCTTTGTGGCCTCTGGCAAAAGCAGAGACACTGCAGTGAGCCATCACTGGGTGCTTTTCTAACCGGGTTGAAGGGATGAAAGAGTGGCAGAGTGCCTGACTTCAACTGATACAGACAACATAATAGTGATGACAAGAGAAACAACAACAAGGAGAAGAATATAAGTAAAATAGAAAAGAAAAAGGAGACAAAAGTGTGAAAAGAGGGGAAATGAAACTAAATCAACAGCTAGAAGAGGGAAATAACAAGAGGCTGAAAAGCAGAAGAGGGAAAGGTGGAGTGATGCTGATGTGAGATAAGCCTTATGAAGAGGGCTGCAGCTTTGTGACGACAGCTGGAACTGGGCCAGTGGAGCTCAGAAACTCCTGCCCACCATTTCCACGATACTGTGTCACTCTCATGCTCACTCACGCTAGTTCACCCCCTTCCTCCTCCTGCCACAAAAGCTTTAGTGCACACATCATACAGGCACACACATTCACAAGTGTACACACTCTTTCCTCCTGCCACACAAAGACAAATATAAAACTGGGAATACAGACTGAGGGACAGAGAGTAAAATAAGGACTGCCTCAGTGGATCCTGTCTCTGGGTGAGGGGCATAATTCATAAGGCTCTGAGGTGGAGACTGTGCCAGCATGTGAGCTCCTCTAGGATTATATGAGTAGCCATGGGTATGACAGTTCAATTCCCAGGGCTGCTCCAACCGTAAAACCTGCAGTAATGTCAGCCTCAACCCTCCTACACACTCTCCCTGAATACACAGCTAGAACATGCAACAGCCACTGCAATAAACTCAGCACAGCCGTCAGACCCTGACATATCAGCTCTTTACAACATTTTGAAATTACTGTTTGTCACAGTGTTTATATCCAGGGGTGAAAGTAACTCAGAACAGGCCTTTTTTAACTCACTACTGAGCAGCTTTTCATGTTCTTCTTCACAATGAATATTTAGACATTTTGGAAAATACTCTCATACGCTTCCTTGACAAGAGTTAGATAAGAAAATTACGACAACTCTCACATCTGTTAAATATGATGCAAAGGCCAGGACATGGTTAGCTTAGTTAATGCACTGGACTGGAAACACCTCTAATGCTCAGGCTAAGTGTTTCCCCTGATTCTATATTCTTCATAGAGTCTGGCTCTGTTCAACCCCCTGCAGCTTTAGAGGTGCTGGTAATCAAATTTTTACACTTGGAAAGAGCTATCTTGCTATCATGCTATTGTTTCCACTTACTTACAGTCTTAATGCTTAGCGAAGGTAAGCACATTTTACCTTTGCTTAAATATTTAATGGACAGACTGCTAAGGATCTTTTTATCTACCAAAAAAGTGAATAAGCATATTTCCAAAAATGTCAAAATGTTCCTTTATCTCAATTACAGATGAAGATTTGCACTGCAGCTACCTATAAAATACATTATGCTGATATTATAGCACAGTCTGGAGGATATTGCACTAAGGCTGAGAGTTTCAGAAAGCATTTTAAAATTGAAACCCAACCTAGATTTGATATGGTTGATATGGTTTCAAAGACCTGCAAACATTTAAAATAGTGATGACATACATAAATTACACTGGCACGGGTAACAAATGCTGATAGGAAATTGTGCTTTTTTTCTCTCAGAAATTGGGCACAGCAGCAGCCTTGAAGTTACAATGTGAATGTATAGTATATTTGGAGGTTCAAAATATCCTGCACTGTCGAACTGACTCTGTGCACAAAGATTAACCCTGTCAGCTCCTGTGAAGCTGCTCAGCTCATGGGGTTTGTCAGAGTGATGCAACTGGGTGAATGTGAAGCTAGGTGACACTAAAAAAGAAAACATGCGCTTAGTCAACTCTCCCTGGAAAATGTAAATTAAATGTATCCAAGCGCCTAAAGTGATGATTAATTAGTAATCTGAAGACATCCTTATAATTCTATCCCTGCATGCCTTTACCTTTGTGTTTCCCCAGCAGTTCGGTGGTGTGCTCTATAACCTCATAGTACTCCTCCAGCTCCAACATACACTGGCAGTAGTTCAACTCCAGAGGGATAATCATTCGACCCAAGTTAATGTAGTCTATATCATCCGGCATTTCCTAAACACACACATGCACAGATGGAAGAACAAGAACATGATCAGTGCTGTTATGCTGCTTGGCATTTCCTACACATACATTAATAATTTATGTGAAACCAGCAGGTTTAAATGTTTTTACAAAGAAACAGAGCTTTGCCAGCTGTTTGTACATAGACCAACTATCTGTAAGTCTCACATCAAACTTGTGAATATGTCTAAAGCTGCCAAAAATCCCCCTCACATACAAAAGAATCCAGCATGCTCTTATCAAAACATCTCATACACAACTTGTTCTCCCACCAGTATTCCTCCATCTTTACACCCCCCCCCTCATCCTAGACAGTCCTTCACAGCTGTCTCTCTCTCCTCTTTCTTTTGCCAGCCCTCCCACTCTATTGCCTGTAATCAAGGACACAGTGAAGCAGAACAAAACAGGGGAACCATGATCTCCCGCTGGAAAAGAGTAGGAGCTGCATGTCCCAAAAACCTATAATCCTGAGAAAATATCAAAATTCACAAGCCTGCACATCAGTAATTTCCTCCCTCCATACGATCTTTCTCCCCCCATCCTTTGCTCACTCTGGACTGGACTGTTTTCAGCAGCAGGACAGCCTCTTTGTACTTGCTCGCGGCATCTCTGAATTGTCTCTGCTTGACCAGCTCATTGCCCTGCATGTGGAGAATTGGGACAGTCTGTAGCTTCTCATCCTTTTCCATCATCCAGGACTCTCTGTGGTAAGACATGGGGTCTCCAACCTGGAAGCAACGGGGGCAGGAGGAGAGCATAAGAGAACAAAAGATGTTTAAAAGGAGGAAAACTCCACTGATAGAAGCACAAGTGAATGCTACAATTGCAGTGATGGCAAGAAACCAAGTACATCTGACTGTACTGTACTTAAATACAGGTACTTGAAGTTTACTATTTCCAATTTATGGTACTTTGTACTTCTGATCTACTACATTTACATTACAGCTATAGTTACAATTTGTTTTGATATTCCAAAACATATACACATTTTATAAGAAATGATGCATCATTACAGATTAAAGGCCCTCCATGCCCACACAAAATATCTTGTGTACACAAAGTTTTAAAAAATCTGTGCACTCCAGAGTTTAACACTCTGAAAGGGCAATTATACATAGTACTTATACGAGTACTTTTACTTTGGATACTTGAATTATGTTATTGGTATAACTCATGTACTTTACTAACTTAAGTAAAGGAACTGAGTTGTTGTCAGCTTATGCACAGAAAAGCATTGTGAAACTATCTGAAACAGGGAGGATGTTAATTTACTGCTGCTGCTATTGAACCCCCTGCTGTGTTTCAAGCTTGTTCTGGATAACATATTATTTCAAAGCTGAATGTTTCAGGAAGAGGGGGACGTGTGTTTTGTCATTTCTGTCTGTGCAGTGTAGAAAATCATGTGCAGAAGTGTCTCACATCTGGAGGAGGGTTGGAAGAATAGGTCAATCTTTTTTTTTTACTGTCAGATTATGATTACACATGCTAAAATCTGAGAAAAATTGTTTACTGAAACACAGTGTTTTTCCACTGGTGCTTACCTGCAACAGTTCCATGATAAATATAAGTGGTTGAGGAGTTCTCATCAGCTCATCCAGCTCTGGGAAGCCGGTGGAGTGATAGTAGAACAGGTTTCCCATGCCACACATGTGTCTCTGGCCCTCTAGGGGGTCTTTCCCTTGAGCGATCAGCCTCATTCCCTTAGACACAATCGGGTACAATCCTGTGTGCTGCAAAATGAACACATCAACAAAAACATAAACAAAGGGTCTGCAACAAGACATAAAAGCACTTAGTCATGATAACCCCCTGGTGCTGCCATCCTGTGCCAATCAGTCCTACAAGAAAAATGCAAGAAGTATCCTCAATTTTACTTGCAAATTATATTTTTCCCCAGAAGGAAAAACACTTAAATTTGCACAAAAAGATTGCTCTGTTTGTGTTTATAATACTGAGCATGGAGGAGGCTGAAGAAGGTTGATTCATGTGCATCATAATGAGGAGCAGAAGATTCCCTTCCTCGCTCATGAACACTCATTAGGACGTCTTTTAGGGTCCTAATATCCGAGTATGTATATGAAGTCTGTAGTTCAACTCACAACGGCATCACACCAGAATTCAGCCACCTCTCCAACCCTCATGGATGTCAGCAGGGTCTCCCAGACCTCCATCTTGAACATCTTTCCGACAAAGATCTCAGCAGGCCTGCCGGCCAGTCGACTGTCATCGATGACTGTCCGCTCAAAGTTGTCCAACAGCGTCTGGAAGTGGAACACCAGCTTGGATGGGAGGAGGGAATCGAGGGACAGGAAGATTTAGAGAGTACAGATTAATGATTAATGGTTTTGTTAAAAGTACATAAAAAATCTAATATAAAAATACTTTCCAGGAAGTCCATGAATTATCTCCACATCTGTTCTCCCTCTATTGCAAATGTTATTTTTTTCCCACTGACAGTGAACTTGAAAAACCTTTTAACCACTAGCTCAGAGATGATTTTAGTGGGTTTCTCAAACACACAGTGATAGTTTTTTTGACGTGCAGAATATACCACCTTTATCTCACTTCTTCAGTTACATACAGTGGGAAATTGTTTTAATATTATTCATTTATGTATGTTTACACAGATATGTAGGTCTATGGACATGTGAATGTTTAACTTGGACATTTTTATGAATGTTTTTAAAGCTTTATATATTTTTTTTCTTTTCTCCTTTTATCTTATTATTCCTATCTTTGTTTATTATTATTAAATACGATATGGACTTTTGATCTGCATTCTGTCATGATACATTTGAGATACTTCTTACATAACACAGACATGTTGGTTTTCATTATGTGTTCTGTGTGTGCATGTGAAAGACTTACAAAGCCCTACCATCACCATGACTGTAGAATTGTGTTGTCTCCATGTAATCTCCTATTTATAGCTTAACATATTGTGTATAATGGTCTGATAACTGTATGAGCTACTGGGAATCACCTCACCGGGAAGTCAACACCCGTACACACACAGTAATACAAACACACAGGTAAATGGAAATTTATGCTGGCATCATCATGGAAAATGTTTGTCACTGTGTCCAGGCTTGGTGCCATATGGCTGGATGTGACTCGCAGGGAAAAAAGTTGGCTACTAGCAGATCAGTGGATGAACAGAAACACTGTGCCAGACACTGTGCCAAAAAACATGTTGCAATTTGGTTGACCAAATGTTTGCTCTGTGTGAAAGAGCCAGATACAGAATAAATTTTCTCACTTCATGAATAATTCAACAGAATCTAATTGAAGTGGGCAATGCAACACACAGCTAAAAGTAGACATTTTGCTGTGGAACATTAATTACATCACAATAGTTAATTATGCACGGAATCATCCTCTCCATTCTCTTCAACAAAATGGATTTGAATCTAGTATCATTTAGGTCATCAGGTTTACTATGACTTTGACTACCTTTGTCCCAGGTGGAAAGTGCGGCAATGGTCCTGTGCCCCCAGCCAGAATCTTCTTCCTCACCCCTGGATGGTTGAGTAGGTACGTATCCTCCATTGTCACTCTGCCTTGACCAGTACTATACAGAAAAGTGTGTGTGTGTTGGAGATTCTTTTTTTCCCTTTCTAAGTCTGTGTTCTTCTGGCTTTCTAATTAGCCTGTGGTGAGTGTCTTGGCTGGTTAGCTGCTCTCTGACAGATGGCAGGATTAAGCAGGGTTTGGAGATGGCCACTTTAATCTGAGGAGCTAATCCCTTGCCTACCCCTGCGATTGGTGAGGCAATCCCTGCAGGAAGGATGACCACCAGAATCATGCGGCCGAGAAAGGCCCAGATCTCTCTCGAACAAGTAAAGATCATTCATGGAGGATTCTGAAGGGAGAGTAATCTAAAGACATAATGTTGGTTTAATAATGCAGCTGTCTGTGGTGAGAAGCCTGTGACAGCAGAGTGGACAGGAAGTAGAATTTACATCACGAGTCACAGTAAGTACTTACAGAGTAACTTAAGACCAGGCTGTGCTTTGATAGCTCTCTCGGTTGAAAGTTTCAAGCTTGTGCTTCGTTTCATCTGTGACCACACCCAACAGTGATGTCACAAGGTAACGTAGTACCCTGTCGTGGTATAGAGCCTGGCAGCAAGATGAGAAATTAAACCACAAGAGGTCAGCAAATATTTTCACAGGTTGTTTGAAGTGGTACTAGAGCTGCATCTAATGATTAATTTCATTATTGATTGATCTACCCAACAGATGAAGTCATTTGGTGCTTGACAAATGACAAACAATTATTTGTAGATCCAAACAATTGCCAGTCAATGTACGAGTACTTCCTGTACAAGTATAATGTTTCCCATGTTAACCTATTCTTTTTGCCTGAAAATGTTAATGCTATTAAAGTTGGGAAACTGGAAAAATTGTAGTGATTTAGTGAAGGTTTGTTGTGACCAACCGGTTGACATCAGATCATACATCTTCGGCCTTATAATTCTTCTACAGGTTCATCCACCTACAGAAAATAGATTTTAAAGACCAGCATCAAACTGCCCACATGTAAATCTTGTGTATCACTGAAATTTATTTTTCATACAAGAAACAAAATACAAATATGTTTAGTTGAAGTGAGTCAGTTAGCTTCAAGATGGAAAGCAAAACAGACATGCCCCCCCCCCCCCCCCACCTTACAGCTGGTCACATACTTTTTGAAATATTGTAAGGAACAGCAAATTCTGTCAACCTAATAAAACCTACGAACTTTTAATACAACAAAAATCAGTATGCAGTTTGTGTAATGTATGAAAATGACAAACTGAAAGGAATGACACAGCAAGTTTGCTAATAAAGACTCCCTCCTCCCCGGATGAAGACTCTTCCCCTCCTCTTCATGGTGTGTGTATGTGTGTGGCTGAAGATGACATGAGGCTGCCCCCTGGTGGTCACTTCTCTATCAGTGAGTCCAGCTGCTCCTGCAGGGAGGCCAGCTGTTGGAGCAGAAAGTAAAAGGCGTGATTGATGCCCGACAGCCCCGGGGTGTAATTGAAAGGTAAGTGGATGATGATTAACATGTCTTTTCACATTATTTTGCTGCCTTCATTTGTCAATACAAACAACGACCCAAGGTGGTGGATGGCCACTATGCCACAGCTTTAAAAAGGATGTCACTGGTGGGTGCTGACAAAGTACATTTCACGTGATTGAATTTGAATTTTGCTATTAAGCAACAACAGTGTTGGGTTTAAAAGGGACATCTGCTAATATGATATTTGACATTCACACAAGGTAAATTCATGCAAAGGGTTAAATCTGAGGGAAGCTCACAGCAAGCGCTGATCCTCGGCTTTTACGAAAAGGTTCTTACCTGCTCCATCTCCCGCTCCTCCTGCTGAATAATCTCATCCAACAAGGCCTGGAAACGGTTCTGTGAGAGGAGAGAGACAAACAAGATTTGTTCGAGACGACATGCTGAGCCTCATTAAATTGTGATGGCTTTAAATATGTGTCTGCCTGGGCTGCTCATGTCACTTTCCTCTCTCGACAGAAAGGCCACTTGGAATGCCAGTCAGAGACAGCTGACCTTTTCCCTGCGACTGTGATAATAACCACTGGAGATAGGGCTTTGACGGTCCCAAAACATCGGGCAATGAGAGCTCTAAATGGCAACACAAAAAGGGCCATGTCTGCTCATGTTTCACTCTTTTAAAAGCCTCCACTAAAGAGTGCTTGGCAGACCGATGAATTTTCATGGTATTTCAATGCTTTAAGATGACAAAAAAACGAAATAATGGCCTCTAACACAGTGTATAATCAGCTGTTTTTTTAATGTATTCACATCACTGTTGAGAGAACTTATGCTGCATGATGACTTCTGCCTCCAAGCTCATCTGCATGTTCTTGTTAATGTTTCTGTACATGCAGACCTAGTTTCTGAATGAATGAAAAAAACTGTGTTTGTGTTCACAGCTTACTTTGAGGGCCTGGTTTTCCACTTTCATGATGAGCTCCTCCTGCTGTTTTTTGCGGGCGCGGGTATCCTGAAGCTTGGCCTTGATGCTGTTGATCTGCACCTGATACTCCATAACTGCAGGGAACAGCAGGAGGTTCACATGTTAAGACAGTCATGAGTAAATAAAATAAAATTTAAAAAAAATAAGCCATTTATGCTTCTGTAATTTTGTGCAGTGAAGACTAAAAGACAGAAAAAGCTAGAGAGAGAACATGTGGCATAATTTGAGAGTGACCCTACATTCATAAAGCCAGGAGGACAAGATATGCACCTTAGCTTTCTGAACCACAAGGATGCCACCATTTCAGTTTGACAAACTGCGGTTAATGGGAACAACAAATCCATTTAAAAGGACGTGAGCCAGCAGGCCAGAGTACTAAGACACAACTAAATCAGTCTGCTCTGGGCTTCACAGAGGGTTCTCATTACATTCAGCCAAAGTAATAGTGTCTCACAACAACCTGTGGCTCCATCACCATCTTCCATACTAATTGTATCCATCCGCTGCTTCCCCCCAACTGGCTCTCAATCCTGTGATACAGCCCATCTAATATGCAAAATCATCCCTGCAGACCCATTTATTACAACTTTGCACCGTTGCCAGACACATGCACAGCCAGACGCCAACACACCAGAAAACGCTCTGCTGCACCGATACAGTGGAGCTGACCAATAATGTTGCTGACTGACAGCTCCATGTATGTAGATAAGGAGGCATTGAGCTGTCAAACTGGACAGCTGTCTGAGCCGCATGCTGAGCCACAACACCTGTCAGACTGGCTAGCTGAGAAGCAGAGCTGAGGGCTGTCAGTGAGTGTATCTCTGTGGGCAGGGGCGCAGCATGTGTATTTAAGTGAAAGTAGGGATACTCATTTGAGTGTGTGTGATGTCTGACCTAGAAAACTCATCTCTGATTAGACGTCCAGACACCTGGCTAAGGTTATTTTTGACTTCTGCTTTGACAAGTGTGAGCGGGATTTGATGTCAGTCTGAAATCAGCAAGCCAGGTTCTTGGCGATGACCACTACGACTAAAAAATTAAACACTTGGTTTGCTGAATAAGTCACCTGGAAGAATCAGCGTTCACTCTGAGGTGTTAAAGCAAGTTGCAAGCACAGCATGAATGATTGCATAATTCTAATGCTGCATTTACTTCATTCATGTACACACACACACACACACACACACACACACACACACACACACACACACACTTCCCAGCATAGCTTAAATAAGTGCACATGCTCACTTTTAGAACAGATACATGAACATGCACCTCCCACCATATGGAAATACTTCAACAAGTCATTACATCATAGTTTATAATTGTATTTAATTTGCAAAATTCACAATCTATGTAAACTGACTAAACAACCGATGTAAACTTCGACAAAAACTACAGTAAGGCTGCAACTAACAAATATTAATTAACAATTAATCTGTCAATATTTGTTTTTATTATTTGATAAATTGTTTTAAAAAAGCAATAGTGAAAAGGACTGATGGCATGTTCCCACAGCTCAAGGTACCACTGTGAAATTGCTTGTTTTGTCAAACCAACAGTCCCAAATACACAAAGAGATTCCATTTAAAATGATATACAAGACAGTATATATCTTCTTTTCTTTTTTTTTTTTTTTTTTTTACACATCTGTATAGAAGCCCTGATATCCTCTCACCTATCTGGTTGTTTCTGTCACTTTCATTCTGCGCAGAATCAGACTCGTTGAGTTTGTCTTGGAGCTGTCGGACCAGATCGTCTTCTGTGTCCATAATATTCAGGTCCTCGTCCTCGTGTCGATCCCCTTCGTCCTCTTCATCCTCACTGGAGCTGCTGATGTCGTTGAAGATCTCCCTCAGTTCATCACGCTGGGCTGGCAGTGTGATATTGTTTTTAACATGGACATAGAGACGCAAACACCGAAAAATTAGAGACAGAGACATGCATGATATAAACCAGATATTATTACAGTATTATTACTGTACATTAATACAGTGCTTATGGTTCTGTGAACAGCCTCAATTACATGGAAAAGAAAAACTGTGCTAAGCTCCTCTGGGGAATCTAGAGGCTAAAATACTCTTGAAGGCCAAAGAGAAACTTATGCTTGGGTGTCCTCCATTTCCGTTTCATACCACTGGGGCAAAGGCAATTAAGAGTGACATGGGTGGTGTGCAAGTTCATTATGAATAAGGACACCTTTGTTGGTGAGGAGAAGAATATCACCAAAAGTATTGGTACCACAAAAAATCATAAGAGCTTTTGGTGCCACTTCAAAGTAGCTGCACATTTTCACAACGCAACAAAAACAGCCCTTTTGAAATGACTATATACAGCTACACCAAAACTGACCTTGCTTTGTAGATTATGACCTATAACTCAGCTAATATTAGCTTATTGCAGATATATTATCAGTATTAATAAATATGTTGGCCAATAATTAACGATAAATTGCAGAAATACCAAAGATTACAGTGTCTGTCCAGCACAGAGCACTGACAAGTTTATTTTCTAAAGTAAAATGTCCCACTTAGTCCATATCTTGGTCATATTCCTGACAGATTTAAGGTATCCTTATAAAAAAATGTTTTGTTACGTGATTATATACCAAAATGGAGCCAATTTTTTCAATATTGGCATCAGCCTCAAAAATACAATTTCTATCTTGTTTTATTGGCCTTGTGTTTCTATAGGCCATGTGGTCAAGGTAGTAATACACAAACCTTTTACTGTTTCAACTAAATGGAGGGACCAACATGCTAATGAAGCTCACTGCATTTTATTCACCACGATTCCCTAATAAAAATATGTTCCACTTACCAGACGACCCGTGACCTATCTTGTGTCCTGAGGTGCCAGGAGAGGAGTCCAGGTTGGCCAGAGAACCATGCTGGTCTGCTTCCTTGGACTCATCTTCTGCTATTATTTCCCACCCTGAGCATCATGGGTTAAGGTCAACACACAATCTGTGGATTCCTCTCAGCCTTCAGATTTCTAAGGTAAAAGACCCATGGTCTTTCCAAACTCACTTTCCACAAACTCTTCTTTGAAATAGACTTGAAGGGTAAAGCCCACATGATGCTCCACAGGAACTGCCCTAACTTTAACATTCATTAGTGTGTCATGTGTATGTCTACTGCTGCATGCAAACTCTAAAACTATAATTAGAATCTAGCTTCACTGTGACCAACTAAGCAATGATAATGAACAGTCCATCTCAATTAACACACAGCAAGCAGCCACTCAAAGCCGCCCTGCTGTGCTCTTATTCTGTCAGGCAAGTTTAGAGTTTCATTAGAGCACTAATTGCCTCCTTGCAAAGTGCATCTCTCTCACAAAAGCATTAGACAGAGTCAAGTCAGGGGAGTGAGGCAGGAGTTAGGGCCTTGGTGCTTGGCCCTTAGATCAACCTAGTTTGGACGATAGATAGGAAAAGGGTTATGTTTGTCCTAAAAAATGCAAAACAGCGGGAATTATCCGATGCTTCTTAAAAGTTAAAAGTCATGGCTAGCGGTTCGATTCACAAATCACTTCCAGCTGATCCCACACAACAATACTCATTACACATTCCTTTTCTGAAGTACTAGTATTCTTCCTTGTGCATAAATTTGCCACCATTGTTTTGCTTGGTTACATATGCGCTTAATGTTTTTTTTGGGCTTTGCAAGATAGACATGCAGTATATCTGTAGGTGTCTAAGAGGATACGGACACTGACAGCCTCGGCGTCTGTGCTCAGCAATCTCTTCACCTCCTTTTCCACATCAGGAGACTCAATGTACTGTGGGAGGGAGAGAGACAGAGAGACATAGCGTGAGAGAGAGATATTGGGTTACATGTGGTGTTAGTGGCATCTCTGTTGCTCTCTTCCTTCGTCTCTCTTTCTCACACGCACCTTACAGGCACGCACACACACACACAAAGGTAGCAGCTGGCTGGATGCCAGGATGCACATTAGTGATTAAAGACAGAAGGGGCCAAATCGATATGGCTCGGCTCTGCACCTTCAGGAAGATTTATTCAAAAGACAAAGTAGAAGTGTAGTGCTCAAGCACACTCGCTTTCACTTTGATCAAAGCAATAGTGAAATTGCTTTTTTTGCATGCCTTTGGGGCAAACTGAGATGGAAAGGCTTTATTTATATGTAAATCTTAGTTTTCACTTTCACCAGTTTCTGTTTAATGAAATGTAAATGTCTTGTTGGAAGAGAACCTTGGAAAGAGATGGATCAACAGACGAGATGCTAAAAAGATGGATGGGAAAGGGGGGGTGGGGGTGGGCTGAAGGGGAAATGGAAATGCCAAAACCTTTTTTTTCGCAGTCTTCCGAAATCTTCTCTTGCGTGTGTTCTTCAGAGGGCAGGTAACTGGAGTCCAAAACAATAGGGTTAGTGAAGCTCAATCAGCTGTGGAGGGCAAGCTATACTTCTTGAATTGCTGATGTGCCATGTTTTCAGCACAAACTGCACAAAAAGCTGTTGAGTGTAGATGTTTGTCTACTTACTGCCATGGTTCCAAATGAATTTCTTGTCCTTGTCTTTATCCTTCTTCTTGCTCTTAGGGTCGGTGCCAGTTGGCTCCTCTAAAGGAGGGTAAAGGTCTCCATCTAGTGTACACACCAGCATCTAAACCATGCATGCAAAAATTAATGGTAAATCATTTATTGTACTTTGCACTGTGCTGATTAATGTTGATGTACTCCTGTATTATAACTAACAAGAAAAGCAGGTTTTCAATTTTAATGTTAATGTTAAAAAATAAGGATTTTTTTATTTGCAATTGGTATCCTAAACTTAACAAATATGTATCCAAACATCTCATCTTTAACATAATGTCACAGTACTGCTTTAGCTGACAAAAAGCATCTTTTAGTCATAATCATCCTAAACTTGGACGCCAATAAATGTATCCAGTAAAGATGACATTTTTCATTGGACAGCCTGACATCCAATTTCATGCCACTGCGGTGATTTACCTGACAGACATCAGCAGTTTTGTAAAATGTCTTCTTGTCCACAGTTTTCAAAGACTCAATCATACAGGGCAGATCCACCAGTTTGCAGGCCAAAGGGACACGGTCTACTCTCACTATGCCATGACGGCCATCGGCTAGAAATAACATGAAAGACATGGTTGATTATAAAGAAATGTTGGGAGTGAGACTGCAATAACCACTGCCTTCAGACACAGCTGTACCTGTTAAGTTGAAAAATAGAGAGTACAAAAGCAGGTGGAAAACATGTTTTTCAGACATGCATTAGGCAGGAACATTATTTGGTAGGAAATAGGACATTTCATGACACTTCAATTTTCTTGTCAAGTTGACAGTTGTACCTGGTAATATATTCCAACCAAACAGAAAATATGAATCACAAAAATACCAATTCCATCCCTGCAAACTGCAAAGACAAAAAAGTTCAGACTCACTGTAGAAATATTACATTTTGAATATATAAATATATATCATTTTTTAATTAGTTTGAGACTTCAAACAAATAACCTGATTATTAAGACAAATTAAACTGGTATTTGAACAGTAATGTCACACAGATCCAGTACTATGACTACTTTTAAACCAACTTACGGTGCAACTCAATGGTGAGTCTGTCTTTCATGTTCATACTGCTTGACTGGGCAATCCTTCTTACGGTTGATGCATATTCCTGTAAAAGATTAATTTGCATAATTTTCAGCAAAAGATCACAATTAATTTCATAGTAATCGGTTTCAACATGTACACGTCTTACCGAAGGCAGCCTCAGGACAAACTGGCTCTCCAGCTCATAAGGAGCATCCTCCTTATTCTTGGAGCCGACCTTCCCAACTAGAATCAAAACACCATGAACAAAGTGGTAAAATGGCTTACTTGCAGATATGTATTGATGAAACTACAATGTGCACAATCCACTAGAGACATACTATGACAAGTACTGTGCAGGTATACAGTTCAATCTCTCTTGACTCTTCCTAGTGTTAGAGAAGATACCTTACCATACCAACTAACACATGTAATGGTGTTTGGACCAATTTCATCTCATATCTATCATATTTCTGTGCACCACACTTTTTTTTTTTTTTTACAAACATCTGAAACAACTTCTAATCATCTAAATGAAAAACACTCAAACCAAAGTGCACTGTGTGCTTAGTGTTAAGAGCTGCAACAAAATTTTGCAACTTTAAATGCTTGTCATATTTCATATATAAGCTTCTTTCACAATTTGATTTGTTTAACATGTTTGCTACCTGTTTCCCAATATTTCTATTCTGCATTGTACAGCGTACTGATTCTGTTTTTTGTATATTAAGCATACATTACAGCTTCTTGCTATTAAGTCTACAGTATTTTGCCTATAGAAGTCATAACTTCTTTATTGAATTTATATAAGCGCAAAAATCATCACCAAATTACTTAGATAACTTAGGTTATAAGATTATCTATCGCAGTTTGTGTAACAGTAGTATAACGTTAAAGCTAATTTAGCATGGTTATATCGAACTGTTTGTAGCACTACAAACAGCCCTGAAAAAACGGTACAAACCTTGAATTGTAGACACTGTGGTTCACATCTTGCAGCAACCGAATTATCGTTATTTTGTTGTTATTTTTACCATTATCACTTGATTTCGAAACAGGTGCGTTAGCATTGGCAGCATGTTTACAAACGAGACAGCTAACGAGCTATGGTTAGCTTAGCAGTTAGCTTGAATTAATAGCAACGGATTTTAACGTACCTTTCAGTTTAGATGTCATCTTCGTTTTTGTAATTTGGATCATGCAACTGCATGTGTATGTTTGAATGATCAAATAAAACCAAAGAAAGCAAGGGCGATTATTACGTTTCTGATTTAAAACGTCTTCACTATCCACAAAAAACACAGCCAAGATCGAGACGAAAACACCAATGGACTGTGTTGACTCTTGCAACATTCAGGTCCTCCTCGGAAAATTTAGTTCAAAGACTTTACCGCACTCCAAGCAAACAGTCTGCATGTCTTAAATAATAATTAGTATGTCTTATAATAACAAAATTTACAATATATAGATACAGTCGTTTTCACACGATGGATTCACTGATTAAGGACTAACATTACTTGACATGAAATTTACCTCGTACAAAAAATAATTTCCGATGTATGGGAACGTTACATTAATTCCCGTCTTTTATTTTTCATCGCGAGATTTGTCACAACGAGATTTATAAAAAAAAAAAAAAAGTGACACTCAAATGTCACCTATTTGGCAAAATATTCAAATTGTATTTAGTCTTTGCATAGTTGCATTATTGCTATACGATATACAATATTGGAAGGTGAATGAATTTAAACAAAACAAAATGCAATTGTCCACAAAATCTCTAGTTTTTACTTCTCGCTTCCTCTTCAGGATGTTGAAAGTCAGAGATTTCACAATAAGAGCCATGTGTTAGAACTAGTATCATCAGCAGTGGAAATACTCCGCGAAAAACGACGAATATATGTCTCTGTTCATTCACAGTGTGTATCAATTACACACTACACGTTAAACTACGCTTTATTCGTTAGAATTGATTTAAACTAACAACATCCTGCCATTGTGCTTTTACAACGAAATAAACACTGCATACTTTCTGGAAAAAAATGTTTTCACTTCCGGGCCGGAATCGATATCTCTGTTGCTGTCGTCTTTCTCCTGTCTACTACCCCTTGCCAGTACGTGAATAATATTTGCACAAAGTTTGCTTTCATCCACGACGACATTACAGCATTTGACCACCGACCAGCCGAAATGGTGTTTAAAGTGACTGTCAACGGTGCCTGGAGGGCGACGAGGACGCTGTGGCTGCTCGTGCTAGTGAGCCTGTCTGTGTGCATCTGTGTGTGCCGAGCATCCTCGTCTCGGGAGGAGGACAGTGCCATGGAGAACATCGTTACAGAGAAAAAGGCTGAGGAGAGCCACAGGCAGGACAGCGCAGACCTACTCATCTTCATCCTGCTCCTCACCCTCACTATTCTGACCATCTGGTTGTTCAAACACCGGCGGTTCAGGTTTCTGCACGAAACTGGGCTGGCGATGATTTATGGTGAGAGAGAGAGGGAGACGTCACCAGTGTATTTACTCTCATTTTGTATTGATTAGATTTGAAATGACTGCTTTACTAAGCTGGAACGCATTGGAGTGTATTTACACACTAGGCTGTGCCAGGGAGATGCTGCAAGGTAACAAGCTTAGTTACGGCAACATCAACACCTCCTCTGCACCCTGCTTGGTCTCGAAAATGACATCTAAGCAGCTAAGTATTCTGGGCCCCCGGAGAGAACAGCTGTAGCATGGAAAAGCCAATACCAAATTTCACTTCTCTTTGCTCTGAGCAGGTTCCTCCTTCACTCAGACACCATCACATCTAAACACCTTGCATGACAAACTCCACTCACCAATGGTGGAGTATTTCCATTTTTTGCTACTTTTTACTTGTACTACAATACATTTCGGAGGGAAATAGTACATTGTTTACTCCTCTACTTTTATTTGATAACTTTTGTTGCACATGTAGATTAATAATCCAAAATATAATTAAAAAATACATTATGATGTATTATCATTGGTAAAGAGGGAGGGAAATTAACAAGCTACAAAACAGTGTATAAAGTAATTCTAATTTACCACCTGCTACACTGAAGTGATGTATACATGAATGCATCACTAATTATAATCCAATAATATGATATACATTATTCTATAATGGGCCATTCTGCATAATAGTACTCTTTTCACTTTTGCTTTAAAATTTGAATGCAGGACTTTTACTTGTAACTGAGTTTTTTTACTAGGTGATATTTCGACATTTACTTAAGTAAAAGGCCTCAGCACTTCTTCCACCACTGCCGCTCACTGAGCTTTCATTGGTCTTTCCTTCCAATTTTTAACTGGGTGGTTTGGAGATTTGCCAATATTCTCCTCAGCAATCGTCTAAAATAATTCTCTGAATGGATGAAAAGAGGGTCATGCTGTATTACAATCATGTTATATTTTGTTCCAACAACGACTAGTTTCAATAATTGCTTAAACCTCAGCACACCTCACCCACACTCAAAGGTCGTTTCACTTCTGTAGCCTGAGGGACTTTTTCACAGCAGACATTTAGGTGTGTCATAGCAGAAGCACAGCTGTAGTTAATAATAACAACTGCATTCAGTGTGGATGAGTTAGTTCCCGTGTTCATGTATTCTGAATGCTCACTCACCGATTTGTGTTACTGAAATACTTAAATGGAACAAGGCTGCCAGTAGCAGTATTGACTTTTTGCGCTTGATAAATCAAAATTCCTGAAATGAATAATATAGAGCTCTTCTCAGAAAGAGTAGACATGTACAGACTGTGTGTGACTGACATCTCTCTCCCTGGTTAGTTATGTTAGACCTGTCAGGATGTCAGTTTTGATGTTATTACTTCAATAAGCATGTCGTGTTTGGTGACATCACGTAATCACAGAGCATTGCTCCACTCAGCTTTCTCCTGTCTACAAGTCTAATCAGCCAGGGTCATTGGAAACACCTGTGTGGAGTTTTTGAGAATCACCATCTAAACACATGGTATTCCTAATTTGTCTGGTACATACCTTCTTTCTCAGAGATGTTTTCCAGGCATTAATCTATTAGCAAAAGCTGAGAATATGACATTTAGTTTGGCTTTGTGAGAATAGGAATTAAATATTTTCACCATATCTTTTCCAGAAAATAGCCGTCGTGAAACATTTGATAACCCTCTGCAAATTTAGGCACCCGCAGAATCATGACCACCTTTACTCCTCTCGTGATGTCTCGTTTTAGATCTTGGTCTTTGCGTTGGAATCATAAACAACTGACATTAACTGACTCTGCCCTCTGTGTTCTCTTTGTTTTGCCTCTTTTCTTTTCACTTTTCCCAGGCTTACTTGTTGGTGTGGTCTTACGCTATGGCATCCATGTTCCTCGGGACATTAGCAATGTCACGCTTAGCTGCCACGTTAACGCCAGCCCTGCCACTCTGCTGGTCAATGTCAGTGGCAAATTCTACGAGTACACTCTGAAAGGAGAGATTAGTGCCAACGAGGTGAACGACGTGCAAGATAATGAGATGCTGCGAAAGGTACAGTATGTAATGTTATTGTCAGGCAGAAGTTTAGACTGATCAAAAGAAGCTGTATTGATTGAATCTTATGAATATATTGGGAAGTTCTTGTATATCTTCTTGTTGCAGCTTTAAAATATCGAGCTGAAATAATCAACGTAAAATTTAACAGCAATTAGTTTGAGAATCAGTTCGGCATTTCAGTTCTTTTTAAGCATGTGATATGTAATTGAACAGTTTCAATTTTTATACAGCTGATTGGACAAAACAAGCAATTTGAAGACATCACATTCAGCTGTAGGAAATTATAAGCTACATAATTAAACATTTAATCAAGAAAATCATTATCAGATTAATTGATAATGAAAATAATTGTTAGTTGTGGTCTTATCGAAATATATTATTTGGTTTTGAGTCTTGAATTGCTCCATGAATTTTCCACATTAACAAACTTATCTATTTATACTCTACACAATCAAGATATGCAATCCAAAGCTTGATTCAAAAGAGGGCATAATCCTGCTAGCATAAGCGGCAGCACTTTTCAAGTCGAAGCATGGTTGGTACGGACACATTTTAATACAGCACTGTTCTAGATTCACATCTAAAAATGGTTTTAACCATAATGTTTTTGACTGTGTATAGAAGCTGTCCCCTTTTAGCATCTGTCATTTTACTATTATAACAACTTTTTGTTGATTGTCCTGGAAGCTACTTCATGCTGTCCCAGATGTGTCACTTAGGATTAATTAATTAATTAATTAAAGTTATACAATAATGCAGCAGCCCAGAAGTGTCCATTCAATATGCTTTGTCTTGAAAGTATTTTTGATTCATTCCTTATCCTAGTGATTCAGAACTGTGATATGTTGTTATTACATAATAACAGGATATGATGTTTTTTTTTGTGTATGTGTGACTCAGGTAACCTTTGACCCTGAAGTGTTCTTCAATATTCTTCTACCACCTATCATCTTCCATGCTGGCTACAGCTTGAAAAGGGTACAGTCATACTTTAGTGTTTGAACCACGCATTCTACTGCCTCAAAGAAAATTACTCATTGATTACAAAGTGAACACTTTTAACACTAGCTGATGAGACAATGTCCTCTGCTAAAATGAAATGCACAAATCCACTTATTCCTTCTCACCTTTACAGACCTAAAGAGTTGATGCAGTGAAGATGGATGACTTAGAATTGAGTCAGTATGTAGATGATTGTTGATGTGTTAAATTGTTTTGTCTTTCAGAGACACTTTTTCCGTAACATGGGATCCATCCTGGCTTATGCCTTTCTGGGGACAGTTATTTCCTGTTTCATTATCGGGTAGGAATATTAATTAACCAAAAAGAAAACACTAAAACAAACATCCTTCTGATTTCACATTTGCATCTCTATTTATAAGACATTTTATGGCAGAGCAGAATTTATAAATGTCAATTCCTGTGTTGTTAAAGTTTCCATGATGCCATTAAAGTCAATGTTGTTTATGACGATGTGCAAAACCACCTGCTGTTCCTCCGTCAGGTTGCTGATGTACGGCTGTGTGATGCTAATGGAGCAGGTGGGACAGCTGGATGGAGACTTCTTCTTCACTGACTGTCTGTTCTTTGGAGCCATTGTCTCTGCCACAGACCCTGGTACGTTTGCTGGTCCTCAGTTTTCAAAAGTCTTTTCTGCTTACATGTTAATTATAACCATGATCCACTTTAGCTCAAAGCCACATTCTCACAAACAGAACACAGACAGAAACAAATCATCATAAAACTAAAGATTTGTCAATGTTTCATATAATTTATTATATGATGAGTCAAACTGTCCACAGCTGATACTGTGGAAACAAAACTGGTGCATTGTACTAACCCAGTAAAGTATGTTCATTTCTTGTATACTAATTTCCAAAATAGTACACTTTTATCATTAATATGCTCTTTGTGCTCTTTATTTAATATAATAATAAACGTTATTTCTATAGCACCTTTCATACATGAAACAGAGCTGTAAGTGTTGTAAAATTTAAAAAAGAAATAAAACAGAAACAGACATTAAAAAAAAAGAGTATAGAATTGAAACACAGCTCTTGAACCTCTTGACACCCATGGCCGTCTCACTCGGTGATTTGTGTCGGTTCTAATATGGAGAATAATTTAGTGTGTTTCTCTTTGTGTCACAGTCACAGTCCTGGCTATCTTCAACGAGCTGCAGGTCGACGTGGATCTGTACGCTCTGCTGTTTGGAGAGAGTGTGCTCAACGATGCCGTGGCCGTGGTTCTGTCCTCGTAAGTCGTCTGTCTTTTTGACACCACACACGAAGTCTGCACTATCCACTAACTGTCTAACTGTCTTGACTGTGCACAGAGATGCTAAGCCACTGGTTTTCTGAGAGAAATGGTGGAAGTACGAGTCATGCATGTTTTTTTTTTTGATCGATTGACCAGTGACCTTTTAACTAACCTGATATCAGTTTCTCATTAGTGTCATGCTAAACACAAGGCGGTCTCTAAGCTAACCCTTAGTTTCTCTCCTGCTCTACATGGAACTGTTATTATTTCCACAGAATTGTAAATTATAATAGCAGGCACGGTGGAGGGGCCGATCCCCACGGAGAGACTCTGACCGGCCCATTGAACGGGTGCACTAAGTAGAGCATGACATTGTGTGCCTTTGCGGTGCCTTGGGACCATCATGACAAATCACTGGCCATTTGTTTTTACACTCTGGCTTATCCGACCCGAGATGCAGAACATTTCATGGTTTATTCATGAATTTTTGCTTTTTTTGGTTAACCGTTTTTGATGTTGTAGTCAGCTAAGAGCACATTCCTATTATATTTGGAGATACTGTATATACAGAAGTCAAGGAGAGGGCACGAAGCCAGGAATCCTTATAGAAGAAATGCCTGGTGATTTGTTTTGTGAGTGTGGGGGCTGACAGTGGAGAGGGTGAATAAATCTGCTTTCAAACTTGGTTCAAGTAGTATTTGAAAGTATTATTTGGAAATAAGGTTTGCCACTTTAATTACATTTTATCACCAAACTGCCTTAATAAGATATTAAAACTTTTATAATTGCTTTCTCATGCTGACAGCTACCCTGCTGTGATAACTTCCCTTTCATCCCAGGCTCCAGTTTAAAACCAAGAAACTAAAATATTTTCTAAAGCTATTTGACCCAAGTTTGATGAGAAGCATGTGTCCTTTTCCTGTGAGTATGACTTTACTGGGATAGCTCAGTGTTGATACATAACCACCAGGTGACACAAAGCTGATGTATAAAGTGATGATTCCCACCTTCTTTCATGACACTGTACTGTGCCTGGTTGCTGTGACACAGATACTGTGTCAAAGAGTTTGTTGTTTTACTGGTTACTGGAATTTTTCAGTCCACATGATTTTCAAAGCAGATTCTTTATTTGGACTAAATTCTCTTAGAGGAAGGAAAAAGCTGTGTAGTCTCTTTTTTCTTCCTGTACTGGCAGAACATGGTTTTTGCCGCCTTCTACCATGAAAAATGTGTAGTTAACAGCATATAATGCTGTCCACTGTTTGCTGAAAACAAGGTGCCTCTTTTAATTATGAAAGCAGCAGTAAAGTAAACCAAAACTACACCATAACATTTAGTAGTTTTTAATTATCTACTATTCCACCCCTGCTCAGGTTTTATTGGAACACGTGTCAATGTGAAACTGAACTGCGTATATAGAGTATAAAGCACACATTGCATATCTGTACTTTCACACAGCAATGTCACTTCAGTAGACTTTTAGGCAAGCCACTTTGTTATAACACTGAACTATTCAAATACAGTCTGACACTCTTTTGTTCCAACCCTCTGACCTCTACATTACTCTACTTCTCTCTTTATCTTAAATCTCCCAGTTTACGTGAGTGAGAGTTTTCTTCTGTGAAAGCCATTTTATCAACACAGGAGCACCTGAATTGTTTTCAAAAATATTATGTCGTATACAAAGAGAGATAGTGTAGTGATAGACTATAGAATATATACTACTAGGTTTTCTGTATGCAGGCTTCAACTTCAGCTTAATAACCTGTAAAACAAGTTAATTCATTAGTCTTAATGTATGACACGATTTACACTCTGTGCACTTTGTATAAAAACTTTCCAATAAATGGTTGTACTTTGTCTCATCTCAGGTCTATAGTAGCATACCAGCCAGAAGGAGACAACACTCACACCTTTGAGGTCATGGCGTTGCTGAAATCTTTTGGGATTTTTCTCGGAGTCTTCAGTGGCTCTTTTGCTCTGGGAGTGGCCACCGGAGTCGTCACTGCTCTCATATCTTTTCTGTTGTTTTATTATTTGTTTACGTAACAAAAAAACTAATTCTAAAGGGTGTATTAATAAGATCTGTCCATCCACTGCAGCATGTAGCAGTTTAAAAAGCAAGGTCGCAGTTGAGTTGATCACAAATTAAATTCATACCGAGTGGTGTGATCTTGTTGTTTGTACAACAAAAAATGAAAATAAGAAATTTGTAGATAGAAAGTAGTAGAATATATTTTTAGAATCAGCTTGAAACATGTGACAGCATGCTCCAGAAGCCGTTACTTGTGAAATGAAACAAATGAAATTATCTAATTAAAAAAATGATCCTATTTTAAGAATATATGTTTTCTAAGTTGTTATGACTGAATGTGTACGCACGTGTTAAGTTTAAAAAGTGTGTGAGTATCTTGTTAAGCTCCTTGACTGTCTGTACGTGACTAAGTTCACCAAGCTGAGGGATTTCCAGCTGTTGGAGACGGCTCTGTTCTTCCTCATGTCATGGAGCACGTTCCTGTTGGCTGAGGCCTGTGGCTTCACAGGTAATACACACACACACACACACACACACACACACACACAAACACACACACACACACACACACACTGAAACTGCCATGATGATGATATGCTGTAATTTAAGTTGTTGTCGTCCTATTTTGATTGTAATTTGGATATAGTGACTGCGTTTAAACTGGGAGACATGTGGTCCCTCCTGCATGTCAACAAGCAATATTGTTAATGCGTCATGTTGTTAGTAATCAGTGTTTACTGATCCTCTAACTTTTCTCTTTCTGGATTCCTGTCCTTCCTGATGTGTTGCAGGCGTGGTCGCAGTGCTGTTCTGTGGGATCACTCAGGCCCACTACACCTTCAACAACCTGTCCCCTGAGTCCCAGGACAGGACCAAACAGGTCAGACCTGGACTAAAGCAAACGGCTGATTATGTTCTTTGTCACTGTGCTTAAAGTATTGAGTTGTCTTTCTGCCTTTTATATTGAAAGTAGTAAAAAGTTTTGAAAATGACAGTTAAAGCACAATGGAAATGTCACATAACTAATAAAGCTGTGTTTCAGTTTACAAGCTATAATATGGTATAATAGTAATTGGTTTGTTGGCAAAGCAGAGTACATAGAGTAGTTGTTGTTCCTGTCATCCATCTTCACTGTTGGAATGATAGATAAATGGAAAACCAGGTTTGATTAATGAAAAAATGTTTGAGAAAAAGAGAAAAGAGAATCTAAAAATAAAAACATGATTTTCTTTTCAAATATATTGAATAAAATAAGTTGCATTAAAGGTATAGTTGATTTTTAACGTTTGTAGTCAAAGCCATTCAATCCAAGTGTATTTAGCGGTTGCATTTGTTAAACTGTGTTCCCTGTTAACTCTTATTTTCTCTTATCCATCTTCTTTTTCTTGTCAAGCAGTACATCCACCGAGGCTGCTATCATCTAAATCAATTGATGTTTTTTCATGTGTTGCAGCTGTTTGAACTGCTGAATTTCCTGGCAGAGAACTTCATTTTCTCCTACATGGGTCTGACCCTGTTCACGTTCCAGAACCACATCTTTAATCCAATGTTCATCGTTGGAGCTTTCGTATCTTTTGCACATGAAACTGTCTTGTGCACACAAAGCTTGATGACCCTCAGCCTGGTCACGGCATTTTAGTATCAGCATAGGAATATGGAGCTACCACCATTTTCAATCATTTTCAGTTCCCACGGTTACAACTTAACACCAAGATGCAAATGGTAATTGATTTAAAGGGGCAGTAAATAAGCTTGGCACAGAGTGAGGAGGGTTGACTAGTTCTCTGTTTTGTTTTGTTGTCCTCTCCTTAACCTCTTTCCCACCAAGCTGGCGGTGTTCCTGGGAAGAGCTGCTAACATCTACCCTCTCTCATTCCTTCTTAATCTGGGACGACGCAACAAGATCAGATCCAACTTTCAGCACATGATGATGTTTGCAGGTTGGTGGTACACAGATTCAAGAAGACGTTTATAATGCAGTTTCTGACAACCTACTTTGAGTACATGAAAAGACAGCCAACTTGTACACAGAGATCAACCGATTGGTCTCATGCTGAAACTTGCATGCTTGTTTGTCGATAACATTCTTCATGCTGTGCTCCTTAGGACTGCGAGGTGCGATGACCTTCGCCCTGTCTATCAGGGACACGGCCACATACGCCCGTCAGATGATGTTTTCTACCACTCTGCTTGTGGTCTTCTTCACTGTTTGGATTTGTGGAGGCGGCACCACCCAGATGCTGTCCTGCCAGCGCATACGGTACGCCTCTCCTCCACCCGGTCACAACCATCCCTGGGTCAAACTGAATCTGCAGTGCTTGGTTTTAACACTGGAGGGTCACATGAGGACAGTTCAGATAAGGGAGGAAAATCAGCTCTTTTTAATGCTTGTCTCTGATTGTTCACACTTCATGGCTCCTGTTTCACTAATCTCCTATCAGGTTAAAACTCCAAGAATTATTCACTACAACCTTTGGCCCTCCTCTGGTTAATGCTGGGGGCTTTTTATATGCAGAACACTCACATTTTCAAGGAACCGTGCTGCTCAGAAACTCGCTAAACAGGGTCATCACTCTTCTCAGCACGACTCTGCTCCGACAGTTGCTGAAACCAATTTACACGTGTTTCGTTTTTTCTTTTTTACAGAGTGGGAGTGGACTCTGATCAAGATAACTCTGTGAGTGCGTCCCTTGTGAAAGACTGATTACTACACACTGTGACTGAATATGATGACCAAAGATATAGCTAAAAACATGATCTGCCTTATTTTCTAGATGAGTATCACTGATGGATCAGAGAGAAGAAGCACTAAACAAGAGAGTGCCTGGCTTTTCAGAATTTGGTACAACTTCGACCACAAGTATCCTTTGGTGACAAATGTCTTTGGTTTTTATCAGTCATAAAAATCAAGACAAAAACTGCATATTTTCTTTTTTTTCTTTCCTCAAAAGGGTTAAGTTGTTGTAATTTGTTGCACGTTTATGAGAGCTAGACACATAGATAGCCAGCCTCTAAAGAATGCCACACTTCTGAAACTGAATTAAATACACAAGAAAATATAAGTTAAAGAGCAGAAATCATCATTCAGTCACAAAATATTGTCACAAAAAGAAGAATAAATGCTAAACCTGGGTGAGTATTAAAAACTGTGCATACAGCTCAAAAACTACAAAATGTTGTATTAAATCAATATAGAAACAACTATAAAAAGTCTCACAACCATTAACGCATAATTTCCTGTCGGCACTTTGAGATGACATCTTTACAGGAAGTTGATGCATTTGTATTTTTTACAATTGAAGGCTACTAGATGAGCCAGGCCAGAGAAGTGGAGACTTCTGTAGTTCACAGTGTCAGACAGCAGAGGGAGTGCCATGTATAGACTGGAAGACAAACTATCTCTCGTATTGGCTGTGTAATATTAAGGTCAATATGTTTAGTGTATTTTTACATAAATGACTTGGAAATTAAATTAGTTCATATTTGTCCATTTAGTTTAAAATTGACTTTTTAATCTACTCAGCTGTCATTCGTCGCACTACACAGGGCCATAGTGTGTGTGTTTGTTTCTGTGTCTAACCACCTTCTCAGTGCATGTTTTCTCTGTAAACTGTCCTTGACTCAAGCCCCCTTCTCCAGCTACCTGAAGCCCATCCTGACTCACAGCGGCCCCCCTCTCACTGCCACGCTGCCTCCCTGCTGCGGCCCTCTCGCCCGCTTCCTCACCAGCCCTCAGGCCTATGAGGTCAGACACTGGTTCATATAGGAGCTATTTCGGACCAAACTGTATTGTGAAGTTTTTCTCCTGTATCAACAGATGGAAAAAAAAAGTTACTCTGATGAATCACAGTGGTTCAGCTTGAAAGGTTTTGTTTTACAAGGCAGATGAGGAAAAGATTACAAGCTAGAATTAAAATCTTTTATTGGGGTATCTGACATGATTCCTCTCCCCACCAGAATGAGTGCCAATTGAAGGATGACGACTCCGACCTCATCCTGACAGACGGCGATATCAACCTGACCTATGGCGACATCACAGTCAGTACAGATGCCTCAGGTGCCCACACCAGCGGCGGTCCGGCTTATGCTGGCGCCACCTCCGATGACTTGGACAGAGAGTTAACGTATGGAGATAATGAGCTAGTGATGAGGGGCACACGCCTGGTGCTGCCCATGGATGACTCAGAGCCGCCCTTCACAGACCCCCACCACCGCCTGCGGATGTGAAGATAGTCTTTCGGTGCAGACCCAGACAACCGTCCGACTCACACTGTCCCGAGCCATCGAGCAAAAGACCAGTACCTGTCTCCCCTTCTTTCATCCTTCCACTGAATTCTCTTTTGCTCTCGCACCTTTCCTCGTTCTTCTTGCTTTTTTTTCCACACATTTCCTCACAGTTACATTCCTCTACAGGCAAATCACTGTCTCTACCTCATTCTCATTCTGCTCGTTTCCACACCTTTCTGGCATCTGCCAAAACTGTAATATAGTCTTATTTATTTGCAGGGTTTTTTTTAGCATTCATTTGAAAATCAGTTTCTCTTAGTTTGGCTTAAATTTGTGTGCCACCTTACTGTAGCATTGCACAGAGGTCTAGCAGCATGCGTTAGTGTGTAAATGCAAGTACCAGCCACTAGCTTATTTGTTGATGTAGAGTATATCACAAGAGTACTATAACTTTGATATGCATGCTGAGGATGCTTGTTGTTTTCTTTGTCTGGGAGGTTGAGGGCTTTTGTGTTTTGGGTCTGACGTTGAATGTTGCTGCCTTCTCTCTGTGCACCAGAGACATGCTGACCCAGTGGACAACTTTACTGTACATTTGGTTACAATCAAGTGCCTGGGAACTGTAGTTTTAAGCCTGGCGACCCATGCTGAGTGTGCTCTGGGAAGCAGAGCTGGTTGAGGATGGGCAGTCATGCAGTTGTAATTTCCTTTGTAAAAAAGAAAAAGAAAAAACCCCAAAAACAAAACAGACACCGCTGTCCATAAGGTAGCAATATACTCAGTGGGTGTTTGGGCTGTGAGTTTGTGCTATTCGCCTGTAAATAGTGTGTGACAATGTAATGCCACCAATGCGGTGTAACCTGGCAGTGAAAGTTGTGGATCTCTCCCAATGACCTTTGACTGTGACATAGAGAGGGACTGTACACCTTATTTTAGAAGCTGATGTCGCTCACGGCAGAACGAAGGGCTGTTGTTCTGAAAACGAGATCCAAATGAAGAAAGCTTAGTGCCATTTCTGTCCTGCATTTTGATATTTTGTGAAAACTGAATGCAGATGACCTTAAAGTGTTTTTATATTCTTTTTTGCAACAGAGCTTAAATACTTTAAGCTGAATCACATTTTTCATACTCATCTAGCTTTGCACACACCTTTTCTATTACAATCGTTGCATTGTTGTTGTGGAGATTTTGAATTTTCTCATTAAATGAACCTGAAAAACACAGATAGATACATGAATTTGACCCTAAAGGAACCCTGTACCATGTTATTGGTAAGCACACATGTATTTTTGTGAGTATAAGTTTGGCAAATTGGAGAATTGATTATCTCTGTATCTGAATTGAATAGGGCTGCAACCAGTGATTATTTTCATTATCGATTAATCTGCCAGCTGTTTTTTGATAAACTGATCAATCGTTGGGCCTATAAATGTCCAACGATAATGAATATTGCTTATCACAGTTTCTCAAAGTTCAAGCTGAAAACGTCTTTAAACGTCTTGTTTTTTCTGATCAACAGTTGAACACCTGAAGGTATTCATTTTACAATCACGTAAGACTAAAAAAATAACAAATCTTCACGTTTAAGAAGCTGGGTGCAGTGAATTCTTTATGATATTTATGTTGACACTGTGGCAGTTCATCGTTAGGAGGATTGCCGGAATAGAACAACAATTGTTGTTTAACTGCTGGATGTTTTTCTCTGCTGTTCTTTAGGATTGATGGTTTGATGGTTAAACAGGATTTTCATAAAAGTACATACTATGGAAAGAGTACTGATGGATGGATGTGTTACATTTAACTTAAAGTGTTATTACACTAGGTCGCACACTGTGTATGTAGGCTGTTTCGGTGGGAAAAAGAATGGAAGGTTTTGTGATCTCCTTCTGGTGCGGAGTTTAGCAGCTGTTAATGGGGGTTTAACAGGAAGCGTTGATAGGACGTCACCCTGGCAACGCTGTGTTGATGTGGACAGAATCCAGGAAACACTCGGTGACGTACACAACAGTTTTGTGGTTTACCCTCCTGGTAAGCCGGAGGGAAAAAAACATCGCTGTTTGCAAACTGGATGTAAGAGGATGGAGTTAAAGAAAAGAGTGAGAGAAAAGGATGATGAAAGGAAGAGAAATGGATGAGGATGGATAGTTAGGCCTATGTTTGTGTGTGTGTTCGTACGTTGGGGATGATACAGAGGTGGAAGGAAGAGCAGGCTTTTAGATATCGCTTTTCCTTCCACAGTTATCTTCTGCTGTGCAGGAACTTCTTATCGAAAGTGTTGACTTTTTTTTTTAATCAGGCATGCCTCTTGACACCACATTATCCAGGAAATGATTTATTCTTTCCACCATTTTATACTTTTCATTTGTGTTATTATTGAATTTTATTTTGTAGAAGGGAAACAATGAAGTAAAAAAAAAAAAAAAAATACTGAATGATTTGCACTCCTCCTTTGAGAATGTTTTTCTGTTTTATTGCTATGATGTTTGTTTTATCTAACAGCTGCTTTTTTGTTATTTACCTTATGTTTTGGAAGGTTGTGGAAAAATGAGCAATGTCATGTCGATTTAATGAATGGTGAAGTAATATTTAGTAGGCATTAAGTTTGTTCATTGATGTTCCTTTGTGAAGAATAATTTCCACATTGCAGTGGCAGACCTTTCATACTGTTGTTCCATCTTAATACTTAACAGGTACTTAGTGTGTATGTTTGCAACACCTTGCTGTTTAAATGCTGTTGCCATGTCTTCTACAGAGCATGAATCATTCATCCTCTACTGATGGTGGACTCTTCAGAATAAAAGAAAAAAGAAAAATATATACAACCAGAATTGTGTGCCACTGTTCTTCAACCAACACATTAAAAAATGTGAAATCTGCAAAATCCTATAGGTTTTGGTATTTGCCTACTGCTCTGCCAGTATGTTTTTCTCTCTGTTCTCTGAGTGGTGACTCGTGATAGGCTTTGACCATTGGAAATCTTGTCTAAAGTAGCTGACCAAAGAGGCCTGCTGTGCTGTGTTTTCAGACGGTCCACTCTATCTTTATACTGCGAATTCTCTCTGTGTGTGAATGTATGTGTGTGTTAATGCCTGCAAGTGTATATGGATGTGTACTTGTGTGTGTGTGTGTGTGTGTGTGTGCGTGTGTGTGCAGGAGAAAGAGGGAGACATGATGTTCTCTCCTTCTCTCTGTGTTGCAGGTACTGACTGTTTACATCTATGTAAATATACTCTCACCTGTTCATGTGCGTGCAACGGTCAATAAATAGAAGCCTGTGCTTTTGATTAAAGCCCTCGCTGTAATGGCGTCCTCATTTACCTTGCTTCCTTTTTTGTTGATGTCTGGGTTGTGAATGAAGAATGCAGCTGTCGAGCTTCAGAGATCATCCACAAGAAATGTGAAACAAGATTAGTGCCAGAAATGATTTTATTTGAGTTTCATAAATCTGAGAAGGGGTTTTCATATTATGCTAAGCACAGGTTTATAATCTTCATAGCTGTGGAATATGGCAGGTAGCGCAAGTCTACAAGCTATTAAAACTCTTCAAATATTTCAGTGGAATAAACTCAACTTCAAACTGGGGCTGGGTGGCCTTGGTCAACAACAGGGTTAATCCCAAAAATAAGAAGCATAGTAATTCCTAACCTGGAATTTTTGTTTTGTTTTGTTTTTTCATTCTTCTAAAAGTTATTCAAAAGAAACGATACGAGAGGAGAAAGTCACTCTTTGGTCCAACTTTGAAGGGGTCGCAAAACACGCCGTCCCACCTGTGGGACACTTTGGCCTCGGTAGTGTTGCTTTAGGTGTGTTTTGGTCTGGGCTGCACTCAGTCTTCACACAATCTTGATAAATTATACATTGTTTGAAAGCTCTAAGTCTCCTGATTGTATCTGAGTAAAGCATATTGGGATCCACACATCACCGCAGCAGGTGGGTCTCATTTTCTAGCAGGTTAGTCACTCCTTACCTTTCTGATCATTTGTGAGTGAAGATAACATGTCCAAGTGCTAAAGAGTTCATTTTCCCCACAGGAATCGAATGAACGAAATGCACCCAAGCTTTAGTCCAATAAATGTGATGTTATGGAGAAAAAGTCCAAAAACCTCTGTTAGTATAGTTTGCTTGATTCCTTATTTGATTGAGGCCAATGTTATGATTGGAATCAAAGATGTTGAAGAACAGTAAACTTTTTTTTTTTTTTTTTTTTGGAGTACATTTATTTTCAGTAATAAATTTCAGGGGCAAGATTGGTGTTAATGTGAAAAGCCACACCCTGCACAGCCAAGACTGGTGGCATTTTTTTCCCCTCTGGCTCGATTTGTGCCAGATATCAGGTAACATGTTCCTAATATGGACACAACTCCCTCAGTCTGCTCAAGAATGTCTGTATAGTGGAGCAACTGTCCAGAGAGGAAATAGTAGTTTTAAAGAGCCACTTAGCTCTGGCTCGAGTAGATCTCCCTCTCTCTTTCTCTCTCCCTCTCTCAAACTGTTTGTCTTTTAACTTGATTCCCACTCATTCCCCACAGTTGGTGATGATGTTGATCATGACAAATTCCTCAGTGATTACTCCACCAAGTGCTGAGATTTTTTGTTTGCAAAATTTAAATCATGATGCTATTAACCACACCAAAATGGCTGTAACTCCATTTTTTTAAACATTTTTTCTTCTATTACACCTGTACCTTGTTGCACCTTCTGTCACATTTGAATACGTCCTTTAACTGGTGTTTATTGGTTTAGTGAAATGCTGCTTTCATTAAATGAAAACCTGCCCTTACTATTGCAAATGTGCACAGTAAAACATCTCAAAGGAAGATGCACTGACCAAACTCGTGGCTTGTAACCCTGATCTCATGTAAAAACAGACTTGATGTGGTGATGTTTATACCAGATGTTTATACACACAGGAATCCCATGTTTACAGTCATATAATGAGTTATCAGTCAAGAGTTTATACACGTGCAGATATATGTAATGTGACAGCATGATGACCTGATGTTTGAGTAACCCTGACACCTTAAACACAACAAACGTGACCTTATGACCATAAAATCCTCCATTTGTTTCTTCTTCTTGGCTGCACTAGCAATGTATCTTCACTCTCATCTAATTCTTAGAGAGTTATGAGTTTATCTCTGTGGATGGATACACTTTGGCTGTAGTTCAAGCAATGATGCAAATAGCTGTTTAGTCTCAATGACACACTTTATATAATAAGAGCTGGCATGTGTGTGTTATTTAACAGTACCAGCTTTTTGGGCATTTAACCATGCATTTGTAATTATAATGGATTAACTTTGAGGGTTAAATTTACAGGCGGCACGTATTTACTTTGGGTTAAGAATGAGTCATCTTGATGTAATTCCTCTATTCGCTACCAAACAAGGAGATGAGTGAGGCCAATACAGAAGTTGGGCAAAAGTGTGTCAACTTAACATGGGGGGGCCTCATTTGTAAACGGCAGAAATACACAAAGAACACCAGGATAATTAATAACATAAGTGGAGAACTCACTGCAGACCTACCTTCCTTTACAAAAAGGTCATTTTTAAGTCTCATGATGCAGGAAAGTTTCGGGCCAATAAGAACTCTACTAAGAGAGCTTGTAAATTCCTAGTTGAGGTCATTGTTTATGAGAGCTTACAGAGGTTTGGCTCATGTCCTGCATGTGTTTTTTTTCTCTGCTCTCTCTGTCCTTTAAAGCTGCGTTGCCTCCGCAGATTTTACCTTCGGCCAAACCCACCGGACACACACACACATACACACACACACACACAGACAGACATACACACCGCTGGTGTCGAGTGAAAGGCGCTTCAGCTGTTCGCTTTGAGAGGTGAGTCCAAACCACAGCTGCGTTCAACTCACATTATCATGGTGGTTCACTTCAGGTGGCGTTTAACAGGTAGCGCGACAGAAAACGAAGGATGTTATGTGGTTCACTTTAGAGCTTTACTTACGTCCGATGCGTAATTGCAGCTGTTCTTTAATCGCAGTGACATTTCTGACATGAGTCAGTTACACAGAAGGACTTTACTAAAGTGCGACAAGTTTCTTTGAGTGTACCTGACTGCTCTGGGACCCGTGGTATTGCTGTGCATCAGTTTGGCAGTGCAATGGCACGTATCTATCTGCCAACATCTCTAATTTTCAATAATAGATGCTTATGTCTTTTTTCTTTTTCTTTTGATCAAGTTAATTTTTTGACTTTTTAATTTCAGGGATAAACCTCTCCATTTACATTTCCTGCTACTTTGCACTTGTCTTCCACTTCATTTCAGATGGAAATATTGTAAAAGTGATGTGCAAGGTGCAAGGTGACTTTAGCATACAGCAGGTCCAGGGTCCTGTTATCTGGTGGTGCAATCCACAATCTGAGTGAAAGCGGGGAGAGTCTTGTCCAGTTTAAGTCCCTGGAGCTCATGAAGAAAGAAAAAGTCCTCATACAAAGCATATGATCACTTTATAGAATATGATTCAGTTTATGAAGAAGTTAAACTCAACCAACTGCAACATTAAAGTAGCGCTTACAAGTTAATATATGTTATATAATGATGTCATGTTGGATGTGAGGCTTCATGGTGCTGCTACTTTTGCTTCATTAAAAGAGCTCTCATATGAGCTCTCATAACCAATAACTCATCCATTATGATCCAAATGTACAAGAACTAAAAATTAAAAAAAAAAAGAAGTAAATTCTCAAGGTGTATATTTGCAGGAGGTAGGCACTGTCCTATCAGTGTGTGATGTAAGCCAAAGCAATAGCTCTGTAATAATTAGACAAACTAATGAATTATGATGTAAAGTTTTGTTGTCAGTGTGAGTTGATTCGAATCTATAGTCATTTGAAAGGATATCATTATAGTGGAATTGTTGTATTGGACTGTGCTACACTGTTTTACCGCACCTCATATTCTGAAAAGCCCTTCCTCACAATGTCTAAATGTAATGTAATGCAATCCACCACAATAAGGCAGTAATAGCTGCAGGACTGTTGCAACAGATGTGATATCTATTTATCTCATGGATCAAATGGTGTGTAGTAATAGTATTGTTCTGCCGTGATGCTAATGTCTGTATAATGAACAGCAGAGCCCAAAGGTACCATGTGAAACTGTTAAAACATGCGTCATCGTACCGTCTCATCCCTTCGGGTTTGGGCAGCTGCCAAACCAAATGCATGATGTCAATAAAGAGACCTGGAGATTACGATCCTTTCTCTGGCACACTGGACCTCCTTGTGGCTTCAGTATGACTTCACCATCCTTCAGAACCCATAAAAACTTTGTACTTTTCTGAGATATAAATTAACCCACTTTAAACTTGAAAAGACTGCTCTTTCTTTAGTGCGTCAGTTTTTTTCATGCAGCAATTTATAAATCACTTTTAAGGCTATATAATAAGCTTCTATTTTTAAATTTTGATGTAAAATCAGCACAAAGGCACTGTACAAATCCAACAGCACAGTTAGAGATGATTCATTTATAACGCTCGGTATGTGGTGTATAATTTATATCAACCCTCAGTGAAGCTGTTGTATGTCAGTGCCTGTGAGGTCTCCTCTCCATCAGGCCCGCAGCAGGATATTTGCCATGTTGAGGCGACTGAGAGCTTTGGTGCCTGCAGTTTGTTCAGGCGGAGGCATGCCTTTGTTGAGAGGATCGTTTCATCATTTCTTTTATTCTTGCAAATGGAGCAGATACAGAAAGGGAGAGGGAGAGAGGATGTGCCTGTGTGTAGATGATCGAGTTGACGAAACACATGAAACAGCACACTCACCAGCTCAGCACAAGACTCCTAAATAGGCAATGCTGCTTATTTGTGTGTGTGGGCTGAACGAGCTAAGTGGAGGCAATATCCTCTCTTGTGGATATTGAACTACTTGTCCTCTGCTGCTGTCCTCTCCCGCCTCTCCTCTTCAGCTAGAGAAAAGCCTCAGCTGAAAAGCACATGATTACTTTGTGAATAAAAGATTTGAGAAAAGTTCAAGAGCCCCAATAAGTAGTGATGGAGAATAAGAGGGTTGGACGCCTTCTGTAAGATTTTTAAAGAGAAGAATCCAGTTCATGATTTCTTGTAGTTATGGAGGATGTTCTCAGATCCTTAAGTAAAAGTATCAATACCACAGTGCAACTTTACTCTAAAAGGTAACATGCCTGCATTAAAAATGTCACCTATAGCAAAATGTACTAGGATCATCTCATTTGTCCTGAGTTTCATTAAACATTAAACATTTCAAATGGTCATTACTCTTTTTTTTTCTTTTTTTTTTTTTACTCCTGGTGTCTTTTTAGCACAAACTCATCTATAAGTCTGATGTCTCATTTAGTTAAAGAAAATATAAAGCTACCAGGAAGACAAAGTTGTCTATACAAATGTATGTACAAATGTAATGTCCAAATATGGCTATAGAACAGTTCAAGGTTGAATTTTTTATTTTTTTACTATTCATACACACAAATACAGCAGAAAAAGGTAAGAAATAAAACTATAATGCAGTTCATTGACATGTGAAGGGATTTTATCTGAACTCGTTTTTGTGCCTTTTCCATTGAAAATCTGAGATATTGTGTGAAAGCCCCACACCAGCGCCTCCAGCTGGTTTTCTCTGCTTGTCTCTAAATACTAATGTTACAGTAGATAAAACATGCTCAGTCTGTTCACAGATGAACAGATACGTAATACAAATATAGAACGTAAAAGTACGCATTATAAAAATTGTGTTATTTTTGTTATTATTGTAGCCGGTCATGGCTGAGCTAATTTCAACTAATTTGAATCCTGTTAGATGTGGGTCTCTAACAAATTATATTTGAAGTGGCTGATGATATGTACTGTACATAAAATAATCCTGGAAAGTAACGATAACTGTCAGTTAACTGTAGCAGAGTAAAAATAACAATATTTCCCTCTAACATGGTGAAGTATAAATTTAAGGAGCATTAAAGTAAAATAGGATTAGTAAAGTAATAGTACCTCAAACTAATTGGATTGCCTGAGTAAATTCTTACCACGTTCCATCTCAGATTTTATGTCTCCTCTTATATGCACTTCTGTTTCGTGGTAAAACTGCCCCGGGTCAGTCTAACATGGAGCAATAAACGATAACGAGGACATGGGTTAAGTAACTGAGGCTTCACCTTTAAGTGGCCCATAGTGAAGGATGACGGCAGCAAGATAAAAAGAAAGAAGATGTCTATTTTTATGTACAAACAGAAAGTGTAACTTTGTATTGCACCGACTCCCTGAGGGGTGAGTGATGCAAGTCTTGAGAAAAACCTCGTGTTACAGAGACTGACGTGCGCTGTCCATGAATGCTTTATGGCTTATGTTGGTTTATGTGTATGACTGTGATATTGAACCCATAGTCAATCGCACAATTAGATTTCTTCTTCTCTGTAACATATTGCTCAGTGTTGAGGCTTGAGTCATGTGAAACCAGTGAGAGAGATGAAGTGCCGCTGGTCTACAGAGAGGGCTTTATCTGAAAGTGCTTGTGTGAGTGTGTGTTTGTGTACATGTTTGTGTGTTGGCAACACTCCTATCCAAGCTATATCCTTCCAACAGGAGTGTTACTGTGTTGATAGAGCTCCCCTCACGGCCTTTTGTCCAGACATATTTGACCTCAGTGTGTCTGGGTCTTGCAGCCACACCCTGATTTCTTCGGCTGCTTACTGACCTTATGTCCCTGTTGTAATACAGCTCTGCGTGTGGACTAGTGACAGCGTGTTTCTTGTTGCTGTGTTTTTCTGTGTGTGCATGGTGAGTCATTGTTCCCCTTACAGAGATAGTTTGGCTCAGTCTGTCACTGGTCTGTCTGCCCACTAACCAGATTTGGAGGGTGACTGAGACACATGGATTGAGGGGGCGAAAGGTTGTGTTGAGAAACAAGCTCTCAGACACTAACAGTGACAGAGAAAGAGTGTGGCTCCTTGTTCCAGTCATACTGAGATATTTGCTCTCATATGCTCAGGAAGTACAGGTCAGATTTCCTGTTTCTATGTGCCACCAAACCTCAAATCCACCATGTAGAGAGGTGCTTGATGATGGGCTGATAGCCAAGAAGCTACACCTACCAAACAATTCATGGCATGCATTGCATTTCATGATAGGCTGAGTTTCAAAAGCACGCACGATACGTGAGAGAGTTTATTACTGTTTGTTTCCATGAGTGGTAAGGACAGATTTAAAACCTTTATGCTTGTTTTCTCTCAAAATCTAAAAATGGCAAATTAGTAACATCACCAGCTACATTATTAACCTTGATTCTTTTATTTGGAAAAAAATATATTTATAGTTTTGTTTATTTTTCCAGATGATCAGGAGTTATTTTTGTTCTTTTAAAAGCATGGGCTTAAGAGATGGCAGGTGGGGAGGTGGGCACCAGATTCCAGCGTTATTGTCTGTCAGGACGGCAGTTACTGGTAGAGTTAACAAGATCACCAGATGAGACTGTTAATGTGCAGCACACAGCCTGACGACAGATGTACTTTATATTAGTGCTGCCAGAAAATCAAAACAGGAAGCCAGTGGATAAGCAAATATGTCCTTTAGTTTGTTTATTTAGTTTTGGTTACAGTAGTCTGGCAAACATTTAAAAAATATTCTCAAATGAAGAGTTTGGGCTGTTTTTGTTTACCACTAAGAAATGTTATATCATTGACAAGATTTTATAACTTCACCACTGGACTTTTGGTGGTGTTCATATGAAACATAAAAGCAGAAAATGTCCTCTGAAAACAACTGATATTTGGCTTATACAGGATAAGTAAGGGAATATGTTTTTTATTCCATGTTACATACAAATTAGCATATGGCATAAACCAAGAAGGTAAGAGATGAAATAGAATAGAAAATGTCTATCAGATAAAACTGAGTAGTTACCTAGTTAATTTAGCTGTTAGTTTGCTTTGAAGTATTTGTTGTCAACAACATGGCTGTAAATTAATGCTATATACTGTTTTCACCCTGCACATTCAATAACATGTAGCTTTAAACAACCTCCATTTGTTCAGATGATGTTAATACTAATTGAGCTACCATTGGGTTCCTGTCTCACTTTGCTAACTCGAATGACTCCAATAAAATTGTTAATAATGGAATTTCAATAGTTTCTGAATTGCCTTGATCACCGTATTTTGCATTATGCACAGTTCATGTATTAATTTAAAGCTGCCCCCTGGTAATATTGGACCTTTCATATATTGTTAGGCTGTACTCGCAGTTCATCCATCTTCCATCTGTTAATTGTTAATTTGGAAAGAAGAATCGCCTGTTCAGTCTATTTTTCCCGACCTCTGACAGTCAAAATCCGCATCAATCCAACACTGCAAAGGATCTGAGTCCAGAGAGGAATGAATCTCGGTGCAGATGAAGAGATGAAGGCAGAGATTTGAAATCAAAGTGTCTGGTCAGAGATGAAAGCATTTGGAACTAGAACAATCCAATTTGAATATGTATGTAAAGATGTAGTGGAAGATGAAGAAATATCCTGATGTCCTAAACACAAAGCTGTTCATCTATTAGGGAGGTTTTTGTAGGCTGGGAGTTGTGGCGCCTTCCTGCACATTAATTAGTCTTTGTGAGTTCAGAGCAATTGGGTGATAGATTATGAAGGGAGAGAGATGTAATGTTGTGTTCCATGGTAATGGACCAAATCAAATCTGTAAGTACAGCCAGATGCCATTTAAACCACTGAGCACAAACACACACACACACACACACACACACACACACACACACACACACACACACAGCTCACTATATTGATTTGTTGGGTGTCTAATATAAGAAGAAGGGTATTTCATATAGTTAAAAGATGAGTCTTTCCTTTGAAAAGTAAAGTATTATTGTTCTATCTGAGGTCAGTGAGTTTACCACGAGTCTAACCAACTGATTTATTTCTTGTTGTAGCTGGTCTTTGAGGTTTCTCTCAGTTTCCTCTCATTGCCATAATGATCCTATATTTCTGTATTTAAGCTCGCCTGACTCTAAAAGTGAAAACCAATCAGAGTTAAGTGTCGTCTGTAGTGCCACATTTGCTTTACTGCAGAATAGATAATGATAACGATGATGGTTTTGATCCTGATGCAGTGTAGTATGGTGTAACTGAATCTAAAGCACTATAATCGATATGATTGTAACTATGGATATAATGACTGTGTATAATGTGGTTAGTGACACATTATACAGAGAGTTATCGTGTGACTCTGCAGCTCCGCTCAGCTCCCTTCAACTCCCCTCAGCTCCTCAGAGCTTTTTAGCATCTTTCAGCTCTTTGTTTTGGTTTTATAGAAGCTAAAGAGACAAATATTTCCCCCAGGATCTGGTGGAGACCCAAGACAGAGCTAAAAGAGGGTGATTATAGGACTTACATTCACCAGGTGGCCAGAAACACAACTCAATGTTCCCCTGCAACAGCTGGATGGGAAAATAGGCTATTGTTTGCTAACACATTCACCATATCAACTTAAAATGTGTTGAGGGTTTAATGACATTCAAAATACCTGTGCTTTTTAGCAGGATTTTAAAGCTCCAAAGAATCCAGTTCTCATGATCATATAGTTTTTTTCCTGTCCTATTCTTCACAGTTTAGTTTTCAGCATACCATTTTACCATCTGGAACATGTGATATAAAGTTGTAAATATGTATACACACAGTTTTGAAGATATAAGAAGAAAATCAATACTCACATAACACTTGACCACTCTTTGTCTCTCCTCAGCTCAGTCATTAACATGCTCCTCCTGTGAGTCATCCTTTAGAGTTATGATGTTAAGTGATCCTACATGTCATCTGTACATGTTGTGAACACTCGATAACAAAACTTTTTAATGTCAGGGCAGTGGGAGTATCTTTTATCCCTCATGGCTATCGTTCAAAATCCTCAGACTGTGTTTTCTTTTTTTTTTACCTTCTAATGTTACAGGAGTTGAATCCAATCTCACCTAATCTATCCCCTCAGCATCATACTCTCTCTCATCCGCTCTGTCCTCCAATGCCTACCCTAAAAAGGACTGGAGGGGCCGAAGGTTGGATTTGGATGTGGGGTCGGGGGTGCGTGTGGGTCACAGAGGGGTATATACAGCCCCCCATAAGTTAGCGAGGCGTATGGTCTCAGGGTTTGACCTTCTGTGGATGCTACTGTCTCCTCCTGTCGTTGTGTTGTCTCTCTTTTCTCCTTCTTCTCCTCCTGACTGGAACCAAACATGACTTTCTACAAACACTCAGGTAAAAATAAGAATGTATTACTTTTTGTAATCAGCTGCACCATTGGCATGTTTAAGCTCTGTTGGAATTGTCGTACATTAACAATGAATTAGTAAAAGATGTTTAACATATTGCCGCTGTCCTGTGAAAACAATTTAGCTCCAAAATCTTTTAGGAGCTTAGAAGCCCTGTTTTCTCCTTGTTTGACAGTGCACTTTCAGATAGTCCAGTGGATTTCAAGTGGTTTATTCAGCTTTAGAGGGTGGAGGACTTTTTCTACCTTTAAAGGAAAACTTGGTCCTTCAGTTTATTTGGTTCTTTATAATGAAGTCATGAGTTTGACGGTGCAAAAGTCCATAAACTCAAAGGTCCACTCAGCTTTTTGGTGCTTTTGTTGTTTTATTAAATGCCCAACTATAAAATCAAAAATTGTCCCCTGCTTGTGTTTGGGAGAACTATTTACGTATTGTATTGCATTGCATTGAGCTGATGCACTGCTTCAGGTTTATACTTTTTCATTCTGATAAACTAAACCACAACCTGTCAGATGAAGTTCATTATAATAACCACAGGAATTTAAGGGAGTATTTAACCCAAACCTTTAACTCATGCTTTTACTGGGGTCAAAAGAAAGGCAAATGACCAAATTATTTGTAATTATATGATAATAAAATGTGGCAGAGTGACGCAGTGGTTAGCACTGTCACCTCACAGTGAGAAGATTCTGGATTTGAACTGGGTGAGTTGGTGACTCTTAATTGCCCATAGGTGTGAATGTGAGTGTGATTTTTATTTTTTTATCCCTATGTGCTCTGTGAGACGGGCGACCTGTCCAGGGTGTGCTCCACCTCTTTCTCAATTTCAGCTGGGATTGGCTGCAGCCTCCCCTGCGACCCTGAGGAGGACAAGCGGTATAGCTAATGGATGGAGGAATGATATTAAAAGTATCATCTTGAAGTAGAGCTCTCCTCCATTTATAATTTCTTGATGCATGTTGGGAGGCAAAGGAACATTTGAATTGTTGTTTTTTTCTTGTGGTTGTTGTTGAAATGCATTTATTTTTTTCTGCATAGCAACATGATAATGAGATGTGATTAGGTTAAAAATGACCTGATTTCGTAGAGGGTCTGCTTTTAAGAGAACACGCTGTGGGCAGAGAACAGAAAGTTTCCAAAGTGTAGCTGTTGATTTGGCTGATATGCTCTCTGGGTCATATGGTCTTTGATCCGCTCTATCCAGTCTCTGACTCACCTCTCAAACTGGTCTCACTCTGACCTTTCCGGCTAAAGAGGACTTGTCCCTAAAGGGACCACAGTGGTATACTCCTCTCCCTCCACAGCTGAGCGTCGGTACATACCACGCCTGTTTGACAGGGAGCAGCTGTCACACTGTTTGTAACAAAAGATTAAAGTTCTGGACACATCTCAACTGGAACCACAATAGCAGTCCCAGTCGTCATCCCTCTGCATCCTTCTCCATTAGTCCCCTCTGGAAGGTCAAGGTACTTTAAATAGAGGGTCCAAGTCTAAAATAGATCTCGGCTCAGTAATGAGAGCATGCGTATTGTGTGTGTGATTTGACATGACTGACTGTGTTTCACTGCCATTAAATGGAGGTGTGTAGGCGGAGTGGGGCGTGTCAGGGCTCAGTACAGTCTGTATCCCTGCTGCACAGCTGCAGATAGTTCTCTTCCTCCAAAACCCTCTCCCATCTATCCATCCACATGCAGCAGGGGCACATACCTCACTCTGGGAGGCTCATATCTTTCACACGGCTGTGTAGCACATCCCACTTAAATGGCTGCAGTCCCCTTTCATAAATATTTTCCTTGCTCTTATGGTTACTAGGACAAAATGCCATTCCACCCATTGTTTCCTCCATCGCTCGTGTTGTTCTGACCGGATTAAAATGATACGTGTCACGCTGAATAAATTGCTTTTGCTAAAGTTCACACAATGTTCAGCTGCTGGTTCTGACATCCTGAGAGAGGGGAGGGGCTTTAAAGTGATGTAGATAAGGCTTAATATGTCGATATGTTCCACCCTGCCCACAGTTGTTCCAGGAAACGGTTCAATCTGCTCCCAGCGGATGCCTGTGATGGGAGAGCAGGAATGTTGATGAATGAAGAAGCAAAGGCAACTCGGTTTTAGAGTGTTTACAACAAAGGCCAATCAAATGACCTGCTCCAAATGCAGACAACAGAGAGAGTGTGGGCCGGACTCAGGTGGGGAGTGGGAGGTCTTCGAGGTGGGAGGTGAAGGGAATGAGCCAGACGGTCTTAAAATATGAGCTCTGAGCTTTTCAGAACGAACTAGATGTTTTTCTTTCTTTTTTTTTTTTTTACATCACTCTCACTTCCCTCATCAGTTTGGTATGCTGCTGTTAGAGGTGCATCTCACTGTGTCTTAGTGGGAAAACAGAAAAACATAAAATAGGCTTCCTCTGCATACATTTGTTTTGCATACTAAGGTCAGAGAGACAGTACATTAACTGCCTCGGGCATCATTTTGCTGTTCACCATTCTAGTCATCAATGTGTGGGATTTGTTTTCGCTCATCTTGAACTTTATCCCCTCATTTCTTTTGTTCTACCCCCCCCCCCCCCCCCCCACACACACACACACACACACACATACACACTGTAAAGCACTTTGACTCAAGTATACGATGTTTTAAGTGCTCAACTGTATAAATAAAATATATTAGTAGTTGCTGAACAGGACCTTTTGCTCTGACTTGCATTGCTCACTGAGTCTTGGGTGTGTTATTAAAGGCAACACTGTCCCCATCTGGTGTCTAATGGAAAAATCAGCAGTCACGATGGGAGGATAGAGGCTCTGTGTCTGATGACCTCTTGTGTTTCCACAGGTCCCAGGAGTTATCTTACCTCCACCATGACTGACCGCTTCGACTGCTACTACTGCCGTGACAACCTGCATGGGAAGAAGTATGTGAAGAAGGACGACAAGCACGTGTGCACCAAGTGTTTCGATAAGCTCTGTGCCAACACCTGCGCAGAGTGCAGACGCCCCATTGGTGCTGATTCCAAGGTGAAATGTGTGTGTGTGAGTGAAGATGAATGAGTGAAGGAGGACGTGACCTAGCCTATAAGTAATATAGTAACAAAAAGGAGTCTCTTATGGTCAGTCCAGACAGATGTTGCAGCCTGTAAAATATGATAAAATACAATATGTTGAATTAAATATACAGTCATTTCTGAAAACATTTGAGAGAATTTTCTTTCTTAATGAAACTGAATTGAAATTCAACCACCAGCAATTTTATTATTTACACCTGTGATTTTTGTCAAAATGTTTTCCATGAAAAAATGTTGTTAAGATAAGAAGAGACTAAGTGAAAGAAAGTGAATGCATCTACTTTTGTTTGTGTTCAGAGAGCTCTCAGTCTTCAGTTGTCATCCAGCAGCAGCCTGTGCTTCCAACCACTCTCACCACTCAGTCACAGTCAGTTAAATGTGTAAAAAAGTTAGTTATTACTACTAATGGGACTTAAATACTTTATATGGCATTTCCACCATCTAAATCCCCTAACTTCTTCACGGCTCACCACATCCCAGTTAACTTCATCTCCACTTTAATGCCTGCCACATGGGCTTGTTCTGTAGTCTGGCCCCGAGCCTTGGTCCACATGATGAGTGAACAAAACTCCACTTTAATGAGGTCTGCGTGAGGACTCAGTGAGGGCTCCTCTGCTCACCCTGTGCCTCCTGTCTGTGCTCAGGAGCTGCACCATAAGAACCGCTACTGGCATGAGGACTGTTTCCGCTGCGCCAAGTGCTACAAGCCCTTGGCCAGCGAGCCGTTCAGCGCGCGGGATGATGGCAAGATAATGTGTGGCAAGTGTGGCTCCCGGGAGGATGGCAACCGGTGCCAGGGCTGCTATAAGGTGGTCATGCCAGGTGGGTTCGCTGTTATACTTTTGTGTTTTAAAGACCCTGAAAACCTATCTTCTCCTCTGGTTTATTTCTATGAGTGATGTGGGCCTACATGAGCACACAGTTTCCTGACAAAGGTAGAACAGAGATTTCTGTATTTGTGTTTTCATCTGTGTCCTTCTTACTGGTTTGAAGTGGTTAGAGCTCAGTTGCAACAAACATAATCTGTAAATCTGTATAATCTATAATCCAATAATAATTTATATCTAAATCTATACCCTTTTCATACTTGTGACTCCATCTGCTTTTTTATAATGCTATTTTACTGCACTTGACCTCTGTTTTGACCTCCCTTTGGTATTGTTTTTCTATATAAAGCACTGTGTAATTGAAGTGCAAGTGGCTAAATAAACATATTATTATTAGCAGCTCCAAGAATAGCCAGCTTCCTTATTTGTGCCGCTCCAGTATCCATTAATTGTTGTAATTCAACAAGAAGTGGGTCATGCATCACAAACTGATAATGTGGCTGCAAACTTTGTTCAAACCCATAAGATCTTTATTTCAAATTCTAGTCAAGATCCCAAAGTTTCCAAATATGGTCGGGCTTATGCGTTTGATGTAATGGTGTGATCATGAAAACATCTTGGGTTTGTATATTTCTCTCAGTATAAGGCATCATTAAGCTCCAATAAAGAAATGGCACAAGCTGATACAAAATATATATGATAATGTTGAACAGAGCGGAATAAAATGACACCATAACACTACCTATGAATAAACAAAAAGGGGAAACGACACTGTAGGTGAAGGACTGAAGAGTCCATTAACTTTCAGTTCAAATGGTTGGTTTTATTTTGGGTTTGTGCTTCAGGATCCAAGAACGTGGAGTACAAGAACAAGGTGTGGCACGAGGAGTGCTTCACCTGCCTTGACTGCAAGCAGCCGATCCGCACACAGAGTTTCCTGACCAAGGGTGAAGACATCTACTGTGCTCCCTGCCATGACAAGAAGTTTGCCAAGAAATGCTTCCACTGCAAGCAGGTACAAGCACTGAGTGTACCTTTGTTTTGTATGTTTTGTGACTGTAAAAACATTCATCAGTTTGCTAGTCAGTAAGAGCGCATGCATCACCTACAGTATAGCGCCCTGTCTATTCAAAATAAACGATTCGTAGACGGTTCACGCTACAACGAATGACCTTCTAGCCCTGTTGTGTTTTGAGATCATGATCAAAGTGCCTCTCTGTCTCCCTCTAAGCCCATCTCCTCTGGAGGGATCAGCTACCAGGACCAGCCCTGGCACTCTGAGTGTTTCGTGTGCAACACCTGCCGTAAACCTCTGGCTGAAGCTCGCTTCACCTCCCATGAGAACAACGTTTACTGCGTGGACTGCTACAAGACTGATGTGGCCAAGAAGTGCCACGGCTGCAAGAACCCCATCACAGGTCAGCAGAGATGAATAGAAAACAGTAGCAGAACTATTTTGTTTCTTTTCCTCTTCTGGGTGTTTCCAACACAATGACCTCTGACAGATTATAATCGACTCAGACGACTCAATCAGACCGTGATGCAATGCGGCCAATAGACACATTTTGGAGGATGAGCTACAGCTAACGCAGATGATACAGTATATCATGAAACAATTTCAGCAAAAGGTTGATCTTTTAGTAATGTTTTACATTATGGGTCTGTAATTTTGAATAATTTCCTAATAATCTCCAAAGCATTTCCTGAAAACAACTACAGGGGAAAACAGAAACAGTATTGAAGTGGTAGACTTTCAATAAATTAATTCCAGTTGACTGCCAGCAGTTTTCAGTCAGTGCATAGCACAGTCACATTTTTCTACAGGCAAACATATTATTCAAAACATCTATGGAATAAAGTTTCTGATCATAAACAACTAATTAATTCATATTTTTTAAATTAATTTCAAATAAAGCTTTAAGAAAATTCCTATAATTACATCATTGTTTATAATTTTTCTTTCTGTTTTTGCTCATCCCGTTTTTGCCGTAAGCAAATAAAGCATAAAAATGATCTTTGATTTCAAATTTGGGTTCTTAGTTGTTTCATAATTTAACACCAGTCTGTGCTGAAAACCAAATGACTCAAAGTTCTAGAGAACAGTTTGGATATAGCTTCTGTTATCCAGAATAATAATGATGTGCCTTGTGCTGACTGACAGCTGTCCTCCTCTCTCTGTCTCTGCAGGGTTTGGCCATGGCACCAACGTGGTGAACTATGAGGGCTACTCCTGGCACGAGTACTGCTTCAACTGCAAGAAGTGCAGCCTCTCTCTGGCCAACAAGCGCTTCATCATCAATGGAGATCATATCTACTGCCCTGACTGTGCTAAGAAGCTGTGAACTGCACAAGCAGCTCTGCAGATGGTCACTGTTTAAAGTGGAATTACACCAAAAACAAACTGGCTTTTAGACATATTAGAACGTAATATTACTCTTGTTTCTGAATTTGCATAAACACGTCTAAACAGTCAATTTTGGTGAACCTTCTCTTTATGAAGTTGACCGATTAGTGGTTATTTCAACTAAATATGCACTAGCCTGAATCATTTATCTACATATACATTGCTGCGACTTGTAATAGTGTCAATGTTTGGATACTAACATGACAACAGAATTTGTTTTGTGAGATGAGATATGCACTATTAGTCTCCTCCGGGCCTTTCGAGTGCCTTACTGGAATCTTCCAGAGAGAATAAAATGCTTCTTTCATGCATACTGCTGCTCATACATACCAGCTTTGATTAATAATCTGTTACGCCTCTGAATGCTTGAATGGATTATGAGAATTGTCAAAGATGTTTAGAGAGTGAATTTAAAATACAAATTAGGTTTTTGGGATTGATGCTGAAATACAAACTGCTCATGTATTCAAGACTTGATGAGTGAAAATCAATGCACAACAAGAATAAAAGAGGAAGCGAAATGAAGCCTGTTGTTTCTTTACAGCAAGAAATTGAAAAAATGGCAATGGGATATTTTTGCAAGACTTTATTGTTTTAACAGTTTGTATCATCTCAGTACACTTTAGATATATTTACAGTACAAATTTTATTTGTGGTCAGGGCATTGTTAGGTTTTTAAATCTTCCAGAGAAATATTCATATTCACACTGTTGCCCTGGTTGGGTGGACTGATTGTCGAGGCTGAGGTAAAGACAAGCTTTCTTAGTCAACTGTGATACAATAAAAATACTAAATCTCAATCTAAGGCACCGTTCTATCCTATTGTTATAGACAACATTGAGGACTAAGAGCAGTCAGTTCTGTACTCAAGCCCTCAAAGATGCAGCAGGAACCTGGAATAGATACAGTATTTCTTCAAGCAGCAGCTACAACAGCCCCCCAACAGGTGCTACTCATGAGTGGAAAGGAGTAGGAAAGGTTTGGGCGGAGTTTGGGTATAGGCAAGTTTTGGGTTAGGGGTGAGATTTTTTGAAATCTCTTAATGGGGAAAAACCCTACTTTCCTCCAGAATATCACACATCTCTCCTACGGGTCTGTACAGTAAAGCAACTCCTCAGTAACCATTCTTTAAACACAGCAAGTAATGTGACAGTGCAAAGAGTCTTGTGTTTTTAGATGAATAATGTATGTAAGCTAAAAGTGGGCAGCTTTGAGAGACATGGTAAATAATGAAGGACGGTTTATGGAGTCTGTTACATTCTTTGAGCTTATTAATCAAAGCTAAGATCTAAAAGCCCCTAGTCTTTATGTACAAAGATTTTAGTTAGCCAGCAGAGAACAAGGCAAAAATCAAGGTCCCCAAACCTTGTGCTTAGACTATTCAAGCATTGAGCATTTCAAGATTTCAACACAGTTTGTTAAAAAAAAAAAACTCCATAACAGACAGAAAACAATATGGGAAAACAAGTCTGCCCCATCTCAGATTTTGTTTAGTGAATGTACCCTGCGTCATGTTACAAAGGAGAAAGGTTGCAAACTGCGCTGATATGCCTACCATATCTTTTGACATCATATAAAACATATTTTGATGACATTAAAAGCATTATGAGGCACAGCGACGACTGTTTTCATGGGTCAAGAAATGTTGCTGAGGGTTGTGAGCTCTGTTCGCCATTAAAATGTTAACTTGTTTAGTCTGTGAGGCAACATCAGAATCAAAACTAGGGCTTGGGGATATATGACTGAAATCTCTCAAATATACACAGAATTACAGACCACATTTTGAGAAACATAGTGGGTCCCCACTTGGCCCCTTGTTTTGCAGAGCTGCTGTGGAACAGGGCTTCATGTAAGTGTTAGCTTTCCAGGCTGCAAAAACCTAACCCGACTACCCTGTCACAGGGCACGTGTCACAGGGTAAGAACAGAAACCTTAAACTTATAGCACATACACATACACAGACTTCAATTATCCACATCCTGACACCACTCCCTCCTAAACATGGCTTCATTTGCCTAATACTGATTATATACACAATACAATAACACTTAAATATATGTAGAAATGTATTTTTATATATAAACAAAGAGCCAAATTTTATATTATAAAAAACAGTTGAAATGCATTTTGTCTGATGCAGCAGCTGGTGTTTTAGAAGATGGTTTGTGGGAAAGAAGTGAAATTAATCACAGAGTGACACAGGCAGAAGGATGGATGGAGAGGTGTGTGTGGATGTGTTGGTAAAGTTCAAATAAAAACCAGATAATTGAAAACCTGATTTCTAGTTTCACTAAAGGTGAACTCTGGACATGAATGACATGAAAACAGCCAAACATTGAAGTTCCAGTGATGGACACACACCGCCTTAAGAAGCTCAGAAGAAGCTATGAAAGAAACTAATGGACTTCAACTCTGTTAAGTTAATGTGTCACAGTTTCAATTATTCAAACAGTTGAATGGGAACAGATGCAGGTGGTGACGTTATCACTTCAGATGAGACTAGAACTCAGATTGTGATGTAAATTACAATGATGTTAGTAAACACACATTCTATATACATATGTAAAAAAATAAAACCTAAATGGGCCATGAGCCCCAAATCAACAAATTGCTGAAACTTCACCGACGTGAAGATGTGAATTCACTACAGCGTCGTCTTTAATTTCAACTCTCTTGAGCTTCAAATGTAACAGTTGTGCTCATGAATCCCTCTAGTGGCCAAAGAAGGAAACACAGGGAGAGAGAAGCTGGGAGACAGGTGTTTGTGTGTTAGGCATGAAAAAAAAAGGGGATGAAAAAGGACAGAGATCTGTGAAGTATAGCATGAATACAGAATCCACTCCCAACTGTGAGCGCATGATGGGAGACTGCTAAACTGTGCGTGTATGAGCTTCAGCACAAAATATTTACTATATTCATACTTAGAAATTAGAAGGTGGGGAAAAAATGGTAAGGCCATATTGCTGGATGCTGCAAAAAACAGCCGGTCAAGTAAATTTAGATGAATCACATGCAAATCCTGGGATGCTATCCCCCCAACCCCTGACACATCAGAATGTATTAACGTTCCTTCCATTAACTCACTATATTTACCTCATATTCAGTTCACACAGCCTAATGTGCATGTGTCCTGGAATATTCTCATAGAAGAGAAAAAAAATGAAACATACATAACAATAATTACAATAACAAAGAAGCCAAAATTAATAAATTACAACAATGCACCCCTGACAAAGACAAAGCTCTTAAAAAACATCATCAAAATCAGACACAACATAGAAAAAAACAAAAACATCTGGAGAAGAACTAAACACAAGAGGAAGAGGAAAGAGACCTGAAGCAAGCACGAAGGAATATATGGAATTTCCCTGAAGAATAACATTTTTTAATATATAATTTTAATATATTTGTTTCCTCATCATGTAGGGTGCAAATGTAGCACTTGGTGGTCTTTCCGCTTCACCTTGTGCTCCTCCCTCCGGAAGAGGAGGAGGACAAAGAGCAGGAAGCTGTTTGGAACTGATAAAGGATTTTTTTTTTCTTTTTTTAAAGGAGCTCAGCTAGACAGGAACTTTAGGAGTGCAACAGTGAGAGGCTTCCCAGCGATGGCCGCAGCATCAAATCTCTACAGAGACACAGGAGAAAATAGTTACGATTTATCTTGAAGCTATGCATTCCCAATAAATGAATGAGTAACTGACTCCGCACCTGAAAGGGCTTCTATGGGTTGATTAGAGGAATGCAGGGTGTTGACGGGGGTTCCCTTGTCCTCGAAGGCTACCCTGGTCCCATCTGAGCTCCCGTCACAGTTGATCAAGACCTGGTTACAGTCCTCTGCCTCTATGAGGGGCCGAGTCTTAGAGTGGACATTGAGGTCAATGAATTCTTCAAAGCTCCACTGGTTGGCTTTACCGTTCATGCCAGAGACCAACCCCACTTTGGCAGAGTCCTGCTCATTCAGGTACTCTGAACCCTCGACCAGGTGGCCTTTAGGGACTGGACTGGAGAGGGGAAGGGGAAAAAGTATTGGGTGCCCGTTAGGAAAGTACTTTGAAATATGAAAGACAAAGTTCTCACAGCACAACCCAACTTTGAGAGCTGGAGGAGTAAGTGGATGATGACAGAAGGGAATCCAGTCCAAAAAGGGATAAGGCTGCTGTTATTCTATATATTTCAGCAAACAAACAAATCCCACAGAAAGGCCAAAACCAACAATGAGTTCGTTCATCTCTCATTTAGTTTCCCTCCCCACTCTGTGGCACTAACCCCCCAGGCCAAATCATTCCTACTGAAGAAGAAAATCCTTAAATACGAGTCACAAGTGCAGTTCAATTTTTCTAGGGCTGCTCCCTAGAAGTCCCTGAGCCATCTCTACCGTTGACTTTGTGGGAATCTAATGTTTTCAGATCACATATAATGAAGAAAGGCACCAAAACATAAGTCTTACAGACAATGTACAGATTAGTGTAGGCTCATATTGGAGTTTCGTGTGCAGTGCCTGGACTGACACTAACTGCACAGGGTAGCAAAGAATATATTTCTCATGTTTGCAGATAAGGTGTATCAAGGAAAAGACAAATGATAATGTTAAGTGTTTATAAAAACAAAAAATCTTTAGTTTAAAGTTTAAAGATTTTTTGTATCCGGATTTAGGGACAGCCCTAGGAACTTACTAAAACAGACAGTGCTGTAGTATTTCATCAAATGATAAACCATTTTTCATTCACGCTGGTAAAATTTCAGCTGCTGACAATTACAGTACAGTCAACAGGACTGTTTTCTCGTCTGTTTAGAGCCCACTTGGAGGATACATGTGCAAGTTGGTGCCCTTGTGGCGTACTGTCACAACAGTGCACACAGACGTCTGCACAGAGCCTCGCGTGTGCCCTCTGATGTCGAAAATTTACATCACTCAGAAATGATCAGATCCTTGCGTGGTTGCAGATGGGCAAGGTATAACACTAGCTTAAGACGGTTTTATTTTTGAGATGACTTTTTAATTAAATCTTTTCATGACGGACAACATACTTAAGAATTTCATTTGTCAGAAGAGAGCCTACACTTTTCTTGTAGGGGTGGCTGTGGCTCTGGAGGTAAAGCGGGTTGTCCACTAATGTATTCCTGTGTCATGCTCTTTTCTGCAGTCATACCTTACTGCCTGAGTTTCATCTGTGCTTATGCCATTGTTATTCTCCTTGTCGTCAGTCTCTGGTTTTCCATTGACACTGTCTAGGAGCTCATCTTGTTGGATCCCCGGATCACCAGAGGACAGACCACACTCATCTCTGTCGGCCTCCATGGCGATGTCATCTGTCTGGGCTATGTCATCTACTGAGCAAATGAATTTCAATGAGACAAGTCATATGTTGCATAGAGAATTATGTAAACCCACACAAACAAGCAATTTATGTAAAGCATATGCAAACAAAGACGGGAAGACACACCTTCACTCTCAGTGACAAAATATCAAATTCAAAAACGCAGTGATGTCTACATTTTCATGCACTTTGATATCCTGAACCTGCCATCAAGGTGAAAGCAAAAGGATGAAAACACTTACTCTTGGTTTCACAGCTTATCTGGTCCCCTCCCTCATCTCCATTCTCCTGTGATTTATCGTCATCTCTCTACACAAGCATGACAGATAGACATGATCATCATGTTAACACACACTCAGTGTAGAGGATTTTCTCCAGAACTTAAAGATATACAGGCTGAGTGAATGTGAGCTCACCTTCAAGTCATTTGCATCCCCTTTTCTAGTTCTCTTCATTATTTCTTCAATTCTCTGAAACGTAAAGAATATTTAACATTTTTATAAATTATTTCTTCTACAAAATACTGCTGCAACAATATGTAACATTTGTTCCTTATCAAGACCCCACTAAAGAGAAGATTCTCTCCTTCATCCATCCTTACCTTCTTCCTCTCCATTCGTTCTTGCTGGTTCTGCTGCATGATGCGGTCTCTCTCCTGACGGACTCTCTCTGCCTCCTCCAGAGCCTTGGCCTCAGCCTCCTCCCGCTCCTTCTGGAGCTCGGCCTGTTTCACTGCCTCCTCTTCTGCCAGTCTCACCCGCTCCTCCTCTGCCAGGCGAGCTTCTTCTTCTTCTTTGACTTTTCTCTCCTCTGCAAGCTTCTTCTCCTCCTCTACGCGTTTCAGTCGAGCCTCCTCCGCTAAACGCTGTTCTTCTTCCTTTCTCAGCCTGGATATGAAACAGCAGCAAATGCTTGAAGTGCATTCCTTCATTCACCATGCTCATTGTATTTTAATATTCATTTTAATGCCCATAAAATAAAACCAGCAGAGTTGATGGTACTATATATCATAACTATGTTATCATAACTGCTGCATCCTTATTATAACCAAAATGAATAATTCAAAATCCTCACCTTTCCTCTTCCTCTCTCTGTACCCTGAGCTGCTCCTCTTTTTCCTTCTGCTCTCGCATCAGTCTGCGATTCTCTGCCAGGATCTTGGCTGCCTCAGCAGCCGAGTTGGTGCCTGACGCGGCCTTAGAGTCTGACAGGTGGAGAGACAAATATGGAAGATACGTTTAGCACTTTGTCACTCTTGTCGTCCATTTCTCATTGTAGTGCTGACCTGAGGCCAAAGCATGTAGATGCTGAGGGACTGGAGGATGACTGATGATTGAGAGAACAGGGAAAGCCTGATTGATGGAGGAGGCTAACTGTGAGAGAGAAAGGCAGCAGCAAGAAAAAACAAGAGAGTAGCCAGATACTGAGTTGTGTAACTTTCACATGACAATCTCTGTGCTCTTTCAGAGAACTCTCAAATAATGTCAGGTGGGAATACACATTAGGATTGGGCGATAGGATGATTATGCCAATTTGTCTACCCTCAGAGATTCTGCCCTACCATTACTATCATAGCATTTATCCCTTTAATATCTAAGTTTATGAGGTTATAGAAGACACAGGGCTGGTTTATAGCAAGATTTTCATATGACTTTTGCATTTGATGATGATTGATGACAATTACATCTACTGTGACAGAGCACTTTATCCATATCACCCACCCTCACACTTGCATGTTAAAATGTATGTGATGCAAATGAAAAGGGTATATACTAATAAAGCCAGGAATGGAAATTAATTTATCATTTGTGTCTTCCACAACACTTTTGTTTTTACACAATTCTAATGAATACTGGGAGACAGTCTTTGGCATTTAGTATCAAACCATTACTAAGCAATTTTATCTTGCAGAGCATAATTATCTCCATGAGGTGGCAGCAGCAACAACCTCAGATCTGTAACAGGATGTGACTCCAGCTGGGACTTAATAGGTCTCCTGCTCCACTGAGATTTTATTGTAAACTGAGCCTCTGCCACGTCAGTTTGCTGGACAT